>NW_006921601.1:22699653-22783864 GCF_000298275.1 Orycteropus afer afer | reverse complement strand
CCTCTAGAAAGGGTTAGAGTGAAAATGTATTTGATTAAAGGAGGTTTATCAAATGCTTAGATAGTGTGACAGCAAGATCATGGAGTTAAGAATACTGGTGGCATAATTTGGTTTGAACAACTGCTTTCTAGATGTTCATACTAATTATATTTGAATGACCAGCTTCTATCCATTAAGGCTAAGCATTAGCAATGAAGAGCTATCAAGCTTCTCTGTTCCTTGGATGCTGAGATGACCTATGACTCTCCATTGTAGCAGTAGTTGACATACCTGGCTGCAATCCGGCCAAGCTCTAACAAACAGAGACATACTTCTCTGGGTTGCTTGTGAAGGACTGAAAGACAAGACAGAGGGGGGACATTTATAAGAGAAAGAATTGCAATACAGCTCAACAGTGAACAGCTGATCCCCAGCCCTCTTGCTCCCAGTAAATGAACTAGCCTATACACAAGTTTCCATTTTGACATTCACAGAAACCATCCTATACCATATACCACAGTGAACTTAGCACTACCAACATCTCTAAGCACCTTTCAAAATTCTTTGCCCAACCTTTCCCAAAAGATGTTAATCTGAAAAAAATCTCACCCTGAGTAAATCTCACACTAACAATATTTGCTTCAAGTAGTTAATAGTAAATCAATATTAGAAACATGTAGCTATAATTATGGCATAAATAGCTGACGGATGTTTGAAAACACACAGCCCACCGGTCCCATAGAGAAAAGATTGGTTTTTAAAAATCCTGGGTCAACTTTTACTAGAGATTTTAGCAATAATAATTCAGTGACTAAGGATAAAGGTTATATATTGCCATCTTTTGTTACCCTCTAAACAATGTGAATGCAAATAAGACACTGAAACTTGATGTCTTCTAATCATATCTGATTAAGTGATATTTTAGAAAGAAAAACACTGAGTGGATTTTGTAAATGTATACCAATCTACCATCAGCAGTTTGTCCATCAAATGAGAAAATTAGAAGACTGTACTATCCCTTCTTATTTTTATTATAATATAATCATATACTTAATAAATATGTTTTACTGATAATTCATAATGTTGAGAAATCCAGCACATATCTGTTGAGCCCATCAGAGGAGTATACGATGTTATACTACTCTATTTTTTAAGCAAGATTAGACAATATTTTTAAAAATATATTATTTTTTAAAACATCTAATAAAGACAACAGATATTGGAAAATATTACTACATTGAGAACAGTCTTTCCATAGACATGATTAATATCTTAATAAATGAAGATACTAGCAAGTTGATAAATTTAAATGAAATTAGCTTTAATGCTTTAATTCTTAAATATAGAATTTTGTAATGATTCAATTTCCCAGCACCTTTAAATTTCTCACCGAAGACTGTGGTAATGCTAATATTTGGCCTCCTGACACCACAATAGAATTCTGTGGGAGTGTGTACTGAATAGAAAAATACTTTTACTTGAATAGAAATAAAAGTATTTAATTTTATTTGTTTTAAATAAATACAATTTATTATCTAGTTCTAAAATATCATTTTTAAAGCTTTTGCAATTAATTTCTAATCCTGTCAGCAAGGCCCACTGAAATAGAATTGATTATGGAAAATCCAAATTATAGAATATTTCTATTCTTGATAATACAAATTTTAGTTTCAGCTGACCTTCAATGAATTCTCACAAAACACTATTTGGAGAAGCCTCAAGTTACTTCTAATTAAAGGGGCTTAAAATAAAAATATTTACTACCTCCAATTTCAAATGTACTATTAGTTGACTCAGGTAGCCCAACTTTATAGCAGCTAAACTTTCAGCTGTTAATCAAAGGTTGGAGATTCTAACTCACTAGCCACTCTAAAAGGAAGATGCAGCAGGCAGTCTGCTTCTATAAAAATTATAGCCTTGGAAACTCCTTAAGTCAGAATCAACTCGATGGCAATTTTATTATTAGTGTTATTATTAGTTCAGTCTGGGTAGAATTATACACACTTCATAATCTTTGACACATTAAATCAACTTCAGTACAATGCAAGATACAGACTGTGAAAGCACACTGACATTCATTTCCGACAGAGAACAATAATAAATGTCACAACAGAAATACAACAAATAAAAGTAAATGAATGAAAATAAATATTCCAGCCTAGAAAATCAATTTCTTATGATTTGGACTTTTTCACCCTGTCTGTGGGACAAATTAACAAACGCGCTTCAAGTAGGAGAAAGCACTAGATAAACCTGAGGACATTTTAAGGCCCTGTTAATAGCCTCATCCTACGTGAAAGTGAAAGCTGTGTGAGCCAAGTGGCTGAAGGTCCAGCAGCCCTGGACCTTTCTTTCTGGATGCCTTTCTTGATGGAAACAGTGTAAAAGTGTGAAATTATTCATGAGAAGAATAACATGGATGTGCAGGAAATAACCAACTATAAAAAAGTAATATCTGACACAAATATAATGGTTCTTTAACTAACTTACTGTACATATTCTGAGGACTATATCAACACTGGTATGTAAGTACATAAAAATTACCAAAATTGTATATAACTCAAATTTATTCTGAAGAAAGAAAATAATGAAAAGTTCTTCCTTTATTGCTCTTATCTGATTTTTCTTTTCCAGAATATAGAAAAATCTGATGTGGGCAATAGAGGGAAGACAAAGTGATATTTTGGCTGCATCATAATTTTGTATTTGCTTCCCCAATTTACAATCCATTACTATAGATATTATAGGCAAAAACTTAAACACTCACTCTAACATGGCCTAACTAAAAAATCATTTTGGAAAATTGAAGCATCACTACATGATTCTCTATTCTGTGTCCTTAACAGACCAATCTATACAATTTATGCCAAATCAATCTCTTCCTGATATCAGTTCTTAAGAAAATGATAAGAAAAAGATAATGATTGACTTCCCAGTTTTCTATAATTCTATATAGTCCCTTATAAAGCAATCAAATAGCCTCAAGACAGATCAATAATATTGCCTAGCATGTTTTTTTCAAATATGTACCTATCATGTCTGGCATACAATGGACAAAAAAGTCAATGTTTAACTATTAGTAAGCAACAGATGAAATAATGCTAAAGAGATATAAACTTCTGGAAAAGAACAGAGCAGTTCCTCAGAAAGTGTTTTGTGTCTTAATAATGAGATTGATGATGATGATGCGGTGATGACAGTAATGGTGATAATGAAAAACTTAATAAAATTAATAAAATAAAACTTAATAAATTTTACCTATCTATCATTTTTAGAAAATGCAAGAATTTAGATTATGTAGTATTAATTTAATTGCAAAAACACTTGCTCTATTGCTGTAAAATTATGTTTCAAAGTCTTCAAGTATCTACATTAAATATATGAGGTGACCTTGTTTGATTTTTGCACTAAAAAAAGATCTAAATTCAATAGATGGAAGGGTACAAGGCATGAGCCAGAAATATGCAGATGTGAATGTCAGCTCTGACACTTACTAATCATGTCATTTTGGGAGGCTACTCTATAAAACTTCTGATTTCTGAGGGGAAAAACAGTACATATCTCAATATTGTTGTAAGGCTTAAATGAAATAGTACTGTTATTCTTAGCACAGTGCTTGGTATATAATAAATAATTTGCCCAATGTTTCTTTATTATTATAGTTGTGGCTATTATTAACTATTTCCTTAAATATTATCTTTATTTGGCTTAATCAGTTAACATTAATTCACTTTTTATTCTATAAGCCATTTGTGTGTGTGTGTGCGCTGTGCATCTATTAGTCACTATACTAAATGGTGGAAGAAACCTTGGAATAAAAACACATTTGTTACTGGAAGATATGCATAATATAAAGTGGCCTGTTATAATGAGTATAGTTTGATATTTTAAATTACATGTCGCTATGAGTCGGGTGCAACTCGATGGCACATAACAACAACAACAACAACATCAGAAATAGTTAATTATAAATCCTACCACATTTCAGATTAAAAAACCAACCAAACTCACTGCCATCGAGTTGGATCCAACTCATAGGGACCACTCCTTGGGTTTCCCAGGAGGTATCACTACAGAAGTAGATTGCCCAATCTTCCGTTTGAGGAGTGGCTGGTGGGTTTGAACTGCCAGCCTTCTAGTTAGCAGTCAAACACCTTAGTCACTACGCTACCTTGGACAACATAGGTAGACACATATGAAGTCGATATACTGTAGTCATTGTGAGTTTGTATTAAGTATAATAGCAATTATATTAGAAAATTCATCATTTTTTTGAATCATAAATCATCTTGCTATTAATTTTCCTATTTCTGAGAAAAAAGAAATTTATAGGGATGTCCTCGGAAGGAAGATGGGGCAATCTACTTCCATAGTGATACTGCCTCAGAAACCCAAGGAGGGGTCCCTGTGAGTCGGGTTCAACTCAACGGCACATAACAACAACAACAATTTTTTTAAATTATCTAAGCTGATTATATATTGCAGTATTAAAAGATAAGATAATTCAATGCATGTCATTGTCAGCATGATTAGAAAGTCAACCTTCAATGGATTCTAACTAAAACCTTTGGACTGAGTTGTGTACTATATATTTTAAACATATTTACTGATTCATTTTTTTATATAAATAAGGAAACTTCCACTTTTACTGAAATGTACAGTAAGAAAGATTTTATTTGTACAATGTCATTGTAACATTAATGTGGTCTTTTATTTTGAATTTGGGCCAAGGAGGGGCCTGCTATTGCTTTTTTTCTTCTGAACAAATTTGATCTAAAACAAGTAAAAGGCTCTGTAGGTAATGACAATTATTATGCAAAATGCTTCATCATTGGAGGCTTCTTTTTAAATAATCAAAATCATCTCAAAAGTAGAACTAATGCAGAACACCTCCAGGAAAAGTAGCACAGATCTCTATTCAAAAATATGTGGCAAGAGACTCAATCTCATCTCCTAGATTCTATGAAAATCTCATAGACATCAATGTCAAATGGAATGCTGCTAGCTCTCAGAACAGATAACACAGCCTTCCACTGAAACAATGGGTAGAGTTTCAGTGTCACAAAATTCAAGGGATAAACTGCATTGGACCTATGATGTACATAGTTTAGCTAAATATATTAACATATGAACAATGAAAAGAAAGCATGGAAAATTGTCTTAACCTGATAGTTTCTATACTTTTTTGTCTTTTGATTTAGGAAGAATAAGAGTTTATATTTTTCTGGCTGAATCTTGAAAATATCATTAATTAATGACCTCCCACTCTTCCAGAATCAAGAACAGGTTCCAAGAACTAGAGCTGTATAATAGGAGACATACTAAACTAGATGCCAGAAGGATTGAGTTCTAATCCAAACTGTGGATCCTCCTTATCTCTAAAACAGGTGCTGTCCCATCTACTTCTCTTCCACGTGAGATAATGTTACGGTGAAGAGTACTTGGCACATAGCAAGCATTTAATAAATATTATACCGTCACAACTTCAGTGTGGTCCACAGACCAACGTACTGGCATCACCCAGGAGCATGTTACAAATGTAAGTTATTGTGCCCTACCTCAGATCTTCCGAATGCAGAAGAATCTGTGTTTCAACAGGCTCACTAGGAGACTAGCATGCACATTACAGAGTGAGAAGAACTGTCTTAATCAATGTTATCATTACAACAATAAATAGTAGTTAGAATTCCCATATCTATATGGCTAAAGATAAGGCATTTCACTGCTAACCAGAAGGCTAGCAGTTCAAACCCACCATCCACTCCTCAGAAGGAAGATTGGGCAATCTACTTCCATAGAGATACTGCCTTGGAAACTCAAGGAAAGGTCGCTGTGAGTTGAATGGACTCCATGGCAGTGAGTTTGATTTTTTTTTTTTTTTTGCCAAATGAAATGTATTCTACAAATGTGAAAGATGGTAGTGCTTGTGGTGGTGATGGTAAATGGAGAGGAAATAATTCTTGCACTGAATTAGTCCTGAATGAGAATTATGAGCATATCTCCCCTGCCAGGATCTATAAGATACAAAAGATACCTCCCAAGAAAGTGAAGTAATGGTTACAAACTGCTCCAGTGTCATGTCACTCCCAGAAATATCCAAGTTTAAATATAGGATGCAATTAGACTTAGCACCTGAAGCTAAATAGAAGAGGGAAAAATTAACAAAGAACCTGGCAAGCTCATTCATTTTGAGTGTGTGTGTATCTGTGCACGCACACACGTGTGCGTGCAGGTGCATGTGCACATGGGCGCCAGTACCCAAATTTGTCAGAATGACTCATCAGCATGATTTAAAATATCATATGGCAGCCATATAAATCATGAACAAGGAGTGTTCACTCATAAGCTCATCAGAAGTAGATATATAGAAAAGTGTGGTTAATTGCCTTTTCCACTAAGTTGAAAAATGTTCTAAACAAGGATTTCTCTTTCTGTCTTCAGCACTCAACCCTCACGGTAGCCTCCAAGCAAAGGATATTGGATTAATTAAGACACTACCATTCATAACAGCAATCACAGGCAAAACACTTTTCTAATTTGTTTTATTTTCTTTTTTTCCTCTTACTTAAGCTAATCATATGAATTGCTAAAGTTAACTCAAAGCATGAACTTCCATAACACAGTGGAAACAAGTGGTTCTGAATTCAAATCCTAGCTGGGTTTTTTACCAGCTGTGTGATATTGGGCCACTTTTTGAAAATTCCTTACATCTCAGACGAGTTATCGTAAAAATGAAGATTGTTAGGAGAGTAGATATGGTAGTGTATGTGAACTGCTGGCCTGTCATTTATTAAGCATGTAAATGTTATTATTAAGCATTGTACAGTAAAAATCTAATCCTGGAAAAGCTAGAAAGCTATCCACTTTCCTAATTCTACATAGACTCCATCAAGTCCTTGATAGACCTACCATTCCAGGAAGACATTTAGCTCTCTCAATCAGATTCAATATTCTTCTCTCTCACCTTTTCTCTGGCATAGGGAAATGGCTAAATTTAGAACTATTTTCTTGAGTTCAAAAGTAAAAAGTGAATTGAGATGCCAACAAAGTAAGTACTTTAAAAGACCAGATGTTACAAAACAAAAAAGTCTGAAATAAAATATTCCTTGGAGAGAAATAAAGTGAACATAAATAACCCAAAACTAAATGAGTGCCCTGAAATGATTCCTCTAAACTAGTTTTAATACAAAGTAATCTTTGTTTCTTCCCCGCAGAAACACTGTTACAGTCCAAAACACTAACACCAACAGCAAAGTGCTGACATATCAAATACTGGAAGACAGGTATAGAATCTTTTTCTGATGCAACAGGTGACTTTAAAGTAGAAAATGAAAAAGACGTCAAAGACTGAAAACACACAATCAATCCTTTTGACTTTTGAAAAGTAGCACAATGTTTTAAAATATATAATACTGTAAAAAAATCATTATAAAAAGGGGCAGATAGGTAAGTGTTTGCCTCCGAAGCAAAATACTGAGTTATATAAAACAAAGGATTGTGGAAAATTGTGCTCATCAGATGCTGCATCAAAAGAAGATAGTACCATACAGCAAACACAAAGACAGGTAACAAAGCCAGAAAGAAAAAAGTGATATTCAAACAGAGTACAAACATTGACATGCTAGCACAGCATATAGCAAACCCTTTTTTGCTGAGCAGAGTCGTTCTCAGAGAAATAGTTGAAGAACAGTCACTGGTCTCCAAACCCTATAATCATCCAACAACATAATGATATTGACACAGTTACAGCAAGGAACGATGTGGTGTATTTTTAAAGTTTTCCCCATCCCTTTTTGTTCACCTCCCAAGCTCACCAGAATGTATACTAATAAAGCAAACTAAATCAGCTACTAAAAAGCCATTAAATTAAATTGACAGTTTCTAAATTGGTATGTCAATGTAAATTATATAATAATCCCCCAATACAAAAATATCATTCATGTAAGGAAACAATTTTTTAAAATCTTAGAATTAAAGTGGTTGACCTTCTAAAAATTACTACATTTATGTTAGAAAGATTCTTGACTAATGCATTCTAATAATTTTCCTGTCTCTGTGAAACTGAAGACAGAAATGCTTTCACACACAAAGCTTTTTAGACGTTTTTCTCTTCTTTGCTCCACCATTAAACAAATATTCATTTCTTTTAACAGAATGATTGAGTGAATATTTTGTCTTTCAACTGATAAATTGCATACTTTCAAACTAAAGAGAACATTCACCTTCACTTTTGTAACCTAAAGCACACTCTTAAATATTAAGGAATCTAAAGAAACTAGTTATTCTTCTTAATAAATCAGAGATATTAACAAGAAAATCTCCAGTCACTGATTTACATGCCAGCATGATGTGAACAGCAGGGATTGGGGGTGAGTGTTACATGCAGATCATTGAGGTTAGATTATGCTCTGTGGAACACGTCAAAATATATGTCATCTGTTACCACAGCAGCCCACAATACTTTAACTGCTTGAAATTTCAATGTAATCTCAGCAATGTGTAAAAGCCTTTATATTATGCTGATGTATAAAATTTTATGTCAATAAATAATTTGCTATGCAAGTTTCTCTAAATTACATCTTCACAAATAAAATCAGTTGTTCATTTTTGAGATTATAGGCCATACCTATTTATTCCTAAAGGTTGTTAAGCAGATAATTTAAGAAGAAAATGAGTATCTCTTGCATCCCAGTTGATGTTTATTTTTCTTTCAGTTTCTGACTCTAAATTTTTTATTGTTATATACTAGATATAAATGGATTACCTCATTTTATAGTATAAAATAATTCCCCTATATTCTTAATTGTCTTCAAGAATATTATTTTTGTTTGGCATCTGTAAGTATCGTTTGCAAAAGCTACCTCCAAATATCATAGATTCAGTTTATTTCCATTTTATTTACGATTAGTAAAATAGTTTATTGGACACACTGGTGCATTAATATTTATGCATATTTCTATTTATTTCCTTCAGATAAGTTTTTAGAATGGATCAGGGGATATAAGTACTTCTGAGGTGTTTGAAAATATTAAACTGCCCCGCAAAGAAGGCATTCCAATTTCCTCTTTTCTTCAGTAATACATAGAAGATCCTGTTTTCTCACATCTTCACCAACACTAAAACATGCAATTTTTCTCAATCTTTGCTTTTTTAGCATGTAATAAAAGTAATGTAATAGTTTCATTTGCACTTATATTATCCCTAGGATATCCAAATATATACATATATTTTTAATATCTTTATTGATTTTCTATAATCCTTTGAGGAGCTCTGGCTAAAGCACTGAGCTTCTAACCAAAATGTCGGTGGTTTGAACCCACAGCTGCTCCACAGAGAAAGATGAGGCAGTCTGCTTCTATAAAGATTACAGCTTTAGAAACCATAGGGAACAGTTCTACTCTGTCCTATACAGTCACTAAGAGTCAGAACCGACTGGATGGCAGTGGGTGCTAGGTATAACCCTTTTATGAATTGGCTATTCATGGTCTTTGTCCATTTTTTCTACTGGTTCATTTTTGAAACACATATTTTCATTTCAGTTCAGAATACATTAAATTCATGGTATAACAACTGACATTTTACAGAAGAAAATAATCTCTTAAGAGTTCTATAGAAGATAAATTGCAGGGTTATATTCTGCAAATGATTGTATCTTGTAGCATAGGAAGTTATCTGCCAAGAATCAAAAAGATAAGAAACACAAGAGAAGCATAAGAAATAATTTGTTCATCCCAACACACTTTCTCTAGCCCTCTGTGATTTCTTGTCATTACTTGTTACAGAAAGAGGACAGATTGAGTGAGTTGTGAATCAAGATCTGCTCACAAATCTTTGTACAAAAAAACTCTGCAGTACAGGGTAGCATATCAGTTGCCACAAAGATAAGGATGCTTTATACAGGCAAAGACCTTTGAACAGCTAAAAACAGAAGCCTCTTGATACATACTCAGCACAGTGATCTACTTTATCATTCATTCAAACAGATTTTTCCCCTTCATCAGGGCATCTTTTCATTTTCTTTGCTGTTCAAAACACTAGGACACAAAGGATGCTCTTCATCTTGTGTGCTACTGAAATGAAATCTTGAAGTAGGAAAAAAGAAAAAAAACCCTTGCCCTAAATTCCCTTTCAAAAGTGAAGTGTGAAAAGACATCAAGCAGAGTACACAGTGTTATTGTTGTAAGAAAGTCAATTCTTCAAGTACGCTGTCCAAGGCCATCAGTAGGGGCTCAGTTGCTTCCTCATGCACAGTGAATTAAAAAAAAAGAAAAAGAAAAGAAAAAAAAATTAAGGAGAAAGGGTTCCCCTTGGGGAAATGGATTCTTCTCATTGTCTTTCCTCTTGATTATCATTAACATCTATGGGCACAGATGTTTCCTTTCTCTGCATAATCCTAAAGTCAATGTTACAATATTGGCCCCCTTCTTCAGTCTCCCCAGGATGTATCATATATCACCTCATGTCCTGTTCTAAGTAGCAGAAATGTCAAATTTATCTTTTCATTGAGCAGCAAAACAGAAAGCCTAACTGTTTGATTTCATTTGATGTTCAGAAAAATAAAGTGTCTTTTATTTGTGTATCCTTGGAAAAACTGTCATATTAAACACTCTTGGATATACAAATACATTTTAATTGCAAATGATAAACTGAATTATAATTTCAAGACTAATCATAATTGAAGTTTGTTCATTTTACAGAGTGATAATTATTATGTATAAACATAATGACTTTTCATAATGCAAATTTTTTAAAAAACAGAATGAAGAACTAGTTCATATGAAAATTCCTCTTGGCATACTTTTATATGCTATGGATTATGTATTTATATATAAAGATCATTTTACATAAGTTAGGAGGAGCTCTGGTGGTGTAGAGCCTCAGGCATTTGACTGCTAACCAGAAGGGTGGCAGTTCAAACCCACCAGCCCTCCTCAGAAGGAAGGTTAGGCAATCTCTTCCGAAGTGAAACCACCTTGGAAACCCAAGGATCAGTTGCAATGAGTCCGATCGACTCCATGGCAGTGAGTTTTTTTTTTCACATAAATTGCTTTACGCTTTATTGCTTCAGGATTAGATAACACTATTTATTAGCTGAAAATTGTTTCCAAAGCCATGAAGACAAACAATTTTCAATCAGTAACACCGAAACCTTGAAATTAGTAATATTTACTCCTGAGAAATTTGGTTTTAGATGGATTCTTCTCAAAATCTTCCTGAAGTTTTCTTGGCTCAAGTAGCAAAAGAACTCATGGACCATGAACAAATTGAGCACAAGGTCAAATTTAAATTCATAGTTCTTAGTAATGCACTTGGCCTGGAGTGCTCACTGAAAAAAAATAAAAAAATAAAAACACTTTTTAACGAATAGCTGCAGAGTGGACAAACTAAAAATACAGCAGATTCCCCATGTGGCAGTTCCTTCCCAAATGCAGTGGCACTCCAAAAGGGTGAACCATGATGTTAATTGTCCACATAGAATTCCTGTGATTAAGATATTATTATATTGCTTTATATACCAGTGGGTATCTACTAAATCTTTCATGTTTTTACCTTCAATAATTTCTCCACACTTGCTTCCTATAATCTTCCACTCACATAATTTTCTACAAAAATGAAAGTTACAATCTAGTACTGCCTCTGCACTAAGAAGAAAAAGAAGGCATCATATACATATGCTGTCTTCTATTACATTTGTTTTATTTGAGAGAATGGTAAGAACAATCAAAGCCCATTTATATAATGAGCATTTAAGGAACACACTATCATATACAGCTTACTATTTTATAATTAGGAGCTCTGGTAGTGTAGTGCTTAAGGCATTTGGCTGCTAACCAGAAGGTTGGAGGTTCAAACTTGCCAGCCATTCCTCCAAAAAAAAGTTGGGCAATCTACTTCCATAGAGATACCACCTCAGAAACCCAAGGACGGGTCACTATGAGTCAGAAAAAGACTTAATGGCAGTGAGTTTGGTTTTTTATTTTTTATTTATTTATTTTTAATTATACAGTTAATCTGGTTTATTTTGCCATTTAGGTAAAATATTCTCCCAGTCTAAATTCACATTACTCGCTTCTCTGCCAAGAGAATTCTCATAAATATGGCAGTTTTTTCCATATTATATCAACTGCTCTTACAATGAACATAAGTTTCTTTCAGCATTTAAAATGAATAAGATTTCAGTTGTTACCATCAATTCCCTAGGTTCAGCAGGGGCATACTGGTTTGTCCTTTGGCTAAGGGCAAAGGGTATTCAAAATGTTTGGAAGGTATTTGTATACTTGTTCTCACTGAAGGATGGTCAGCTAACTTTGATGTTAATATTTGGAATTATGTGATTTTGTAAATTGATTTTATAAAGCCTCAGGCTAAAAAACCAAAACTTTTTCTCTCTAGACTTCTGCTTTTTTCACTGGGTTCCATTTCACAAGAATGGAACTTTAACTCAAATATTCTCTACATTGGGACATGGCAGGTGAAGGAGAAGTTGAAGCCTATATGGAGGTTTGAACTTTCAATCGTAGGATACCAAGTAATGTCAAAATGCTGAACAGCCCGAAGCACATTTCCTCCCAGAGAAATACAGAAGCTTACTCTACAGTCTGAAAGTAGACTTGCAAAAATTCAGTCAGAAAAAAACCCAAAATTTTCTGGGTAGGCCTAGGCATTAGGCATCTTTTAATTCATCATTTTCAATTATCTCAACCACATAGTTGACTGATTTTTAACACACTAAAAAATAACTAACTAAGTCAACAAAGAAACTGCAGTTTCAAGAAGAAAGAGCTTATAGATGGTGTTTCCATATTTTTACAAAAATGAAAACAGCGGTACACTCTATGGTTGGAGCATGTATCGTCACCCTTTAATCCAGGTCAGAGCCTGGTGGTAAAATTTTACCATAGTTTTTCCAAATATCCTCCATCTGGCATTAATGACCCTCATTTTAGGTTAGAAAAAGTTGTCCCAATTCTGTTCTTATTCTTTTATCCACAATGTAACCAACAGTAAGAGGGGGAGCAATTTTACACATTCAAAGGGGCAAGTTTAAAGCACAGTGACAGGGGCAAGGCTGCAGCTTTACAACAAATTCAGATTTCTTTTTAAGATAAGAATCTATAAAATAGTATCATGTAAAACAGCTAGTTTTGACATTTATCCTGATGAAAACAAATCATAATTCTAATGCTTTATCAACTCAAATGATGAAGGAAATACATACCCAAACCTTCTGATTCAAATAGACATGTTTCATCCACACCTAAATCTCGGCACCAGGATAAGAAATTTGCTGTATTGTCTCGGGCGAAAAAGGAGCCTGAGGGTGCACTGGCTTTGCATGGAATCTTCTTCAAGGGTAGACTCTGAAAAACAAAGTGATCTCTGGTAGAATGTCTGGCAAAGTCAGCGCAGCAACACATATTAATATGCGTTTATGTTTTCAACAAAGCACTTTAGAATGACCTCATCTCAATAAATAGGCTTGAGAAGAATTATTAAAAAAAAAAAAAAAGGAAACTAAACGCTAGTAAAGCTTATGTGGCATTAACAGACTATGAAAATCTGTGTATGCAAACATCCTTGCATTTTGAGTATCCACTAGTAAATGAACACAGGTCCCCTCTCCAGCTCAAATCGCCTGTTTCTCTTTTCTTTCATTTTTATTAGCTATCTACCTACCTACCTACCTATCCATCCATCTATTCATTGGCCTTCCCTTTCATCTAAGGATTTAGTATTTCTCATAAAGTATCTGAATTTCTCACAAAGTATTTATAAATGGATTTCTTATTTGTAAAAGGGAAATGAAGAGAACATGAATATCATGCATGGAAATATAATACACACCTTGAATTTTTATGTTTGTACTTATACACATACCTTAAAAATGACACAAGAATTATCAAGTTAAAAGAGAACAGCAAGATTATCTACCAAATTTTCATTACCAATACTAAGGAATGGTGATAAAAACCTTTTAACAGTACACTTACTGCTCACTTAATGAATATCTTATCATCTGTCATTTTGCACATATGACCAATCATAAAAAATCTATCTGACTATTCTGCACATTAACAATGTACATCTGGCAGTAACCAACACTGAGGTGTGAGGCAAGAGTAATATTGGCTGTGATGGTTCAGATTATGTGGCAACTTAGCTGTACCATGATACTCAGTGGTTTGGCAGTTAAGCAACGATATCTGGCAGTTATATAATGATGTTACTCGGCAATCATGTAATGATATAGTCATCCTCCATTTTGTGATCTGACATGATCATTCTCTATTTTCTCATAATGTGTATTTTTACATAGTGACCTGGTATTTGGATTCTAACCATGTTTATAAATGAGGAATGCGTATAACATTCTACAGTCTTTCTTTGAGACTACTTTTCTGAAGCCATTCCAAAAAACCAAACTCACTGCCCTCGAGCCATTTTCTGACTTATACAGACCCCTCCTTGGGTTTCCGACGTGGTATCACTACAGAAGTAGATTGCCCAATCTTCCTTCTGAGGAGTGGCTGGTGGGTCTGAGCTGCCAGTCTTCTGGTTACTAGTCAAATGCCTCAGGCACTATGCCACCAGAGTACCTAAACTATAAAAATGATTCTGGTCTGAACTCTGCTATTTGCCCTTGAAGAGTATTATTTCCATGCTATATCATTTCATTCTGAGCATTAAGAAAATAGTTAAGAATGAGTGTGAACTTTGACAAAATTTCCTATTAGCAGTCTCATAAAATTTTAGACAAGCAATCTTCCTTGGTAATATGTCAGGTATTTAGTCTGTTCTTGCTGTTGTTGTTGTTGTTATTCTTTTAGACAGTACACCCATTTTCTATGGTGTTATGGGTTAAATTATGCTCCTAGAAAAGATATGTTCTAGTCCTATCCCTTGGTACCTATGAATGTTATTTTATTTGGATAGGGCCACTGCAGAGATAATTAGTTAGTACGAGGACATTAGGGTGGGCACTGATGTCTTTATGATTGGTGTCCTTTTAAGAGGGGAAGAAAAGACAGTGAGAGACACACAGGGAAGAGAGCCTTGTGAAGCAGAGATCAGCCACAGGCCAACAAACATCTAGGGCTACCAGAAGCTGGAAGAAACAGGAAAGAATCTTCCCCTAGAGTCTTCAGAAAGAACGCGGCTCTGCCTGACATCCTCAGTTTGCACTTTAGTCTCCAGAACTGTGAGAGAATACATTTCTTTTGTTTTAACTCACCTAGTATGTGGTAATTTGTTATGGCAGCCCTACCTAGGAAACTGGTATGAATGGCTTTCCATAAAGTCACAGAATCATTTCACTGTGATGTGAAATAAGTGACTAAAAAAACCCACAAAAAACCTAAATTCACTGCTGTGGAGTCATTTCTAACTCATAGCAACCCTCCTTGGGTTTCCAAGGCAGTATCTCTATGGCAGTAGATAGCCCAATCTTTCTTCCAAGGAGTGGCTGGTGGGTTTGAACCACCAGCCTTCTGGTTAGCAGTCAAATGCCTTAGGCACGACGCCACCAGAGCTCCCTGAAATATGTGAAAGGAAGCCATATATTTGGATGATCTACCCTACATAGAATACCTGTAGCTCAAAGAGCAGAAATATCAAGGGAGAAGCACTTTGTTATTTAAATCCACAGATAGGTATTTCCACTCTTCACTGTACACCAGTAGATATTACTAAAATGCTATTCATTGTGGAGCTCATTAACAAGGATGGTTATACAAAATTAAACAGCGGTCCAAATGGATTGATGGAGCCCTGCTAACAGCGAACTATTACTGGAGTTCTTCATTTCCAAGGTTATGTGGTTATGTCTAGACAACTAAAACATTCAGTTACCACATCACTTAGGGGTTGTATCTATCTAATCTCAAAAGACCATCTCTTCATTGCTGATTGAATTTCATTAGGGAAGGCATAATAAAAGTATTTGTATGTCTATACAAATATTTATACATAAATATACTTGATGCCTCATGGATATATAAATCATATCTGGAGTTACCGTTATAGTAATACCACCTTTACTAATATGGTCCAGATGTGTGTAATGGTTTTCAAAGAAATGCCTCTCTATGTGAGTTATAAAAAACAATCAGAAATAACATAGTACAGTCTCCTTCATAAAATATTCATGAAACCAAGCAGTGTTTATGAAAATTAAAATACATATACCCTGAAGCCTAACAATTGTACTTCTAAGAATATATACCAGAGAAGTAATAGTGTTAGTGCTTAAAGATATATGTACAACTATATTTGTGGCAACACTGATTTAATATGAAAAAAATAGAAATAAGAATATATCAAGAGAGGAATTATGCGATAATATGTAATGTATAAATACAATGGAACTCTATGCAATCATTTTAAAAGAATAATTAAATGTATGTGTATTAACCAGAGAGATGTTCATTATATACTATTAAGCAGAAACAATGAGTTGCAAACACATATATACACCAACGTTTCATTTTATGATGCATATGTCACAAACACATACACACAAAATAGTGATGGCCATGGATATAGTTAAATTGCACATAAATATGACATAATATGGTGTGCTATATATTTATATAAAGTAAATTTAGGAAAAATTCAAGAAAGATATGCGCCATTTAGAAAGATAATTACGTTTAAGGTAAAGGATTGATGTTAGTATAGGGGATCATTTATTTTTCATTTTACATAATTTAAAAATAACTAGTAGGATTTTTACGGACTTTTATGTTTGTTAGTATGAAAATTTAAATAAAATAGATAAATTATGTTAGCCAAAACATATAAGATAGTATTTGCTCAAAAGTCTCCAAGAGATGACTGTAAAATTTTTTATAATGTGCAGTGCCTAAGGCGTTTGACTGCTAACCAGAAGGCTGGCAGTTCAAACCCACCAGTTGCTCCTCGGAAGGAAGGTTAGGCAATCTACTTCCGTAGTGATACTGTTTCAGAAATCCAAGGAGGGGTCGCTATGTTTGGATCCAACTGGACGGCAGTGAGTTTGGTTTTTGGAATAAGACAAAAGACCAAAGAAGAGTTGATGCTTTTAAATTGTGGTGTTGACAAAGAATACAGAAAATGCCTTGGACTGCTAAAATAACTAGCAAATCTGTCTTGGAAGAAAGTTAGCTGGAATGCTCCTTGGAAGTGAGAATGGCCATACTTTGTCTCACCTACTTTGGTTGTGTTGTCAGAAGAGACTATTCCCTGGAAAAGGATATTGTGGTAGTTACGTTTGTGTGTCAACTTGGCTGGGCCTGGTTGAGTGGCTGGGCAGCTGGATATAGTATTCCCCATGATGAGACTAGTAATCAACTCCATGGTGAAATCTATTGTGAGCAGCTGAGTAGCTGCCCTATGCCCTAGGGATGTGGTCTACTTCCATATATATAAGGAGAACCCTTGGCAAATGGTCTCTAGCTTATGGCATGCTTGGACCCTGCATGTAGCTGTGTTGTTCAGCAGCCTGCCATGCTTTGCCCACCTTAGGACTTTTAATGGACTTGAAGTAATGGCCTGCCAATATTCTGTTCTGGTTACTTAGTGCCACTCTGACAAGAATATACCACAAATGGGATGGCCTTAACAAACAGGAGTTTATTCTTGCATAGTTTGGAGGCTCTAAGACCAAGTTCAGTGTCAGGCTCTAGGGGCTGGGTGAAAGCCCCTTGACCTTGGACTTCAGGTCTGCCTCTTGCTCACAGCCCACTGAAGCCAGAGGCATGTCTTCACTCAGGCAGCTACTGGCTGCTGAGGCTAACAAGCCCAAGGTCGACAAATAAAATGGCACAGTCCCAAAGTTAGTAAACCACATGGCAGGCCACAAATTCAAGTCCATTGTAAGTCCCAAGGTCAGCAGAGCATGGCAGGCTGCTGAACAAGACACAGATACATGCAGGGTCCAAGTGTGCCATAAGGTAAAGACCATTTCCAAGGCTTCTCCTTATAGAGGGGAAGCAGACCACATCCCTAGCTCAGCTACTCAGCTACTTATGGTAGATTCCACCAAGGAGTTGATTACCAGTCTCATCATGGGAAATACTACATCCAGCTGTTCAGCCACTCAACCAGTGTGTGCCAAGTTGACACACAAACTGAACTACAACAGATGTCATGCTCTGTAAAGTGAATGGTCAACGAAAAAGGGGAAGGCCCTCAACAAGATGGATTGACACAGTGGTTGCAATGATGCACTCAGGTATAGCAGGATTGTGAGGCTGGCACAGGACCTGGCAGTGTTTTGTTCTGTTGTACGTGGGTTCACTATGAGTAGGAGCTGACTTGATGGCACCTAACAATAACAACATCTTTAAAAAAAAAAAAAAAACACATAGAGAGTCAAACACTAGACCATTTCAAGATCTACCACCTATATTTCTGGGGTGGGGATGAGGGTATAATAAAATGCAAAATCATTTTAAAGCAGTGAATGAGTTTACTTGCAGGAACTATAATCCACACAATATGAAATATTTGACATAGCTAAAGACATGATAAAGGAAACTAAGTGGGAAAAGGAAATATAATAACCATGTGATGCTGGAGAACTGCGAGATTAATTTGACACTAAATCTGCCAAGGGGCACATGTTAAAAGAATACCCACAAGCCACAGGCCCTTAAGAATCATTCAGCCACTCTAAGAATTTACAAGGACAAGGATTGAGCATGTAAATGAAAATAGCATTTTTTTTTTTTTCCCCTAGAAGCTTACTGTCTTTGCAAGTCATCTATATATAAAGATCTCTGGTGGTGGAGTGCCTAAGGCATTTGACTGCTAACCAGAGGTTGGTGGTTCAAACCCACCTGCCACTCAATGGAAGAAAGACTGGGCAATCTATTTCTATAAAGATATAGAAACTTTGGAAACCCAATGTAGGTTGCTGTGAGTTGGATGGTAATGGGTTTGATTTGGTTTGGTTTATATATCAAATACTAGAGTCTAAGTATGGGAGCTCTGGTAGCGTAGTGCCTAAGGCACTTGACTGCTAACCAGAAGGCTGGAGGTTCAAACCCACCAGCCACTCTTTGGAGGGAAGATGGAGCAATCTACTTCCATAGTGATACTGCCTCAGAAATCCAAGGAGGGGGTCGCCATGAGTTGGGTCCGACTCGATGGCACATAACAACAACAGAGTCTAAGTATATACTTAAAATTCAGTGCATCAGTCATAAAGAAGAACCATGTCTGAAGAACAAAGTCCTGACGCATGCCACAACATGGATGAACCTAAAAAACAGTATGTTGAGCAAAATGTCAATCACTCCAGGACAAATACTGTATGATCTCATTCATTTAAAATAAGCAAATAAATGGAACCAAGGGTTATGAGTGGTTAACAGAGGTGGGAGGAAAGGGAAAAGAGAGAGATTTTGCTTAGAGTGAATTAAATGTATATTCCTCATGATATTGGGATAATTTGGGGGGGGGGGAAGAGAGAGTGGTTGCACAAACTGAAGAATGTAATCATTGCCACTTAAGTATACATGTAGAAATTGATGAATTGCTGTATGTCTGTTTTGTATATTTTCACCACAATTAAAAAAATAATCAATTCAATGATAGTATAAACATGAAGGCTATTCTAGGACAAATAAACTAAAATTGGCTACTGATACTCCACAACTTGAGAAGTTCCAGTGCACAGGAATCCAGGAAGAAACTAGTCTGCCTAATAACCAGGCTCTGAAGCTGAGTTACGAGGCATCTGCTTCTGTTTTAGAGCTGTTAGATCAGTGCTTAGCTGTCAGTCAAACACGGGAAAACTATAAGCAGTGTGAATGGAAACTTCTAATCTTCATCCAGATGAATGATTTTATTAAATAAGTGTCACCCACATAAGTCCAAATTATCCATGGACCTTCACACACAGAATGGATAAAGTCCATCACATAAAACTAGGGATAGGGACCCTACCTCATAAGTTGCAGGCAGTAGAGCACAGCTTGTAGGATCCAACATCCTTCCTTCTTGCCCATAAACTAGAAATCAAAGGTCTAAGTATCTCCTCAGAGTTGTTGTGTTGTTTATAAACAAGGATCCTAAAACAGAATCCTATATTACACTTGAATTAAAGAGTAAAGAATTCAGTATCGTCAGCCCTCAATACCTTTAGAACTATGGAACCTAAAAAATATTTTTGAAATGTTTTCAAATAAAATGTTAAGATCTGGAAAGCTGTGATTTTTTTTTTTTAATTTATATATTTTTTTTCTCAATTCTCATGAAAATCATAAAAAGCCAGCCCTGTAACCCCTTCTTGAACAATAATAGAAATAAGTTACATGAAATAAAAAGAAAATTATATGTTGATTAAAATCAACTTTCCCTTTACCAAGAAATCTTGAAGAAGTTCAGGATGCAGTATTACCTTAAGTAATTGTGGAAGTATGGGCTTGAATACTGAAAAACTGACCACAAACATAGAGAAGTACACCTTAGATCTAAAATACTAAAGATTCAGATGAGATCCTCCACAAGTTGCTCTGATGATTTGTCCTTCACATTAGTTTTACTGTAATGTCCACCTCTGCAATTATATAGTCCTTAATTGTTTACTAATTAGTTTTTTACAGATTCTGACATAATGCCAGTACATAAAATGTCCTCAAAAATGATTGGTAAATGAATGAGTAAATGTTTACACTTGACCCCTCAAACAAAACCATAATCAGTTTGAAGGAAGAACCAAATACTATGCATTAGTTTTGACATTTTTAAAGGACGTATTTCTAAGACCTTAAAAGTTCACTAAATTTATGACATCCCTGTGCATGAAATGCTTCCGCAAAATGCAGAAAAGCATAAGTGAAAAATTTAAGTGACACTTTCAGAATCTTTTTTGAAGCTGACTGGATATGTAATGTACAGTAGAGGAGAGCCAAGCTAAACTGAGATTGGGTAGATATTTAGGCAAGTTTTTTTTTTTTTTTTTCACCAAGTAGGAGTCTTATTATTGTGCACCAGCCTCCAAGGTATGTTGTTGTGTTGTTATGTGCTGTCAAGTCGTCTCCAACTAATAGAGACCTTATGTACAACAGAACAAAACACTGCCTGGTCCTGTGCCAGCCTCACTATCCCCACTATACCCAAGCCCATCGCTGCAGCCACCGTGTCTATCCATCTCATTGAGGGCCTTCCTCTTTTTCATTGTTCCTCCACTTTGCCAAGCATGACATCCTTCTCCCAGGAATGGTCCCTTCTGACAACATGACTAAAGTAGGTGAGACAAAGTCTAGCCATTCTCACTTCCAAGGGGCATTCTAGCTGTACTTCCAGGACAGATCTGTTAGTCCTTTTAGCAGTCCACGGTACTTTTAGCATTCTTCAACATCACCACAACTCAAAAGCATCAACTCTTCTTCAATCTTCCTTATTCATGGTCCAGCTCTCACATGCATTATGATATTGTTGTTGTTGTTATTGAAAATACCATGGTTTGGTTTAGGCATATCTTAGTCTTCAAAGAGCTATCTTTGCTCTTCAGTGCTTGAAAGAGGTCTTTTGTAGCAGATTTGCCCAATGCAATGGTCTTTTGATGTCTTGACTGCTGCTTCCATGGTGTTGATTGTAGAAACAAGTAATATGAAGTCTTTGACAACTTCAATCTTTTCTCCATCTATCATGATTCTGCTTATTGGTCCAGTTGTGATGATTTTTGTTTTCTTTATGTTTAGGTGTAATCCATACTGCAGACTGTATTTTTAATTTTCATCAGTAAGTGCTCTAAATCATTCTCACTTTCAGCAAGCAAAGTTGTGTTGTTTATGCATCAAAGGTTGTTAATAAGACTTCCTCTAAACCTGATGTCACATTCTTCTTCATATAGTCCAGCTTCTCAGATTATTTGCTCAGCATACAAGTTGAATAAGAATGGTGAAATGAGTACAATTAAGTGTTCTGGAATTCTCATTCTTCTCAAAGTTATCCATAATTTGTTATGATCCACACAAATGAATGTCCTTGCATAGTCACTAAAACACAAATAAACATCTTTTTGGTATTCTTTGCTTTCAGCCAAGATCCATCTGATGTCACCTATGATATCCCTCGCTCCACATCCCCTTCTGAATCCAGCTTGTGTTTCTGGAAATTCTCTGTAAATATACTGTTGCAGCTGTTTTTGAATTATCTTCAGTAAGATTTTACTTGTGTGTGATATCAATGATATTGTTTGATAATTTCCACATTCTGTAGGATCACCTTTCTTTGGAATGGGTGCAAATATGGATCTCTTCCAGTCAGTTGGCCGGGTAGCTGTCTTCCAGATCTCTTGGCATAGCTGAGTGAGTGCCTCCAGCGGGGCATCTATTTGTTGAAACATCTCAATGGGTATTCTGCCAATTCCTGATGCTTTGTTCTTTGCCAATTCCTTCAGTGCAGCTTCAACTTCTTCTTTCAATACCATTGGTTCTTGATCATGTCACCTCCTGAAATGGATGAACATCAACCAGGTCTTTTTGGTACAATGGCTCTGTGTATTCCTTCCATCTTCTTTTGATGCTTCCTGCATCATTCAATATTTTGCCCATGTTGTTGTTATTGTTATGTGCCATGGAGTCAGACACGACTCATAGTGATCCCTCCTTGGGTTTCTGAGGCAGTATCACTATGGAAGTAGATTGCCCCATCTTCCTTCCAAGGAGTGGCTGGTGGGTTTGAACCGCCAACCTTCTGGTTAGCAGTCAAGTGCCTTAGGCACTACTCTACCAGAGCTCCTATTTTGCCCATAGAATCTTTCAATATTGCAACGTGATGCTTAAATATTTTCCTCAATTCTTTCAGATTGAGAAATGCCAACCATGTTCTTCCCTTTTGGTTTTCTAACTCCAACTCTTGGCACATTTCATTATAATAATTGACTTTGTCTTCTCGAGCTGCTCTTTGAAATCTGTTCAGCTCTTTTATCCTGTCAGTTCACCCATTTGCTTTAGCTACTCTCTGTTCTAGGGCAAGTTTCAGAGTCTCCTCTGACATCCATTTTGGTTTTTTCTTCCTTTCCTGTCTTTTTAATGACCTTTTGCTTCCTTCATGGATGATGTTCTTGATATCATCCCACAATTCTTCTGGCTTTCTGTCATTGGTGTTCAATGAATCAAATCTATTCTTTAGATGGTCTCTAAATTCAGGAGGGATATAATCTAGGTCAGATTTTGGCTTTCATGTAGTTGTTTTAATTGTCTTCAGTTTCAACTTGAATTTTCATATGAGCAGTTGATGGTCTGTTCCACAATCAGCTCCTGGCCTGATTCTGGCTGAAGATATTGAACTTTTCCATCATCTCCTGCCACAGATGTAGTCAATCTGATTCCTGTGTACTTGATCTGGTGAAGTCCACATGTATAGCTGCCCTTTGTGTTGTTGAAAAAAGGTATTTGCAATGAATAAGTCATTGCTCTTGCAAAATTCTATCATGCAATCTCCAGCATCATTTCTATCACCAAGATCATATTTTCCAACTACCAGTGATTCTTCTTTGTTTCCAGCTTTTGCATTCCAATCACCAGTGATGATTAACACATCTTGATTGCATATTCGGCCGATTTCAGACTGCAGGAGTTGGTAAAAATCTTCAGTTTCCTCATCTTTGCTTTGGTGGTTGGTGTGTAAATTTGAATAATAGAAATAGGAACTGGTCTTCCTCATAGATGTATGGATAGTATCCTGTCACTGACAGTATTGTACTTCAGGATAGATCTTGAAACATTCTTTGTGATGATGAATGCCATGTCATTCCTCTTCAATATTTCAACCCAGTATATGGTTGTCTGATTTAAAAATGGCCCAAACTGATCCATTTCATCTCTCTAATGCCTAGGATATCAATTTTTATGCATTGCATTTCATTTTTAACAACTTCCAACTTTTCTAGATTCATGCTTTGCACATTCCATGTTCTGATTATTAACAGATATTTGCAGCTGTTTCTTCTTATCTTGAGTTATGCCACATCAAAAGGAGGTCCTGAAAGCTTTACTCCATCCACATCATCAAGGTCAGCTCTATTCCGAAGAGGCAGCTCTTTCTTAGTCATATTTTGAGTGCCTTCCAACCTGAGGGGCTCATCCTCTGGCAGTATATCAGACAATGGTTCAGTACTATTTTTCAGTAATATGTCAGACAGTGTTCACTGCTATTCATAAGGTTTTCACTGCCCAATTCTTTGAGAAGCGGTGACTTCTTCCTTCTTCTGAGTCTGTCTTAGCCTGGAAGCTCTGCTGAAACCTGTTTACCATGGATAACCCTGTTGGCACATGAAACACTGGTGGCACAGCCTCCAGCCTCACAGCAACACACAAGCCATCACAGCATGACAAATTGACAGACGAGTTCATCTCCCTTAGCTGTTCCAAACTGCTCTGCCCCCACTTCCCAGCCTTCCCTACTAGTTCCAGCCCTCCACAAGCCATCTGCCACTGCCTCTCAGCCTTCCCTACCAGTTCCGGCCCTCCCAAAAGCTGTCTGACACTGCCTCATGGCCATCCCTACCCTCCAAAAAGCCAAGGTATGGTATTCAATATTTTGTTGAAAATTTTTTGGCACAATAAAAAAATATTACCAATAAACCACTGAGATGATGTGCAAGTCATCAGCAGAATGCGTACTAAAATTTCTAATATTAAAAGTCTATTGCAATGTCACTAAGAAGTATGAAAGATAAAAGGGTGTTTTTGGTAAATGCTAGGACAAATACAACTGTGCAATAACAACTTAATAATAGAATGTAGACATATGTATATGTATGTATTCATATAAATGTATGAATACACACACACACACATACACACACAGGAGCTCTGGTAGCATAGTGCCTAAGGCATTTGACTGCTAAACAGAAGGCTGGCAGTTCAAACCCACCAGCCACTCCTTGGAAGGAAAGTCGGGCAATCTACTTCCATAGTGATACCACCTCAGAACCCACAGAGAGGTCGCTATGACTTGATGACAGTGAATTTTATATATATATATATATATGTATATAGGTGAACATATATGCATATATCTGTATATGGGAATATACACACACATATGTAAGTACATGGATCCATATATATTTATATATACAAACTATCTTAGTTATCTAGTCCTGTTATTACAGAAATGCCACAAGTGGACAGCTTTAACAAACAGAATTTTATGCTCCCACACTTTAGGAGGACAGAAGTCTGAATTCAGAGAACAGTCTCCAGGGAAAAGCTTTCTCTCTGTGTTGGCTTTGGAGGAAGATCCTTGTCTCCTTTTAACATGTGTGGGCCCGGTGTTCTTTGGAGATCTACATGTCTTCACATAACTTGTCCTCTCAGTCTACGAGATTCTCAGCACAGGGACCTGGGGCTCAAAGGATGTGCTTTGCTCCTGTCTCTTCTTTCTTCATGGTAGTTAGGTCCTTCCTTCTCTGCTCATTTTTCTCACTTTTTACCTCTTGTGACATAAAAAGTGCTGCAAGCTAAGAAGTTTAAGTAAAAGTTACCCAGAGAGACTACCCTTACATCAGATTCAGGCTGTAACCTGAGTAAGAGTGTTGCTAATCCCCTTACAACTGCTCTTGTTCATCACATCAGATCACCTCATGGAGGATGCTAACTGCCAAACCACTGAGAATCATGGCCCAGCCAAGTTGACAGGTATTTTTTGGGGACAAAATTCAATCTAAGACATTAATGCACATGGGGGCATAAATCTGTATATTTGTTAAACACCTCACAGGACTGATTTACAGGGTCTGAAGGTTTAGAACCATAGTATCATGGGACAACTCAGTTAATTGGCATAATATGTATGTAAAGTTTATGTTCTACATCTTAGTTTGATGAATAGCTTCTGAGATCTTAAAAACTTGTAAGCAGCCATCTAAGTAAAAGAGATCGAAGGAAACCAAAGGCTCAGAAAAAAACTAGTTCATAGGAATAATAGTCTACGAGAATCACAACTCATCTATCCTGATACCAGAATAACTAGATGGTGCCCAGTTACCACCATGTAATCCTCAGTCTATATGAGTATGAGACCAAATTTTAATCAATTTAAGTTTGAATAGGTAGCTGGTGGCTATCATATTAGACAGCACTTTGGAATGGGATAAGTAAACCATTATTTAGAGTTGTACAGAGTCCAATATTTGAACACTTGACTAGATCCCTCCCAACCACTACCAGTACCCTATGTCTCTTCACTCCCCTCAAATCCAGTGGCTTCTCTGGGTGCCACTGAGACATACACTATTTGGTCATTTACAAATTTATTCTGATCAGGAACACAATGGATAGTTTCTGATAGAAACAAAATGTGCAACAGAACCAAAATTCTTAAAAAAAAATCCACACTTAGTGGACCAGTTGAGACTGGAAAACTCTCTTAGACTGTCGCCCTGAGATACTCTTTTAATCTTGAACCTAAAATATTCCATGAGGTCATCTTTTACCTAACTAACAGATTGGCTCATAAATAAATAATATCAACCATCAACACTATGCTTCTTTAAAAAATCCTATATATGAAATCAAATAGTCAACACTTACTCTAAAGCAAAGATGAGAAGGCAAGGGGCAGGGGAGCTAGATTACTGAAAACAGACAACCAGAACAGCAATAATGAGAAAGCTGTCACACTGTGTAATAGTCACTGGACAAATTGTGCAGAAATTGTTAAATAAGGACCTAATTTGTTGTGGAAACTTTCACTGAAAACAAAATAAAATTTTATTTTAAATATATATAAAAGTCTACTGCATATCTTTGCATCTGTCAATGGAATTAACTCAATATATGTATCTGTGTCCCCTAAAACATCTGTAGATTTGTTGATTAACATGCAAGAGAAGGGTGTGAATTATAAGTGTTCTCAGTTTCATCAGGCAACAACCAAGGTTGGTTGTAATAAAAAGAATTTAAATCTTCTTCTAAATGATTTTAATCCTAAATGATTTTAACTCACCCCACTACCTCTTAATTTCATACTAGAGCTTTGGAGTCTAATTTCCTGGGTTCAAACTCAGCTATAAAACCAACCAGCTATGACACCTTGTGCAAGTTACTTAATGTCTTCATACTTCAGACTTCTCTTCTCTAAAAATGCACATAGAAAATGATGCACATCTGATGGGCTATGTTTGTGAATGTGATTAAATACTATAATTCAAGTAAATGATATATTTATAAAAGTATTTATTATTATAGCATCAAGGCAAGAAAAAATATGTTGAGTCATCTATGATTTCCTTTTCCTATATATTCTTACAAATATTTCATTCTTTCCTTTGTAGGTAAGAATCAGGAAATTAGGAATTAGGAAAGAGCATCACAGTTTACTTCTTATTACCTTTTATCTGAAACCTGAATCTCAGTTTCTTGACCTGTTTTCCAACAGAACTTTCTGCAATGATATGATAGAGAAATTCTATACCTGTGTCACATGTGGATTTTGAGCACATGAAAGGTGGTGTGACTGAGGACCTCATTTTTTATTAATAAATCTTTTTTTTTTTTTGATTGTGATTTGGTTGGAAGTTTATAGAGCAAATTCACTTTCCATTCAGCTGTTCACACACGCATTGTCTCATGACATTGATTTACCACAATGCAACAGCTCCCCTCCCACTTCCTCCTGATAGTTACCTCTTCCCTGTGTCCATCCTTCCATGTACTCCTCTCCCCTAAGCAGTCTCCCAGTGCATAAACAGCCCTTCTTTCTCCCATTATTGTTCTCTCCAAGGAGTGTATCTACCTCTGGTAAATGTTCACTTCATATGCCTGTCTTTTGTTTGGCTGGAAGCCATAGGTGTGGGTTCAATTCCAGACCTGACAGGCAGCTAGAGGCTAGAGTCTCAGTGGTTTCACCAGGCTCTATCAGACAAGCAAACCTGGTCCCTTTTTTTCCAAATGATTTTGAGTTTTGTTCCACATTGTTCTCTCTCTTTATCCAGGATCTCCTACATAGATCCCCCTCTGAGTGGTTGACAGTGGTAACCAGGCACCATCTAGTTCTTCTGGTCTCATAGTCATATAGACTGAGGATTACATGGTATACCAGTTGCTTGGACTAATTGTTTCCATAAATCTTTGGTTTTCTTCATTCTTCTTTGCTCTGGATGAGGAAAGACCCATCATTGCATCTAGATGGCAGCTTGCAAACTTTTAAGATCCCAGTCGCTACTCACCAAAAGTAGGAGGTGGAACAATGTTCTGTGCAGTATGTTATGTCAATTGAGCTTGATGTCCCTTGAGTCCTGAACCCACAGGTTCAACTACTTGCTCCCTCTGGGCAGCTGGCTATGGCCAAGAAGTGACTACAACTTTGTCCCTTGTCAGCTCTACTATACACCTGGGAATTCTTACTGAACCATACAAATACACTTGTAGAACAATTGTCTGCCAACCCTATACATGGTCTTGGGCACACTCCCCCCCTGCATAGACATACCTGATAGAGCAACTCATTTTAAAAATTTTATTTAATTTTAATCAATTTAAGTTTGAATAGGTACCTGGTGGCTATCATATTAGACAGCACTTTGGAATGGAATAAGTAAACCATTATTTAGAGTTGTACAGAGTCCAATATTTGAACACTTGGCTAGATCCCTCCCAACCACTACCAGTACCCTATGTCTCTTCACTCCCCTCAAATCCAGTGGCTTCTCTGGGTGCCACTGAGACATACACTATTTGGTCATTTATAAAAATTTTACTTATAGGATGCATTGTTAGTTATTATGTCATAGATGTTAAAGTTTCAAAAGGGCAGTAATGACTAATTCTACTTATAATAATCTCCACTTTGATCTATCTGATAGACTGAGAACTAGAATACTAGAATCTTTTTGTCTCTACACTGCCATAGTGTCTATACATAGGAGATACTGACTGACTGTTTACTGACTTATCTAGTGGGGTAGGGAAGGAGAGAACTAACATTGTGAGCACCTCCCAGATCCAAGCACAAAGTATTTACTTTTATATGGATTATTTTATTTAATCTTAAAAAAAAAATAACTATAAATTAAGTTGTTGTTAGCTGTTGTTGAGTTAGTTCCAACCCATGGCAACCCCATGTACAACAGAACCAAATATTGTCTGTCCCATGTCCTCTACACGGTCATTGGCGTGCCATTGTTGAGCCCATTGTTGTTACTTTGTACTATTATGTACTTTGAGTGTTTTCCAACCCAGGAGGCTCATCTTCCAGCACTGTATCAGAAAATATTCTGTTATGATCAGTAGAGTTTTTATTGGCTAATTTTCAGAAGTAGATTGTCAGGCCTTTCTTCCTAGTCTGCCTTAGTCTAAAAATTCTGATGAAACTTGTCCACCATAGATGACTCTGGTTTTGAATACTGCTGGCATAGCTTCCAGCAGCATGGAAATACACAAGCCACCACAGTACGACAAGTTGACAGATGAGGGGTGGATGAATTCAGTAGATAATAGTATCTCCATTTTCCAGATTAAGAATCTGAGCTCTTACAAAGTTTAAGTCAAATAATTTATCCTATAATACTCATGGGAGATCTGGTGGCATAGTGCCTAAGGCATTTGACTGCTAACCAGAAGGCTGGTGGTTCAAACCCACTAGCCACTCCTGGAAAGGAAGGTTGGGCAATCTACTTCGTAGAGATACTGCCTCAGAAACCCAAGGAGGCATCATTATGAGTCAGATTCAACTCCACGGCAGTGGGTTTGATTTTGCTTTTTATAATACCCATACACTTTTATCTATTCCATGATATCTCACCAATGCCTTGAATTTAATATTTCAGTACTGGGGTGTAGTAAATTACTTAGTGTGGCTTTTCTAGCCATAAGTCTTTGTAAACTCTGTGGTGGAATTTGCTATGAGCAACTGAGGAGCTCCTGATTGTAAAAGCTATCCACCTGGGTTATTTCTGTTGGGCGCAACACAAAGCAGTGTTCTGGGAGGTTCCTGCTCTCTCTCAGGTGCTTAGAATTCTGATGTTATGATTGGTTAGTTTAGCCACTCTGCCAGGCTCAAAGGGAGGCCTCCCAGAGGCAGAAGAAGTCTCTCTCTGACTGCTGGTTGAGGAAGATGTGCTGCTGAAAGAGACATATGCACTCCTGAAAGAGACACATGCTCCTGGGAAAGAGATGCAAGAGACACGCATTGCTGAGTGAGACACCGAGGGACACTCACTGTTGGGAGAGAGACTGTGAGAGACTGTTAGAAGAGAGACTGTGGGCTGGGAGAGAGACAGAGCATTTTTCCTGAACTTGAATTGTAGCCTGGTGCTTCCCTAATAAACCCCATAATCTGTGAGTTCTGTGTGACCACTGCAGTGAATTATTGAACCCAGGAGAGAGGTGGTGGATGCTTTGAAACGAATGGTTAATGAAAGGGCTAGAGGAAGGCAGCGTGTCTGGCCTTGCAGGAATAGGCCTTGGGTTACTGATAGTGACTCTGTCTTGCTCTTGCGGGGTTAGAGGAGGTCAGGAGATGTGGCCTCCCTGCTCGTTTTGCAAGTACTTTATTTTATTCCCAAATATTTGAACAGGTAGTACTAAAATGAAAGAATTAGGAATTATGTTCCACCTATTCAAACAGGGAAAATAAAAATACAGAGAATGACATCTTTAGTTCTCTATGTACTATGAACACAAAATGTAATACTAGTAGTTTAAATAATTCATCCTTCATAAAAGTTTGTGTTAAACTACTGCCCTTGATTTGTATAGTGATTTAATTACAATTCATTGTTATTCATCTTCAAAGCTTTTTTTTTTTTTTTACTTTATCACACTGTGCACTTGTCTTGATCTCTACACTCTAACCCTATGGGCTTTCCATAAGGCAAATTTGATTGTTTTTCCTCTGTTTAAAAATCTTAAGGAACTCTGCTGGCACGGTGGTTAAAGTATTTGTCTGCTAACCAAACTGTCGGCAGTTCCAACTCACCAGCAGCTCTGCAGGAGGAAGATGAAGCAGTCTGTTTCCATACAGATTTACAGCCTTGAAAATCCTGTGGGGCAGTTGTACTCTGTCCTACAGGGTCACTGTGAGTCAGAATTGATTGACTTGATGGCAGTGGTTTTTTTTTTTTTTTTTTTGGCACTTCTTTTGTTTTGTTTTGTTTAAAAAACTTGAGTGACTGCCTAGCGCTTTTAGAATAAAGATAAAACTTCCCATACTATGGCCTCCAAGCTTGCATTAGACTGGCTCTTCCCTATCTGCAGTCTTACCAAGCACAACACCCAGGCACTCTCTCCTATAGCTACATTAGCTTTTGTCCTGGTTCTGCATATTCCCCATGTTGCCTCCTACCACATGGCCGTTACGCAAAACTCTTCTCTTTGTCCTTCCTATACTTCTTCGCCTGCTCAATTTAAAATTCTGAGTGAAGAATCATTTAAAAACCCACTCCTCACTTCCCTCTAATCAAGTCCACATTGTTCAAGTGCTCTTGGTACCATGCAATTGAGTCTGATTGGGGACTATCTCCTTCTCCTGACTGTATGTTTCTTGAGGCTTTTAATAGTGTCTGGTATTGCCCACCCTTTTATCTGCAGCACCTATCACAACACCTACCAGATAGCACTTATGGAATATCTGTTGAATAAATACAAATCTGAGTGTAGCTAAAAAATACTTTCTCATTATTATCATCAGCGAGAGGCAGCAAAATGGAGTAGTTAAGAACGTAAACTTTGGAGCCAGATTAAAACCAAAAACAAGTTGCTGTTGAGTCCGTTTTCATTGGCTAATTTTGCAGAAGTAGATAGCCAGGCCTTTCTTCCAAGCTGCCTCTGAGTGGACTCAAACTGCCAACCTTGTGGCTAACCATGAGTGCATTAACCATTGGCACCACCCAGGGACTCCAGAGCCAGATTGTTGTTGTTGTTGTTATGTGCCGTTGAGTCTGACCCAACTCATGGCAATCCCTCCTTGGGTTTTCGAGGCAGTATCACTACGGAAGTAGATTGCCCCATCTTCCATCCGAGGAGTGGCTGATAGGTTTGAACCACCAGCCTTCTGGTTAACAGTCAAGTACCTTAGGCACTACGCTACCAGAGCTCCCCAGAGCCAGACTACCTGGATCTAAATCCTGGATTTTCATTTAGTTGTGTGACTTCAGGCAAGTGACTTAACTTTGCCATGTCTCAGTTTCTTCATCTGTAAAATGGCATACTGACAGTGTCTACATGATATGGTTTCTTTGAGGGTTATGAATTTATATGGGAAGTTCTTGAAATAGTGCCTGGTACATAGTGAAGCTTTAAGAATCTGTTTTTATTAAACTAAAGAAAGGGAAGAATGACAAAGTTCAGTCTAGGGCTATAATGAACCTCTTGCAGATTTTAATGATCACTGAAGTACATAGTCAACCTCAAAAATATCCATTGTTTCCACTATTTCTATCATTTTCCCCTGGTGGCACAGTGATTAAAGTGCTCAGCTGCTAACCAAAAGATCAGTGGTAGGGATCCAAGAGCCCCTCTGTGGGAGAGAGATGTGGCAGTTTATTTCCATAAAGATTTACAGTCTTGGGAACCCTATGGAGTATTTCTACTCTGTCTTATAGGATTGCTGAGTCATAGCTGACTCAATGGTAGTGAATTTGGTTTTCTTTTTTGATTTCCACAGACATATCCTGCTATTCAGAATATTTATCAAGTCGTCATATTTTTTCAAAAACATAATTCCTCTTTTTTAGTTAGGGTCTGATCAATGCCAGTTTCTTAAATTTCAAAATCCAGAGTAGCTTTTATTCTTTCCTCACCCCTTCCTTCAGCATTCAACTTAGTCATCAATCCACCTCATAATTTTTTCCAGTAAATGTCTGCACATTTGAACAGAGACATGAAGGATGAGAGAAGCAACATATATTGAGGAAAGAGAATTCTAAGAAGATAAAGAGCAAGGGCAGAGAGAGGCTCTGTGGTAGATGGAGTCTGCTTTGTGGGTTCAAAGGCCAACAAGGAGGGCAGTATGACAGGAGCAAAGGGAATGGTAAGAGAGTCAAAGTACATAAGATTGAACAAGCAGTCAGAGACCAGTGCATGTAGTGTCTTGTATAGGCTGTTGTAAAGATTTTGATTTTTACTCTAGTAGGACAAGATCCCAGTGCAGAATGTTCAGCTAAGAAGTGACATGATCTTACTTAAATTCTAGTTTATGATTTAGTCCATGTGAAATGCTTACTCTTATAGGACTAGAGTAAGCACTTAGTCTATGCTTGCTTCAGTATCACATCACCTGGCATGGATTAAGTCTGAGAAAAAAAGAACGTATATCTATTTTTCAGTGTTAAGCCAATGTTTAAATATAGCAAAAATGAAAAATGACAACATGAAACAACATGTAGTTTGGGTCATCATTTATAATTCATATAAATATAACTCACATACATATGAATTATAAATGATGACCCAAACTATATATATATACAGTTTGGGTCATCATTTATGATATATAAACACTATAGGAGCTCTGGTAGCATAGTACCTAAGGCACTTGACTGCTAACCATATATATATAAACACTATAGGAGCTCTGGTAGTATAGTGCCTAAGGCACTTGACTGGTAACCAGAAGGCTGGTGGTTCAAACCCACCAGCCACTCCTCAGAAGGAAGGCACATAACAACCACATACACACTATAATATACTATACATCATACGTACATTATATATGTTGTTGTTGTTATTATTTGCCGTCGAGTCAGCCCCGACTCATAGCGACCCCTCCTTGGGTTTCCGAGGCAGTATCACTACGGAAGTAGGATTGCCCAACCTTCCTTCCGAGGAGTGGCTGGTGGGTTTGAACCACCAGCCTTCTGGTTACCAGTCAAGTGCCTTAGGCACTATGCTACCAGAGCTCCTACATTATATATAGTATAATATATATATATACTATATATATATATGTAAACATACACAGAAACACATTTGTTATACAATGTAGATAAAAGCGTAAGAATGAATCTCTCTACTTTAATCCTCCTACTGTATTTTGGTATATTTATCAAATCTGTTTATTCTGAGTTTTATATGCTTAGAAATGCATTCTTCACTAGGTTATGATCATCAAGAGCAGTTTTGTTTTAGAAGGGCCATGACCTTCAGATGAGAAATTTTATCTTCATTTTCACTAGTCTATAACTAGTTTAATAAATCTCGTATTTACTTCAATTATGAATGTGGGCAACCAACCACAATAGTATTAGCAGTATCTGTGACTTTCTCAAGGAGTTGTGGTGGCGTAGTGGTTAAAGCATTCAGCTGGTAAACAAAAAGCTGGAGGTTTGAACCAACCAGTCACTCCATGGAAGAAAGTTGAACCAGCCTGCTTCTGTAAAGATTGCATCCTTGGAAGCCTATGGGGCAATTCCATTCCGTTCTATCGGGTTGCTATGAATCAGAATCTACTCAATGGCAGTGGGTTCACGTTTATGAATTTCTCACCAGTAGAAATCACAGATATTTTTATTTTACATTAGAAACATTGCTATAAATCTTTGTGGATACAGACTGCTTCATCCTTCTTCCATGGAGGGGCTGATGAGTTCGAACCACTGACCTTTTGGTTAGCAGTCAAATGCCTTAACCACTGCATGACCAGATTTCCTATACAAACACTGCAGATACCTAAAAGCACTGAGTCCAGTATCACTTCTAGTTTAAAATACAGTGTTTATTAGAACTAGTGTGAGATTAATAAGCAAGTAAGCATATGGAGTATTTTTAATGTATATTTTACTGTCAATTTTTAATACTTTTTAAAAATATGATTGGTTCCCTTTATAATCTTATATGTCTTATTTTATGTATTTAAAAACAGCATTATGAGAAGTGACACTTAGGCTTTACCCAGCTGCTAAAGCAGGCCACGGGACAAACCAATTAAAAATCTTTGTTCTACAAGGAGGAGTCTATGATTTGTAAGACTCTGCATCCTTTACAACACCGGGTGCAAAAAGACTCTCAAGATTTTCCTTGAATTCATTCATGATGGTTCACCCATAGTTTAAGCTTGCTTTCTTCTCTTTCACTCCAAGTTTTAATTTTCTCTTTCTTTCTTTTTTTAAACAATTTTTAATTGTACTAAGGTTTTGTTGTTGTTGTTGTTTTTGTCTTTTGGGGTTTTTCTTGGCTTCAAGTTGTTTGAATTGCTATATTATTTATTTTTTACATGGAGCAGTGACGTTAGCTAGCAAGGCATCCATTAGACAAACAGCCTATGTTGGTGTGAAATTAGACATGACTAGCAATGTAATATAAACACAAAACACATACTAGACAGCTTCATGCACGATCTGGAATGCATTTTCAAATTGCTAAATGAAACAATACAAGGCATTCATACAGTCAGTCCCTAAAAGCTTAAAATGCAATTGAAGAGCTCCATACACTATAAACTCAATTACCTCATCTAAAATACATTATGCCATGACTCTGTAATGTACCAGTACCACATACCCTGGACCACACGCATATAGAAATGCTGTGAATACCTCCATTATAAATCACCCAGCTATTCTCAGATATTTTTTCATGGGAAACCAATCTTTTTGTCCTTATTTTCAGTCTCTTAGAAAAGGCTCTTGTAAAAAATCTTCAAATCTTCAAGAAATGGCATGATATTCATTATTGATTTGTTCAAATGACCTGAATTTCTCCAAAGCATTTAGTAACAGCTCATTTTAAAATAATTAATTTTCCATTCCCCATATGGTGAGAGTGACCGTTCTTGACACCGTATACTATATCCACAGTGCTCTGAAACAGCAGTGCCCACAATTAGTGCTATCAAATATCATGAAAACACTTCCCCAGTTACACTCCGTTTGCAGTCCTGTCTTGCTGATGTCCCTGCATGCAGTTAAATGCAGGATGTGAGCGTGGAAGTGGAAGAGATGATGTCATCCTGGCAAAACTTGGTCAGGTTTACTTTTGTACTCAAGGGGCAATGTTCTGCTGGTGCTGCAAATCTTTAAGTGGAAAAAATATAAATATATGTCAACTTCAGTCTTCCAATCCACAATTTTTTGTAATGTGTTTCATGCCTTCTGGAGTTTCAATTCAAGATGTTTTATTTTTAGATGTATCTTTCCTATGCTTTAGGAGCTCTGGTGGTGCAGTGCTTAAAGCATTTGACCATTAAACAAAAACATGGAGGTTCAAACTGCCAGGTGCTCCATGGGAGAAAGATGGGGCATCGGCTTTTGTAAAAATTTAGAGCCTTGGAAATCCGAGGGGGCAGTTCTACTCTGCCCTTAAGGGTTGCTATGAATTGCAATTGATTTGATGGTAGTGGATTTTTTTTTTTCCCTATGCCTTTAAATGCAACCTTTCCTTACACAAGAAAACAATAATTTGTCATTTTAAACAAAACTTTCACTTGTGAAAAGAAAACACTTCTGAAGTTTGGAAGTAGGGTTCTTTACCAGCAGATTAGCATCCTTGCAGGCTCTGAAATCTCGGTAAATTTCTGTAAGATAGTCACCTGGTCTTTCTCTCTTTCTGGCTCTGCACTGAGTTGATTCTCAGCATAGGACAGAACAGGTCTAGAAATGTCCTCTCTCGTATGTCCCAACCCAAAGGCCTCATCAGAATCAAACTTCAATATGAAGAGAACTTAAGGGTTTGGGGAAAATGATCAGTTGTACTTGTTAATATAAAAAAGTTGACAGCTACTGGTTTGCAACAAATCTGAAAGGAGCCAAACAAGATAATAGACAGCATTTCTACCATCTTGTGATGCAGAGAGAATTCTTAAATAATACTGATGCTTGTCATTTTCTTCTTTATACGTAAAAGAAAGCCATCTCAAACATAAGTGCTTATCCTTGATCATTTTCCATTTGCCAAGGATCTACGTACACTTGCCCAAATACTTCTAAGTACCTAAAGACATAACATTGTTTTCTTCAATTTATAATTCCATCTATAGACAATAAAACATTGTCTTAAACTTCATACTGTTTTTAATTAAGTTTCCTAAAAAGGTCAGTCTACATTCTTAGTAGACATTGGCTTTATTCCTCCAACAAGGTAGTTATATAGTAAGAGAAAGAGGATGGTGATTTCTTCTATGATCCATGGAAGGAAACCAAATGAGAGTACTTCAGACTTTGATGTTATAATAAAAAATAAGAGGAAAAAATTTAATAGCATATCAGTAGTTTGAGTGGTCAAAATAATTTACTGAACTTCACTTTAAAACCATTACAACAGATTCATATATGTGTATGTTGGGCATCGTGATGTGCATTTAAATATTATAAACATTATAAAGCATGAATTATTATTTTTAAATGATATCCTTTTTGAGAAGGAGTCCTGGTGGCACTGGCTACTAAGCAAAATGTTGGTAGTTCAAACCCACCAGCTGTTTCACTGGAGAAAGATATGGCAGTTCACTTCCATAAAGGTTATATATAGCCTTGGAAGCCAAAAGGGCCAATTTTACTCTGTCCTAGAGAATTGTTATAAGTTGTAATCAATCCTATGACAATGGAGTTTATCCCTTTTGACTTGAAAAGTAGATGAGGTACTTTCAAAATAAAAATAATCTATATGTGTGAATCTTTTTATTGTATACTAATTACATATTTTAGGTTCTTTTCTAAATTCAGTCATATAATACTGTTGTTCTTTTATTAAATACTTGTTATAGCTTTGCCACCATTTTTTTCAAATTATTTTGTAAGCTTGACCTCAAAAACAATGTATTATCACACATATTACACACACAGGATCTCTGGTAGCATAGTGCCTAAGGCACTTGACTGCTAACCAGAAGGCTGGCGGTTCAAACCCACCAGCCACTCCTCGGAAGGAAGGTTGGGCATTCCTACTTCCATAGTGATACTGCCTCGGAAACCAAGGAGGGGTTGCTATGAGTCGGGGCCGACTCGACGGCAAATAACAACAACATTACACACACGGGCAGTAGGTTCCCTAAAACTACAACTCTATCTGTTTTAAATTCACACTCTTTCTCTCCACAAACACACATGTGCATAAACACATACAGTAAATAATGTCTTGATCCTAACATATACTCATTGAACATCTATCAGATTTGAAAGTAATGTACAGAAGTTAGACTCAATTATTATAAATTAGTTATAGTTTGTAATATTCTAATTTGTTAAATATTGATAGAATGATAAACTTGCTATTCCCCATGATCATTTTAGCTCCTTTTTGAATTATCCATTGATTAATAAAATAACATATTTTCAGAAAACCAACAACAGTATTTATTGCCATTATCCTTAAGCATTGGAATTCTCTGATTCCATCTACAGTTATAGAAACTATATACTTTTTTTTACCTTGGGTGTTAAATAGTGCCTTGGTAGAGGGCTAATTAGGAGGTCTTGGAAGAAACAAAGATTCTCATACTCACATTTCATTCACCAACTACTTTAATGGAGAGATGAGGCAGTTGTTGTGAAAAGGATGCAAAAGAAAAAACAAACTCATGATTTCATCTTGATGGTTCCTTCAATAATTGGAAAATACTACTCTTAATTAAGAAACAGCACTACATATTTCAAGGTAAAAAAAACCAAAAACTCTTGAGTACGTATTATGTGAAAGACACTGCAATTATTCTTTTTCTTAATTCTCAATGCTGAGCAAATTCACTTATCACTCATCTGATCCTTATTTTATTGGAATCATGAGAAACAATATAAACAGGACATGAAAAAAATCTTTAAATTGAATTAAAATTTAGATATAAATATGTTTTTTTATCATTATATCTACATTTTTATAATACTCCAAATAAAATAATAGCACATTATTGACTCCATATAATAACATTTACAATGAACTCAGTGATCAACATCCCCCAGGATTCACTTACTTCTCTCCTTAGTCTAGACCAGCATTGTCTATTACTTTAGTCAACTTGTTAGCACTTTTAATGTCCTCAGACCCTCGCTCCTCTCCTACACCACTCCAAAATTCTCTAATCTATTGTCTTCTCCAGTACTTAAAAGTGAAATTTTATTCCTTGTCATTCTGTACATTAAAGACTTTTGCACTAGAAAAAGCAGCAGAGAAAAATTTCAGACTTGGTAAGGAAAACAATCTTCTGGATTAAAAATCAAAGATTGCTAAAACCTACTGATAACAGCATTCTGGATCTATAAATAAATATCTACATTGGGTATCCATTCATTCACTCATTTGTTTATTTATTCATCCATAAACAAAGCTACTGAATGCCTATATGCCAGACATTGTGTTAGAGCTACAAATGAATAAAGCCTAGACTATGTCACCAAGGATCTTAGTGTCTAGCAGAGAGAGAAAGACATGCAAACAACTAAGTATAACAAAGTGGTACAGGTGCTCTGATAAATGAGGAAAGCATACAGATGGAGGCCAATTATACCTAGGCAATGTAGAGATCATAAAAGCTATCTCTACTCTACCAGCATCCCTCTTCCCTTCTTTAGTATGAACACATTAATTTTCCTTTGGGAAACAGTCACTCCTCCATTTTATGCAGTCTTTGAGCAACTGTCAATCACAGTATGAGACCAGGAACTGGCCAGAGTGTTGGTTATTATACAGGCTGAGTAATCAAACTCTGTCTTCTGGAAATGTGAATCTTGAGAGGAATGGCATAATACATTTAATAGCTAATCCTTACTGAGTACCCAGATCCTGCCTAGATCTTTTGCACATTAACTTATTTAGTCTTCATAACAACTTTGTAATGTAGGGACTATTTATCCTATATTTTAGAGATGAGGCACAGAGAAGTAAAGTAATTTGTCCAAGCTAATACATGGTGAAGTCATGATTTAAAACCAAGCGGTCTGGCTGCTGACTCTACACTACTAAATCACTTCTGTTCAGCTGCCCTCTCTGAAAAAAAAAAAAAAAAGATTTGATTAATTCTGACAGTCATACTCTAAAGTCCATGTATACATGCTACCTAAATCCTTGGAAGTAGTCGAATCCCTAGGTCCTCCAAAGGACAGGTTCATTTTTCTTTAACTTTCATTCCCCAACTGGTACTCTGTATCTTTCCAGTGAATTTCTTCTTGCTTAAGTTTAGTATCAGAGAGTGGAGTATATATCCTAGGCCTCAGAAAAACACAGGGAAGTTGGGACTGGTGTTGCAGCTGATATTGGAACCAAACTATTGAATGAAAACTAGCATTATGTAGTTAATGCAGGAATTATGCAGTGGTTGAAAAAAACTTTTTGTGGGGTCTTGAGCTTACATTATTTTGGAGCCCTCTCTGAGAAAAAGTATACAGAATTATTAATACAAAATTAGGTATGAAAGGACTGTCTTATTTAGGTATAATAAGAGAGCACAAAACTTATAACTTTGAAAAGGTGATACTCTATTACAAAGTATAGAAAAACAATATAATAATTTAATTAACTGCCTGACACAGCTTACTTTATTTTTTCCTATAGGTTTTCACTGTGTAACTCTTAGAATTATAGAAATATTTTCCATAAGGAGAACAGAAAGATAATTCAATCCTTCCAGCATGATTAATCAAATTTCCAAAACAGTACAAAAATGTTACCTTCAGCTGTCCAACATATCGATAATATAATTACCAATGAATTTTGAAATCTGTGAACTCTATTGTCAAATTTGAAGAACTCTACCAGGTTTCTTTCACATGTACGCTGTAGGATGTAGAAGAATCTTCCCCACAGAATAGTTGTGATACAAGGAATGCAGAAAATAATATGATTTATGTTCAGTATTGATTTCTGTCCTTTTCTTACCTCCTGTGTCCTGTCCAGCCCTTAAAAGATGTAAGCTTGAGGGTGGAGCAGAAATATTAAGAGGAGGGGCATCCTGGGAGATGAGAAAGCAAACATTCTTCTCAGGAAGCAGGTACGGTACATTCCTCCACTCCAAGTATTCCCCTACCCCTGTATCCCTAGTTCAAGCTCAGAAAAGTTTATCAATTAGTGTAGAAGTTTTGGGAACCATTACTCTGTCCATAAAACGTCCCTCAGCCATAGAATAAAGTGTCTAAATTTTAAGCTACAGCTGACAACCTGCATCGGGTATTGAAATATAGAAGCATGGTTCCACATGGGTTTAGAGCCATCTCACAGCAAGACCAGGTATTCATTGCTAATTAGAGTCAACATAGACCCACCATAGTCATTCAAAACTAGTGCCTAAGGCATTTGACTGCTAACCAGAGGAAGGCTGGGGGTTCAAACCCACCAGACACTCCTCGTAAAGAAGGTTAGGCAATCTACTTCCATAGTGATACTGCCTCAGAAACCCAAGGAGGGATCGCTATGAGTCAGGGCCGACTCGACGGCAGTGAGTTTGGTTTTTAAGTGTATTGTGTATTTTCCTTCTATTTATCTAATGGATTTTGAGTGTGTTAATCTGAGAGAACAGAATGTAACTTTAGATCCCCAAAACTCAAAACGTATATTCCAAAAACCAAACCAAACTCACCGCCATTGAGTCAGTCCTGACTCAGAGTGACCCCTCCTTGGGTTTCCAAAGTGGTATCTCTAGAGAAGTAGATTGCCTAGTCTTCCTTCCTAGGAGCAGCCGGTGGACTTGAACTGCCAACCTTCTGGTTAGCAGGCAAATGCCTTAGGCACTACACCACCAAAGCTCCCTCACAAAATTTATATTGTTGTTGTTGTGTTGTTTTTATGTGCCATCAAGTCGGACCCGACTTGTAGCGACCCCTCCCTGGGTTTCTGAGGCAGTATCACTACGGAAGTAGATTGCCCCATCTTCCTTCCGAGGAGTGGCTGGTGGGTTTGAACCGCCAGCCTTCTGATTAGCAGTCAAGTGCCTTAGCCATTTACTCTGACTATAAACAAGATATCCTGAATTCAGTGTGCTATCAAGGCAGCCAGAGATGATCCTATAAAAGTCTGCTAGATTTTCTAATGCAAATTTCAATGCAATGCTAACCAACACTGAAAAAGCCAGAAATCACTTAGTATAATATAGGGAAAGGAATTCAACACATAGGGAAGAAAGAAATGCTACATACAATCTATAATGAATATTCATCTAATTACACTTTTGATGATGTCACTCAATGGGGCTGAAGAGACAATTTTTCATTAAAATGTGAAGAATGGGTTGGTGAGAAACCTACTCTAGTGAATTGCAGCCCTTAGAGCAATCAGCCTTGAAACACTGGAGTGGCAACTTTCACATAGAGGGAAAGCTGGACAGACAGGCATGCTCAGTTAAGAAGGGCACAGGAGGGGGCAGCCACAGAGATGGGAGGGGAGGGGAGTTTGTTACAGTCAGGGATGGTAATCAGGGCAGGAATCAAATGTACGTGAACTGTTGAATGTAAAACAAATTTCCTCTGTAAATATGCAGCCAAAGCACAATAAAATTAAAAAAAAAAAAAAAAAGAATAGGTTGGTGAGAAAGATACAACTATTGCTCTCTACTCATCTGGAACAAGAGAGAATGAAGGAAACCAAAGATACAAAGAAGAAACTAGTCCACAGGACTAATAGCCCACAAGAACCACAGCATCATTCAGCCAACACAGAGAACCAGATGGTGCCTGGCTACAACTTCTGACCATTCTGACTAGGACACAATAGACAGTCCCAGATAGAATGCGAGAAAAATGTAGAAGAAAACACAAATTCCTAAAAAAATGCTAGATCAATGGATCAATGGGGACTGGAGGAACCCTCAAGACTATTGCCCTAAGAAACCCTTTGAAACTGGAACTGAAGCCACTCCAGGAAGTTATCATTCACCCAAATAATAGAGCTCTGGTAGCATAGTGGCTAAGGCACTTGACTGCTAACCAGAAGGCTGGCGGTTCAAACCCACCAGCCACTCCTCGGAAGGAAGGTTGGGCAATCCTACTTCCGTAGTGATATTGCCTCAGAAACCCAAGGAGGGGTCGCAATGAGTCAGGGCTGACTCGACGGCACATAACAACAACAACAACAAAATAAGCACTATCCCCCATGAGTACTCTGCTCCCTTTTATAATCAATTATATGAGACCAAACAGTCAACATTTACCCTATGACAAAGATAAGAAGGTAAGGAGTGGCAGGGAAGCTAGATTAATGGGAACGGAATAATCAGAATGAAAATAATGAGAATGCTGACACATTGCAAAAAGTATAACCAATGTCTTGGAACAATTTGCATAAAAAACTGGTAAACAGGAACCTAATTTCCTATGTAAACTTTTACCTGAAACACAATAAAATATTATTTAAAAAGAAAGAATAGGTTGGTGAGGCAAGTTGTAGTATTTTTTATGTGGCTTTTCTCTCAAGAATAGGAATTCTTACAGCCAATGAGCAGAGCTGTAATGGAAATAAACTCACTCAGTTTAGTGCTTACAGAGATTATTAGGGTAGCAAAAAATACACAGTGGCACTTAACTTCCACATGCAAGGTGGACATAGTTGCCCTAATACAGAGCAGGCTACTCCTACCTTTTAGAATAACCTGCACTACAGAAAAATATGACTGTGCTTTATTAATCACGAATTAAGTATAAATTGAAAACGCCAAAGTTCTCATATAATTTATGTAACAAGAAAAATAAAAAAGAGAATCTGATAAGGTAATTTCCATATTACAGCCAATTTACAGACCCTCGACCCATTCAGGGAAGCAAATAACAACCTCAAGTCTTTACTGTTAAGCTTCTATCTAACGTTCATTAAAGGGATCTGAACAGTTTATATGCATCACTATGCCCCACCTTATAGTGATCAGGTGATACCCAGATTTTTGATCCAAGGCCATCATATATTATAAATAGTGGAACTTTGAAAGGAGCAGAGGTTATTTTTATATTTTTCCTGAATGTGAAATTGGGATGGATCTTCTTAACAATTCTCATAATTTTTGTTCTCTGACTCATGTGGTTGGAAGAACCACATAAAATTGGACCAGTATCATACCACTGCAAAAAATCAGAGATTGATGCTACCAGTGACTGAACATTGCAAGGAAAGTGATTTCTATCACATCTCCATTCAATGTAAGGCAACACAAGACAAATGAGATATAGAGAACAAGGAAATTATAGTGAAGTAACAACGTGGATCAGAGGTGCTGTTCTGAATGTAGTTTTTCTGCTGAATATATCAGTAAAGATGCCCATACCTGGCATATTATCTACTGGCCTGGAAAATGCAATTTTCTTAATGCAAATGCAAATTTCTTAATTTTCTTAATTATGATAGATAGAAAACTCTCAAAACCATCTGCATACACTTAACAGGGACAACAAAATGTTTTTATTTTCCTGCAGATTAGCTCCAGCTCTGTTCCATAACCTACAGTGACCATGGACTTCCAGCATCCCACAGGATATCAACATCATCTACTATGTTTTAATATTTTGTTGATTTCATATTGGAAGCAGGAATAGTATGCAAGCTAGATGCCTTCATAAAATGCATGCATTCCAGAGGGTAGAAGGTAAAACCCATGAAAATCCAAGGAAGGATCTGCCAACTAAATGAAATTTCTACTTACGGTAGGTGCCAGGTAGGAACATTACATTCTTAGTAAATGGCATCATGCAAATGTTTCTAGCTTGCTGTCTGATGAAGATGGGATCTCTATTGTGGGATTACAGACAACCCTGTGACTTGTACTGTTAATCATGAACTTAGTGCTAGATGATCCACTTGGCTATATTTTTTATTATACCCAGCAGCATTCTATCATAGAGTAGAAGTATCATCTATAGGAAAAGCTCAATTAGACCTAAAACCAAAAAAAAAAAAAAACTCATTGCCATTGAGTCGATTCCAACTCATAGCAACCCCCACTGAGTTTCCAAGGCTGTAAATCGAAGCAGACTATTTCATCTTTCTTCTGCAGAGCAGCTGGTAGGTTTGAACCACTAACCTCTTGGTTAGTAGTCAAATGCCTTAACCACTACACCACCAGAACTCCTTTAATCAGACCTAAAAACAAAAATCATTGCCATTGAGTTGATTCTAACTCATAACCACCCCTTCTTGAGTTTCCAAAGCAGTATCTCTATGGAAGTAGATTGTCCAGTCTTCCTTCCAAGTAGTGGCTGGTGGGTTTGAACCTCCAGCCTTCTGGTTAGCAGTCAAATGCCTTAGACCCTATGCCGCCAGACTTAAAGACCCAGGTAAATTCCTTAACCACATCACTCACTCCTTCTTATGCCCACTTTTCTATACCCTGTTATTTTTCTTACTCACATATATACCTGATATCGAGCTCTGGTAGCATAGTGCCTAAGGCACTTGACTGCTAACCAGGAGGCTGGCGGTTCAAACCCACCAGCCACTCCTTGGAAGGAAGGTTGGGCAATCCTAATTCCGTAGTGATAACTGCCTCGGAAACCCAAGGAGGGGTCGCTAGGAGTCAGGGCTGACTCGATGGCAAATAACAACAGCAACATAATCAGTTAACATATCATTTTAAATAATACACCAACATTTATCACTATGGCATTACAACCCCATTTACACATATGCCTCTAATATAATATAGAGAAAACACTCACAGTGGAAAATCCATTAAGCACAATATTTCATCTTCTTTTATCTAGAAGGTGAAAGGTTTGCCCAGAAAGTCAAAGACTTAGAAAAATAAAGACTAGAAAAATGGTGACAAATAAATTTGATTTTATACTGGGAAATAATTTACATCATTCTATTTAAAACTTGAGGATACTTATATTTATTTTTTAAAAATCCTGTGAAATTGGCTTTAATGATAACTTTTCTACTTTGTTATTTTTCCTTCAGTCCTATACAGCGATGTACCAATCAAAAAATAATTTCTTTCCACATGATTTGATCTATTTTCCTTCAGTCTCATCATGATCCACATTTGCACTTCAGAACCATGAATTTTTAAAGGAATTTATAATTGCTTTAGTTGGTTGTCACACATATACAGAACACTTTAGATGAAGCACGCCTGATATTTCATTTCTTCATGAAACACCTTCATTATTTCTACCATACTACCTTTCTCTGTCAGAAATATCAGCAGTAAATGCAAATCTGAATTTCTTTTAATTCAATTTTAATGATATTCTTTAAACAAAAAGTTCTCTTGATTTTTGAGGGGGAAAAAAACCCTCTAATCTTTATTTATTTATTCATTCATTCCCAGGTGGCACAACGTCCTGAAGTATTGTCATCTCACAGCTCAGGGACCTGGGTATTCTTAATGGGAAAAGGTACTGTAAGTATTCTATCTGACTAGGGTGTTTTTTCCTCAAACAAGGGCTGGATTCTACATCTGTGAATGTCCCATTCCTTCCTTGGAGTATAAACTAGGTAACAGAACTTTTTTTTTTTTTCTTCTTTTACTTCATGTGTTTCAAATCTGATCCAACCACCCACGGCTCTTTGAAGTCAAAGAAAGCTCTTAACCCAGAGAAACTCTAATGGCTGAGACAGAGATTCTCAAAATAAATGAGACAAATAGAAAGGAATATTAGGAAAATAAGAGAGGTTGAACTCTGAATATCGTTGCACATGGTGCTGTCTCAATGGTTGATAAAGTCTTGAAAACAAATCAGCAAACATGTGGATGGTGATAAAAGAGCCAATGTACAAAAAGAAGGGATTATACAGTTGACATTTGTGTAAACCAAGGAGTGAAAGTTCATACATCAATATAATAATTAGTCTTGACTGTTGATACCAATTTTGAATTAGATAACTAAGCATTGAAAGACACAAACCTAAACTTGAACTTGTCACTTGCTTTAGTTTTCTCAGCCTGATAGAAACATATTGGAAAGATTATTTTTCTTTGGATGTTTACCTTTAAAGATTCTTAGCTCCAGGAATATTTAAATCCACAGTTATAATGAATTTATCATGTTATCATACCGCTGCCATCGAGTCAGGTCTGACTCATAGTGACCCCTCCTTGGGTTTCCGAGGTGATATCACTACAGAAGTAGATTGCCCAATCTTCCTTCCAGGGAGTTGCTGGTGGGTTTGAACCACCAGCCTTCTGGTTAGCAGTCAGAGATGCCTTAGGGACTACACCACCAGAGCTAGTACATATCAATTAATTAAAATCACATTATACATTTTAGTACTGCACACTGATCTCAAATGCTTCAATCCAACTACTGCCTAACTCTGTGAAATTCTGCATTGCTCCTACACAAAGTAAGAAAATAGCCCACTGTGCAAAGATCAACTATTTATTATTAACAAACATGGAGAGGCTACTTTATATCAATATTGATGCCTGGAAAGAAAGAATCATATGACATAATTTATTGATATTCATTGTATTTTATCAAACCAGGACAGGAGGCATAGATTTGTAACTAAAATATTATATACATAACTTCCATCACATTTACTTGCATCCAACAGCCACTCCTCAGAAGGAAGGTTAGGCAATCTACTCCCATAGTGATACCACCTCAGAAACCCAAGGAGGGGTCGCCATGAGTTGGATCCAACTGGAAGGTAGTGAGTTTGGTTTTTGTTTTTTTTTTACCTTCAAATATTATTTAAATGATTCTTAACACAGACATTTACATACCAGGCACATTAACTCTTCAAAATATGTTTACACAGCTGTGAAACCCTCAAATTAACTATTAATCAGGAAAAGTTAAAATGTTTCTATGAGATGAAGAGATGAAATTTAAACTGTTAACAAAAAATTACAAAAGGCATCCTATGTTTGAAACCTAACCCTAACACAATTTAAAACCTCCTTTCTAAATGGGATTTTGGTTATAGTGCATCCATTCTTGGTTAAATTTAGATTTAGATTTAATAATAACAAAATGTTTTGCACTTCATATAATATCTATTTTTGTTTCTAGACAATAGATGGGCTGAAATCCATGAGTCCTGACAAATGTATATTTATGAACCATAATAGCTATGAAAATATTAACCATTTGGTGTCTCATTTTACAGGAATTTTCTCATAAAATAAAGATACACGAAACTTCTTTGCATTTTTCATATGGTAAGGCATGTGTTATTTTGATTTAGGCTGTATATCACTGAAAGTCAATTGTGAAATAAATATATAAATGCTGCCAAGACACAGAAGCCAATATAGTCAAGAGACTTATGGCAACTTCTAACTCAAATCAAATTTGATTTTTGTGTATTACAACAGAGGTCATAATGGGTATTTTTCAACATACACTTGTTCAGTTAACATAGTTGAGTTTTATATTGAAATGTATTTATCAAAATAAGAATAAATTTGAGCTCCCACTTCAATTAAACAAAATGGTTTAAGTTCGAGAAGTATTTAAACTTTAATAAAATATTGCTATAGTTCTATTCATTTTGAAAGGGAATTTTCTTTTGTTTTATAGTTTTATCATAAAAATTAGATACTATAGAAATAAATGTATCAATGGAAAGCAACTACCAAAATCCTTACTCTTAATTATTCTCAACTACTTGTAATTGCAGAGATTTGGAGCAAATACATATATGATTGCACATAGTAATCATCATGGTAAACAAAAATTTACAAAGTACTTAGTTTCTCCTAAGCCAAACCAAACCAAACTCACTGCTCTCCAGTCGGACACGACTCATAGCGACCCCTCCTTGGGTTTCTGAGGCAGTATCACTACAGACGTAGATTGCCCAACCTTCCTTCAGAGGAGTGGCTGGTGGGTTTGAACCACCAGCCTTCTGGTTAGCAGTCAAATGCCTTAGGCACTACACCACCAGAAAATCTTAAATTCTATTGTTGTTGTTGTTATGTACCATCGAGTCAGCCCCAATTTGTAGCGACCCCTCCTTGGGTTTTCGAGGCAGTATCACTACAGAAGTAGATTGCCTCATCTCCCTTCCGAGGAGTGGCTGGTGGCTATTAGGCTCTCTTAACTGTCCCTTTTCTTTCTTGTAGGGAAGGGAGATGACATTTATCAACAGCACTTTTTGTGCAATGCTCTGTGGCTGGCATAAATACATAATTACTAATAATATTTTATAGATAAGGAGACTAAAGTTCAGACATTTCCAATTACTAAGTAATGGAACCAGAATTTATTAACGACTGTTTTTTTTTTTTTTTTTTTAAATTAATAAATGATGCTCCACATGAGTCTTTGAACTGCACGTAACGCTTTGGGGCTATCTCATACAAAGGAGCCAGGTGGCTCAGTGGTTAAGTGCTTGGCTGCTAAGCAAAAGGTCAGTGGTTCTAACTCACCAGCCCTCAGAACAAGAAAGATGTGGAAGTCTGCTTTGCAAAAATCTCTAGCCTTGGAATCCCTATATGGCAGTTCTACTCTGTCCTACAGGATTGCTACAAGTAAGAACTGACTCCATGGCAATAGGTTTCGGTTTGGGTTTGTACTTTACAATCTTATAACCACAATTCTATTTATGGCTCTTAGTTTCTATTAAAAAGCAAAAGCTGAAAAAACAAACCAAACCCAGAAAACTGCCTACTGGCCCCAAGAGAGGTTTTTGTTTGTTTGTTTGTTTGTTTTCTTTCTTACTATGAAGAGTCCCTGGTAGTATAGTGCAGAAGGCTGGCGGTTCAAACCCACCAGCCACTTCTAGGAAGGAAGTTTCAGCAATCTACTTCCGTAGAGGTACCACCTCAGAAACCCAAGGAGGGGTCGGGTTTGACTCCAGGGCAGTGAGTTGTGTTTTTTTTTTTTTTTTTTTTTTAATGAAGGGTCCTAATGATCTTAACACTAAGGCATTGTTCTTTCTCTCATCAGCAATAAGCAGGTTTCAGAACCTATTTAATATTAATGCACTATTCTCAAGTCTAGGCATGATACTATTTTTTCCCTCTTAATTTCTTTATAGTAAACTTTCTACAATTATGCCCTCCTACTAGGCTTTTTCTTTTTCTTTCTCTCTCTCTTTTTTTTTTTTTTTAATCAATAAACTGAATTAGAAGCTAGTTACATTACAATGGAAGCCATAGCAGGAAAATAAACTGAGGTGCTAACATTAAGCCTTGATGCAAAGCATTTCTCAGAGCCTCCCCATTTCCGTGCTATGCTTAGTGTATAAAAATGAGAGAGCACTAAACTTGGAAGGAATAGTCCATATCAAATCCTTGCTTGGGCACTTACTAACTGTGTGATCTTGTGTTACTCAGCATGTGTCTATGTACTATCTATATATAGTATGTATCCATACAAAGTGAAAAAATGACTCCAAACTTGGTGGAATGTTAGAATCACATAAAGAACTTTTTTTAAAATCCTAATGCCCAAGTTTCAGCCTATATGAACAAAGTCAGAAAGTTTGGGCATGGAAACAAGGCATCAGTAGTTTTCAGCAATGCTCAGGTGATTCCAATGTGCAGGAAAGTTTGGGAGACATTGACTTTATACCTTTAAAGAGTTGTTTTAAGATGAAAAAAAAAAAAAAAAAGAGGTAAGGACTTTGTAATACTTAACAGAGCAATATAAAATATTATTTCAAAACTAAGTCAGTACTGTAGAAAAAGAGAAAAAAACATTGTTTTAGGAAGCTTGTTCTTTTTTTCTAAATCAGATATTAGTTTTAATAAACATAAAGAAACTACACATAAATACTCATTTTATTCTTTCTGCTGAATTAATTTGAGAGGTTGTTTTTTAATAGCTGTCATGAGCTTTTTGTTCGTTCTTTTACTTCCTTCTTTTAAAAATTAAGACCCATCAACCTTTTTTCTTTATAAATATCAAAATCACACTTACAGTACGTGTTTATAAAGAATAATTACATTGGTTCACAAATTAATTAAATTGTAACCAAGAAAAGATATTAGAATTGATGTGCAGAAAGGAAATCTGAGCAGTCAGAAATAAAGTACTGTATAAAAGTTATTTCATTTAGTGTTACTACTTATTTAAAATAAACAAAGAATTAAGAACTAGATATTTTGTCCAACATTCTGCCATAATAATAGTTTTTCAAAACAAAGATCTGTTCAGGTAATCCTTCTTGATAAGGTTTTGTTCATTGTTTGATGATAGAAATTATTTCTCTGCCAAATTTTTAATCAGTATATCAGATAAAGTCAACTTATACACAGTACATTCATTGTATGAATACTATCAATTTCTATAACCTTTTATTTAAATAGACTTACCAAAAGAGCTATGTAATTTATGTAATTAAAGTAGAATTCATGTCACCTAATTAAAAAAACACCCTCTGTGTTTTTCTCTTAATATAGACTATGATGCATCTATTTCACAACAAAATCCTCAATTTAAATTCCATTTATAAGCAATTACAATCTAATCTGCCACTAACAGTGGTTCTGCCTTGGGACCTTTACCTTTGTGGGCTTGCTAGCTTCCATGCTCTCTTTGAATTTCTCCTGCACGGTTTCTGCAAGTTGACAAAGCAAGGCACCATTATCCAACTTCTCCATGAAAGTTTCTGCCGTAATCTCCTTTCCTGCAACATCAAAGAGAACCAATATAAAAGTGTAAAAATGCTCCCACACAAAAGTCAGATTCATGTTAAATAATGTATTTGCTGACAATTTTATCACTAAAATGCCACCTGAATTACATATCTGGGACGGAAATTTACTAAGGAGGTATGTTTTCTTTGGGAATTTTATATTTTCCTTTATTAGCAAGAAGAATTTTTCAACATTCTGTATTTTCATAATATACTTCTACCTGCATGACAGTTTTATTTCACTGAAGCCTTTGGTGAAGGCAGTAAAATGATATCTTGCATGAAAGAGTCCCACCAGTTAGCAGCCAGGGGAATAAAAATCAAGCTGTCGACTAAAGAACCAACTGTACCAATGACTGTACAATTTGGCCTCTGTGATTTGTTCAATTCTTCTTCTCAGTGAAGGAGCCCTAGTGGTGCAGTGGCTAAGGCACTCGCTACTAACCAAAATGTCGGCAGTTCAATCGCTCTGTGGGTGGAAAGATTAGGCAGTGTGTTTCCATGAAGATTTACAGCCTCAAAAACCCTATGGGGCAGTTCTACTCTGCCCTATAGGGTCACTGTGACTTGGAATCTACTCATGGCAGTGGGTTTGGTTTCAGTCTAGTATCCTCAGTGGCTCATTTAATTACTTTGTCCATCAAGACAGGGCATAAAGTACAACTGGTATTTTTTTTTTCAGGCATATGCCTTTCATTAAAAGGTCATGAATCTCTTTCTTTAATTTAAAATAATAGGTATGATATATTAAAAATAAATCACTACTGGTAACTCTGAAAACATGGCCAATGCATAAAGGTGTGACTTTAAATTATGTTGGACTGGTTTTTGAGGTTAAGATAATACAAGCAAAAGTAATGCACTTTTACTTGTATTAGCTTAATACAATATCTTAAAAGTAAAGTCTCCTTAGAAAACACTACCTCTTTAACCATTCTACTTCCTACTGCAGTCCTTAGAAAGTGGAATTCTCAGGTTCAGATCTCTGCTCTTTTCTCCACAAAACTATGCTCCGAGCTTCAGTTACTGCTCTCATGAACATGATTCACAACTATTCATCTCTGAATTTTAACTTGTTCCCAGGTAACAGGTATTTTCTTACTTATATGCAGCCCCCAAAAAGTTAGTTTTGCCTTGTCTTCCTCCTTCCTTTCCTCCCTCCCTTCTTCCCCCCCTCTCTCCCCCAGTCCCATTTCCTCCCTTCCTTCTCCTTCTCTCTCTCTCTCCCACTTTCTCTCCTTCCCTCCCCCTCCCTCCCTCATTACAACTTTACTGATATACCACTCATAGGTCTTACAGTTCACCCATTTAAAGTGCATAATTCAATGGGTTTTCACATATCTAGAAAGTTGTGGAACCATCACCACAGTCAATTTTACAACATTTTCATCCCCTCAAAAAGAAACCGCATGCCCTTTAACCATCACCTTAGCCACTCTCCCATTCCCCTAGCCCTAGACAACCACTAATTTCTATCTGATACGGTCCCCAAAACTCATCTTTTCCAAAACTCTTTCTTTTTCGTGGTTTCCCTAATTATTTAAGTTTCAGAGCATTTTATTTTCTTGTCTTAATTTCCCACAGACTTAGAAATCCTATAGATTCAGGCTTTCTTCTGTTTCTGGTACCATAATCTTAATAAAAAGTCTTCATGATCTGATAATCTGATAGCTAAACATCTGGCAACAGGAGCAATGAGGATTCCTTGTGCCATCAATTCTCTCTCCAAAATATACCACACTTACTGCTAAAATTACATGCCTAAGGCATTTGACTGCTTACCAGAAGGCTAGCGGTTCAAACCCACCAGGCACTCCTCGGGAAGGAAGATTGGGCAATCTACTTCCGTAGTGATACCAAAAACAAAACTCACTGCCCTGGAGTCCGATGGCACTCATAGTGACCCCTCCTTGGGTTTCCGAGGCGGTATCACTATGGCAGTAGATCGTACTATCTTCCGTCTGAGGAGCGGCTGATAGGTTTGAACAGCCAGCATTTTGGTTAGCAGTCAAATGCCTTAGACAGTATGCTCCTAGAGCTCCCTGCCTAGTGATACTGCCTTGGAAATCCAAGGAGGGGTCTCTGTGAGTCAAATCCGACTCTGTGGCAGTGAGTTTGGTTTGTGTTTTTTGATAAACAATACCCTCACTGAGTCATTCTCCACTCAGAAGCTTTTAATGCAAAGTTCCTAATCTTTCTTTACCTAAATGATGAAATCTATCCACTTTAATCCACGAGAATCCCAATAAGCCTCTACTCCACCTTTCAGTATAACTTCCTTACATGACTCTGCTCCTTGGTCTGCACCTTCCCGCCTGGTTCCTCCAGCAGATCTTACATTTCCACTGCCACGCCTTTGTTTCTGTCAGGGTCTCTCCCTGCAGTGCCCCCCATGCTCTTTCTGCCTGACGAATTTCTCTTTTTTTTTTTGTTTTTAAACCAGAGTTCCAGAAAGGAGTTCTCCAGTCCACATTGGTCTTAACTCACTTTGTCACTTAACAAACTTTTTTTTTTTTTTTTTTTCTATTGCTGGTAACATGTTTTGAATAAAGTTCTTGTCTTCCTGAACACACTATAAACCCTTGGAGGTATATCTCTTTTTCTATAATATGCTTCTACAGAGGGAAACACAGTATTTCACATCATAAATGTATTTTACAGAAATTGAATTAACAAATTAGGAAATAAACTACCCAGAAACTTTGAGATAATGGTCGATATTATTGTTATTATTATTAGGAAAGTACTTAAGTTAAAAGACATAAAGAAACAAAAGAAAAGGAGGTATTTTAAAGCTTAATAGTGAGAATCCCAGGCTCAATTCCTGGCTCTATTTTATCTTAAGAAAAATGCAATTCCATGACCACTTAAATATAACTCAATTGGAAAAACAAACTGCTTAAAGTTAAGTTCGCAAGATATTTGGATTTTAACAAACATCTGTTTGAAATGATTCTTTTTTCTAGTTTTGGGGAAAGGGTAGGTAAAGAGGGAAAAAATGTTATTTTTTATGTTCTTTTTTCCCTACTGGATAGTTCACATTTTAGCCCCCAGTTAGGATAATGACTTCCACAGGTGGCAAAACATCAGTAGCTCTGAGTACTTGCTACAGAGGGAGCCTATGCAGAACTACTATAATTACAAAACTGTATGCAGTTCACCTCAGTTCGGAAATGAAATAATACTCCCAAGAAATAAAAAGCCAGTAAAACAGAATTTGTGTTTTATACTCACCCTATTTCCCAGGATTTTTGAACAATAAGAAGATAGATATTAATAAATAAATATTAGAAATTATTTTGAAAAATTACTGCTTTATTTAAATGTGCTTAAATTTCAAGGTGAAGAAGTAAAGTTTACTCTAAATTATTGAATGATTCCTTTACAAATGGCTAAAAATATCTATCTGTGGAAAATTCTTTGAAAAAAAAGAAAAAAACTCACTACCATTGGGTCGACTCAACTCATAGCAACTCCTCCTTGGGTTTCCGAGGTGGTATCTCTACAAAAGTAGATTGCCCAGTCTTCCTTCTGAGGAGTGGCTGGTGGATTTGAACCGCCAGACTTCTGGTTAACACTCAAATGCCTTAGGCACTATGCCACCAGAGCTCCTGCTTATATCTCTGGGAAGACATTATTTAGGTATTCTTATTTCTCTGAATTCCATGGTAATTTAGAGATTCCATCCATAATGTTGAGTGACAAAGTGATTACAATAAACTCAAAAGAATTATAAATTATAAAAAAAAAAAATTACTTGTATTGAAAATTCATTAGCAGTTTGCCAAAAGTTATGCTTTTTACTTTTTATCCATTAGACCTGAAGAATTTTAGTTATCCTGCTTTTTATGAATACTTGAAGAAAGAATTTTATACTGAACATCTGTATCTAATGAAAAATATATTAGGTGTCAGCTTTCAATTCTATATATTTTATAGCTCCAAAAGGTGGGACTCTCTTTGCTAATGCAGACACAGTTACATACTTTATAGCTGAAATACACTGTTTTATATGAAGAAAAAATACAAGATAATTTTTAAAATCCCTTCATATGTAATACCTTTTCCATCCAAAGATTAAGAATCATAAACTATACTTTGTACATATACTGAACAATTATAAGCAACCGGTGATAATCTTTATATGAGATGATACGTTACTTTACTCTTTAATGCACTCATATTGTCATTAGCTTTTTTAAAAACCAAAAACAATATGCAGCTATTCTAATTTAATCATAAGATAAATCTTTAAGAACAGACAGTGAGGAAATAATTTCAGTTTCTCAAGAACAAGGTACACAAATCTAAATACCTCTGATAAGTAGATCAAACCAAAAGAAACCAAACTCACTGCCGTTGAGTCAGTCCTGACTCATAGCAACCCCTTCTTGGGTTTCTGAGGTAGTATCTCCACAGAAGTAAATTGCCCAATTTTCCTTCTGAGGAGTGGCTGGTGGGTTTGAACCGCCAATCTTCTGATTAGCAATCAAATGCCTTAGGCACTACCCCACCAGAGCTCCCAATAAGTAGATCAGACCTTTTTTAAACTAAATTGTATCACTACATTGATGTGCCAGGTTATATATACCAAAGCAGTGGGATTATGGCAACAGAAGTAATTTCTTATCCGACCCCATTCTTTCCATGTTGTTAGCATATTTAGGGAAAGAAAAGCAGTAACTAGGTATAACTAAACCATCCTGATGTATCAAACCAAGCTAGGTTGTAAAGCCCACTGGCTTGAAGATGAATCTAAAATATCCTAATCTAGAAGTAATGTCTTTCTTTCTTGAGTTCATAATTGTGGACTTTGATCTTCATACCATCAATTTATTTACCACTGACAGCTTGCCAGCAGACAAAGACCAGTGAGTTTAATTAAATATTGTGGTTAATCATTTCCCCTTAAAATATCAGGGTACTATGATAGAGAGTTGCAATGAGTCAGATGCAACTTGACTGCAACTGACAGCAATATGACATAAACATTGGCCTGAAATTTTTGTCAGGTAACCAGAATCAACATGCATGATTGTATGTACCAGTACATTCCTCCCAGAAATGTTTGTTAGCTATGATTTCTATAAATATTAACTATTAATCTGTAAAGTGTTTTAGACAAGAGCCATCTGGATAAAAGGATTAATTTGATCCTCTATGTTGCTGAGAAAAAATTGTTTTCTCTCAATAAGATAGCAATACTGAGCTCAAGTTCCTAAAATATGATAATATCTAACAATAATATTTAAAATTTACATTATTAGTACATGTTAGGCACTGTACTACACATTTTATATGTATTAATATATTTAATCTCACAAATTTGAGAAGTGGGTGCTACTATTATGTCCATTCTACAGATGATGGAACTGAGGTGTGTAGATTTAGTAACTTATCTAAAGTCACACAGTGAGCACCTAAAGGAATTTGGCTTTTTAACCCAGGACGTCTAGGTCCAGAGCCCATGCTCTTAGCCACTCTGCTTGATGATTTCAATAAATAATAATGAATACATGAATGACTCTTTTTCCCTAATAATGCATTCACCCTAATACACCTGTCTTTTTCTCTGAGGAAACTCCACAGAAAGCCCTGCACCTGCATCTCAATTTCAATATAGCTCCCTAATTGGAAGGTGGGGCAATCTACTTCATAGTGATACTGCCTTGGAAACCCAAGGAGGGGTTGATATGAGTCAGGGCCGACTCCACGGCACATAACAACAATTGGAGACCTAGAAGCAATCTACTTGTTCTCTTAGCCCAGAATTTTTCATATTTTTAAACTGAACTTGAAGATTGTGAGATAGTAAATGATTCTTTATATATATATAAACTGCACATCAGCACCTACTCCACATTGATTCACATGTGTCTACCCGACAGTTATAGTAAGACAAAACCACTTCTATTGGAAAATTCTTGGCAAAATATTAGGCATTAACTGCTCTGAAAGTTGTCATCTTGTAAACATGAGTTTAATTCCTTAAACTTTTGAACTAGCACAAGATGCCACTGTTCCTAAGGAATTTTTATTGAACATAATAAGAATATGAGAACATCATAGCATAAATAGGAGCTCTGGTGGCATAGTGCCTAAGGCATTTGACTACTAACCAAATAGCTGGCAGTTCAAATCCACCAGCCACTCCTCAGAAGGAAGAATGGGCAATCTACTTCCGTAGAGATACTGCCTCAGAAACCCAAGGAGGGGTCACTATGTGTTGGGACTGACTTGATGGCAGTGAGTTAGTTGTAACAAGTATCTGCTAAAAGAGTTTTAAGTTGCATTTGTAATATCTACTACCAGCATTAGACAAAAAAAAAAAAAAAAAAGGACTTCTTCTTATTCTTCAAAAGAAAAATCATTCATTTAGGTAAACTATCTTCTCCTTGTTTCTGCATATTAATGACCTCAACTGCCCGAAATTGGGGTTCTTGGACACTTAATATTTTTTTGGATCTGCAAAGGACATTAGAGATTATCTACTCCAACCCTTTCATTTTATAGTTCAGAACACTGAGCCCAGAAAGATAGCTGAGTGACTTTAGGCAAGTTTCCTACCAAGTGTCAGAGCCAGGACCAGAAGCCAGGTCTCCTGATGCCCAGTTAGGAGCCAGGTCTCCTGACTTTTATTCCAAGGATCTTTCCATTACACACACTGACTCTATTCTTTGAGGCTGTCTTGGGCTTCTCACACTGATCAAGCTGTTTTGCAAATGATTACATTCACCAAATAAAATGCCTCTGATGACAAGTCATGGGACTTTGGAGAATGGCTATATAACCTGGCTCTGTTCTAATGAATCATGCTCTTTCCCTTCCTAGAATGTTCCAATGGCTTCTCATTGATAAGAATGCAAAGTTTAAGTTCCTTAACATGGTATTTAAAGCCATACATAGTCTAGTCTCAACAGGTCTCATGAAAGTTGCCCCACTCTTTCTATACTGTTGACACGAATCTGCATTCACTTCTTCCAATGCACCAAACTCTGTTCTACCCCAGCACATGCTATCCACCCCCTACTCAGAAGCTCTTCTCCTAGGATTTGACTGTCTAGCTTTTAATTGTACTTCAGAGCTCAGTTTAAATACAACTCCTCTTTTGAACGATTTCCTCAAGCCCGCTGATCACTTTGTCCTACCCTACCCATCTATTCTACATTCTCATTGCAGATAATTGTAGGGTTTATAACAAGACTAGTTAATGAATTATGTATTCAATTACTTATTCAATACATTTCTGTGCCAATCTAATCCAAGGTGTATGGTAACAGGTACTACGTCTAGTCTGACACACAATTTTACCCTCTAGTACCTAGTCAACTTGTATCTGGAAAACAATAATCACAATTAATTTATTGATTGATTACTATGTGCCAAATTTTGTTCTAAGGATCTTTTTCCCAGTTAAAATTCCAACAATCCAACAAGGTCAGTACTATTATTACATTTATTGTTCGTATGACAAAAGTGAGACATAGCACATTAAACCACTTGTCCAGTATCACATACCTAGTTAGTGGTAGAACTGATACTTGAATCTCTAAGCACCCTGATTCTCGAGTCCATTTTTTTTAACCAATGCATTATACTGCTGCACATTCAAATATTTATTGAATAAATGAATGAATTTATGTATAAAATTAACAGTTTTACTGAACTATATGAAAAGAGATAAAAAATAGCAATGATGAAAACAATATATATAGTGTTTACTATATATGCCAGACACTTTTCTATGAATTACACATATTTAATCATTTAATTCTATGGAAACTGTACAAAGTAGGGCTTCAAACTTGTTCCTCACAGTTTAGTCATGGCTGAGGAAATGAAACCAGAATGGACCTGAATCTTTCAAATTGGGGTGAATTGGAATTATAACCAGAACAGGAAAAATTACAGGTGGAAACCCTGCCAGAAACTTAATCTTTCTCTTAGAAAACAAGGGTAGTGTATGCTTTGCACAACAACCAAATATCTTGCTTATCAGATGTTGAGTAGGGTTGGAAACAACTGCTCAAAGATGGTGACCAACTGTGCCACTCCCAATGTGTGTCTTTCTGCACAACCAGTAATCTCACACATCAGGCTCCAGAAAGGGATAACTATGCCTCTTCTAAGGAGCTCTGGTAGCATAGTTCTACGGCATTTGACCGCTAACCAGAAGGCTGGTGGTTCAAACACACCAGCCACTCCTCAGAAGGAAGATGGGGCAATCTACTTCTGTAGTGATACTGCCTCAGAAATCCAAGGATGGGTTTATATGAGTTGAAATCGACTCAACAGCACATAACAACAACAACATGCCTCTTCTAAGTCTCTCATTCTAGGGCTTCAACTTGTCATTTTTCCTATTTTGGTTAGCATTCTCGAATCACCCAATTTTTTTTTTTTTTTTTAAGTTATTCTGTTCTGGTTTTGCATTGTAGGCCATGACTGAACCAGTGTGAACTGGGTTGGAAGCTCTGCTACAAAATAGATACACACACACACTCATTGCTGTCAAGTCAAATCCAACTCATAGCGACCTCGCCTTGGGTTTCTAAGGCAGCAGGTATCACTACGGAAATAGATTTTCCAACTTTCTGGTTAATAGTCAAATGCCTTAGGCACTATGCCACCAGAGCTCCCACAAAGTAGATAGTACTATTATTATCACATTACAGATGAAAAGACTCATCTTCACTTCATACCAGCATACTTGTGATAGCCCATATCTGGAGGCATCCCAAAATTAATAATAAATTGCTGATGTAACAATCATTACTGAGTCTTAAAAGAGAGCAGCCATCTGTTTAGCCTAAATTGCATCAAAGGAATCAGCTATCCACAACTGTTAGACTCAAAGATATTACTATAGCATAGATTCCCTTTGCATTAAGTAAATAAAAGCTCCTCATTTGTATGAAGGAATTAAAAAGTGCTGCTCCTTCCTTCTGGGGGATGTTGCTCCATACTAGGGTACAGAGTGTTGCTAGGGAGTGCCTTGTGCATTTCTGTCCTCACTCTCCCCTTGTTGAACACCCCAGTGAAGGGTACAACCTAGCTCTGGTTAGATTGCAAGGAGTTGCCCAAATAGAGTGACATGGTGACAAAAGGGAAACATCTAACCGCAGGATAAAGGATTTATAAAACAATCAAAGAAAAATACAAAAGCCGTGCAAAAAGCCAGAGCCTTGGTGAGCAAGGAAAATTTCAGAGGGTCTGCTTCTCCCTGAACCTTTCAGGATAGGTTTTACCTTGAAGCGTTCTTTAAATAATAAAATAATGTTGGGGAAATCCCTCTGTCAATGATCAGCATCATACAAATTACATGTCTAGTCAATACTCAAATCTTTTATCAATTCTATAAGGGTCTTTTACTAAGGTTTTAAGTCAATTTCATTCTTTGTAAAAAAAACTATTCAAAGAAATAGCATTCCTATCTATGATGGTCCCTTAATTTTGTGATTTCTTTATGCACATGATAGATGTTTGATCCTATGAACATGTCAGCACAACAGAAAGCAAGGCAGATTTTGCATGAGGTGGCTTTTTTCTTTTTTTTTTTTCCTCAACAACAATATTTTTGGAAGAGAATTGAAAAAAAAAAAAAAAAATTCAGCACAAAGTTGGGTGACACTAGTCAGCTCATTGGAACAAAGGATGGATATTTTTGTTCCCAAGTTTGGGCATTCAGCAGATTTAGGAGGTATGTTATAAAAATAGGCCAAAGAAATCTAGCTTTGGAAACCAGAATTCACAACAGACTATGGCCTATATGCAATGTCAAAAGAATGAGTCAAACTGGTCAATTGCTTGAAAAAAAGTAAAACATAAACCTGAGGAGCATAGAGATAAAATAAACAACTTGATCACATATTTCCACATTCCAACACATATCATTGGAATTACTAAACAGTTGATATGAAACACACTGGAAAATTCTTTTAAATGTACATGTGCTTCAGGTTTCCCAAATGAAAAATCCAAATAATGGAAGTCTTTCTTTCCAAGGTACTTATCACATGCTCAGGTGAAAGACGCTACAGGAGAAAAAAAAAGGCTGTTATCTTTGCTCACAAAATGCGATCTTATAACCTTACCTAATAGATTGGTTAACCACAAGGCCAGATCTTCTTTCATCGGCAATAAATTAGCTTCATGTCTGCTGGCCAGCCATTGGCTATACTGATGCATATCAGAGAGGCCAGGTCCACCGCGTACTTTTGGGCTCAGAGCAGTGCACATTATTTATCCACTTGTAATACCTGTTTTGGAAACAAAAGAGCAATTGCTTTTTATATAGACCTTTCTTTTAGAATCTTGCCACCAATTCCCAGTAATGTACCAGATCCATGGATGTTTTGATAATAGGTTAGGTTATTAATTATTAAACTCAAGAAACACTATTTGCTTTATCTGTTATAGCCCTCACACTTCTGGCCAACTAGTTGGTAGGAAATAACAGCAACCAAAGGTCAAATAGAAGATCAAACAGAAAGCTCTGAACTTATGTAAAACATTGTATTTGGAAAAAATCAGCTTTCAAGGCAACGCATTCTGGTTCATCAAACACATTTATAAGTGATTGAATTAAATGTTTACCGTCCAATTTGCAAATTCTCACTGCTTAGATTAATTCTTGAAACCCTAGTTTTCACAGAATTTCGGTGCTGGCAATGACAGTAAATCATTAGCCTTGAGGTTACTGTACAACTTATAGTAAACACATGGTCATTATGCTTAAGACTGTTGCCTATAATGTTAATGGCAGCACTTGGCTTTTTGCATATGGCTAAGCAATCATGGACTCACAATTTAGTGAAATGGATAGCAAGCAGGGGAGGAGGTGAATTCAGAGTCCTTACAACACTTCTCTCATTTTATTGACAACGAAGGCAAGAACCAGAGAAGATAAATGATTTAGCCAAAATCATACAGCTAGATGATGGCAGTGCCAGGCTTGACCCTGGGTCTTTTACTCTGAGACCACCACTATTTCCGGATGACAGATTCTTCAATACTCCATTTTGATAATCCAATAATTACAAGAGAATTCTGAAAAATATTGGCATAAGTTCTTTCTTTGACATGCACTAGGCCCTCTATAATTTTGTATCTCCTCACTTCACCTGTTTTACATATTTGGTTTTGTTTGCAGTTATCTTTAGAACAGAAGTAATTAAATATCTTACATCTATACAACAAGAAGTGATTTCATTGGCCTGATCACCTTATGAGTACCCACAACTCCCTACATGGGTCATAGAAAAGGTGTTTGAATAGATAACTGGCCTTGAATATAGTATTATTGCATAGGATCTAAAACTACAAAGGTAATATTGAAATAGTTACAGTAACAAATTCAGAACATGTTTGACAGCACACAGGATTCCACTCTCTATACAGATAGTGTAAATGAAATAATCAAATGCATTATGACTAATGGTAATGAAAATGAGGTCTTTGCAACTAGTAAGAAACGGATTTATATGATATCATGAAATTTTCAGCTATATTTTAGTATCTATGGCATGTTAAAGTTATCAATATTATTTATATACTCTCTTGTAGGTTTTGGTCTTTAAAATTGTGCATAGCATCCTTTTCAAGATAAATTCAAACTCTAATCCACTTAGCATAAGGTAATTTTGGTTCTTCAGAGACAGATTTTTGAAAAAAATAAGACATCAGAAATACTTCACAAAATGTAAAATATGACTGTCTTCTAAACATTTTCTGTAGCATTAGAAAAAACTGATGGGAGGATGTGTAAGTAGCTAAAATATGTCATAAATATACCATTTAGAGGACAATTAATTTCATTTTCAATGTAATTACTCTTCAGAGTAATTTTTTTAAAAAAAGATTTACCACAAATTTCATTTGAAAAGCATTCTCTTTAAATCTCTTTATATCTAAATATCTAAAGCAAATTACGTAAATACGTTCTATTTTACTTAAAGAGGACAAACTCACATTTTTTGTTACCTTTTTGCTGCCAAACCATATAGTTGGTGAGATGTTTTCTAACACACCTTGTCCTCTGTTACTAAATTTTCAGTATATAAATCAGAACATTGACCTTGTTTATTCTTTTGCAGTTAATAATGACATTCTTCATAGAAAGTAATAAAGTTTTCTCCAAATTCTGTGATTGATCACCAAAATCAAAAACATTTTTGACCCAGTCTTTTAAAAATATTTCTTGTTGCAGGATAACACAAAACCTCTCTGTACCTGGTTTGGATACCAATAGGCTAGCTAGTCTCAGAAATAAATATTTAAGCAGGCTTCCAACCAGTTCATTCTAGTTAAACCGCCTGCTGAGAATTTGTCTTTCCACCTCAGATACACTGAATTAGAATCTACATTTTAACAACATAAGAATCACCTGGGGACCTTGCTAAACTGTAGATTGGATTCCGTGTATCTGGGGTGGAAATGCAAATTCCGAGCAGAGGGTGGAACCAGAAGGAATCAGTTTGAGGCCCTGAGTTTAAGTAATAATAATACATTTTAGCACATAATCCACACATTTAAATATCTAATTTAAAGGGTTACTTCTGAAATGTCTTTCTTCTCAGGACACAATCTCTCCCACTACTTTCCTGAAAGTGAGATGTGGTAGTTCAGTAACCTTACCTACACCCTATTATGTTCTCTGCAACTTCCATTTAAGCATCAGAGTCCTATTTTGCTCTATAAAAGCAAGAAGACACTTCAGATTCTTAAGCTCATTGTCCAGCAAAGAATTCATCAAGGGATAGTTTACAGTAAACCTAATGGCATGTAACAGTTTCAATGCACCAGAGGGACACAATCCTTCCCCTTAATACTTCTAAACAGTGAAGTATTTATTTTCCTTGACAGTGGCACATTTATTTCTTATGTAGTCTGTCCTGTGTTTTGCCAGAAATGTAATTCAAACTATCTTCTAATGTTTATAGATGGTCATTATATAAAAATAATAAGATTAATTAATTTTTTATTTTCCTACTTGATAGATAATCATTTTTTGTTGTTGTTGTATAGAGTTATATTCTCTATTTTCCAAGGAAGCAAAGCTTGTTGTTGCTGTTGTTATGTGCCGTCGAGTCAGCCCTGACTCATAGCGACCCCTCCTTGGGTTTCCGAGGCAGTATCACTACAGAAGTAGGATTGCCCAACCTTCCTTCCGAGGAGTGGCTGGTGGGTTTGAACCGCCATCCTTCTGGTTAGCAGTCAAGTGCCTTAGCCACTATGCTACCAGAGCTCCCAAGCAAAGCTTAGTGGGTCATCAGTGGGTCATCAACATATAATAGAAGGTAAACAATTAAACTTATACCAAATATGTAGAAATCTTAAGTCACTGTCATAGATAGTGACTTCTTCCTTTAAATCTCTTCTGAAAAGAATTACGATTGTCAACCTATTTGCTCCTGATGCCTTTTGCATGTTTCAAATTACCATCAGATTTAGCATGACTCAGTGGTTTAACTGAAAATCATTATGTGCAAGTTTTGGATTTTGATTTGGCAGAGACATAAATAAAAAAAAAAAAAAAACATGGAAACAGATCCAGTAAGCAAGATCAAAATTTGGAATTTGGAGGAATTTACTCCTTTGTGAAGTAGTTTCTAACACAAATAAATAAAATGTGGTGAAGCTATGTCAAATACATTTGTATTACCCAGATTAAAGATCATTATAGAAGTGCACACTTTAAAAAATTGCTATGCTGTTGTTGTCAGTTGCACTCCAGTTAATTCCAACTCCTGGATTCCCCAGATGCTACCCAATGTTCCATCGGTGTGGATAAGTTGAATTAGAGCACAAACAAGAAATTACAACAAAAAGTTCACTCAAGAGATTTCAAAAGCATAAGAGATGCCAAGTGTTAGCTTTTAAAAATGGAAGGCTATTAGAAATGAAAGATTAATAATCAACTAGACTTAAAGAACAACTAGGCCATACAGAAAGAACAATGTTGTTGCTTAACAAATATATAAACACTACAATATGTTGCCAATAAGATTTATATAATTTAAACATTTAAAAATGTCATAAGTAATTTTGGTAGGAACTAAGGAAATTCTATCCCTTTGAATTTGGAAAGAGGTAGAAGGGCTAAAATCCTTTTAAGACACTTCCAAGGTATGGTTTCTCCAAGCTTTATGGGTCTATCTAAGAGTAGATAACTCAGCCCTAAGGGCTTGGAATTAAAAAAACTAAAATTTAAAGGGAAAAACATGTAGAAACTTAATAAAGAATTCTTCAAGAATGTGTGTATTTTTTTTCTCCTTTCTTTCCATTGTAGAAGTGATTCTGGAATAACAATTATGAATATGATGAGACTTGACCTAGCCCAGAGGAAGAAGAAAAAATTAATGACTCCATAAGTAAAATATCACATGTTTAAAGACTGTCTAGTCTACCGTTGCTCTGGCATCCCTGGTGAAGACATCAGTTTTGACTTAAAGAAAAAATATTCTTTTCTGCCACCTAGAGGTGTGGTTTGATTTTGACCAAGATGGCTTCAGGTCCATCTCTAGACTCTGCTGTGTATGAGAAGGTATTGTAATATTAGATTTAAAAAAAAAAAAAAAAAATGGAGAGAAAGAAAAATAAGAATATAATTTTAAGCACAATATCACAAACAGATGTTATGATTAAAAATATTATGGATAGAATATTGAAATTAGACTTGCATGTCCTTGAGTCAAATATTGACTCACCACCCAGCCATTTAGTAGCTGTTTTGTTCCAGTTCTATGACTTTTCCTTCTTGTGCCTGAGTTCGCCAGTATGTACAATGAGAGCTAACATCTCAAAGATAGCTATGAGGATTAAATGTTTGGGCCAGTGCTTGGTATATTTTTCATATTCAACAAATACTAACTAACTATAAATCAGCACATAGAAACTGTGCCAAAATAAAATTTCCATTGACTTACTAAAAATAGAAAAATAATTCTGCATCAAGATGGCAATGTTCTTTAGAACTCTAAGTCATTACGAAAAGACCAAGGTCAAAGGGAGAAGGGAATATACATAAATTTTGGTGAAATAAAACCATGAATAACAGGGAAATCCAAAGATTTTGTTTTATATTTTCCATACTGAGAGAGATGCCCCCAAGATGATGAATGAAAGTTTAGTTCTAAAATAAGTAGTTAACATATATTTTTTAATTATTATTTTGGTAACAGATTATGCTGTATTTTTGACACCTGTTAAAGAATCTTAAGCTATTAAAATAACAGAAGATGGCACCTCTTCCTCATATAAGACTCCCTAACTGAGGAAAGTTATAACAATGAGTCTTAATGAACTCACAGTCAAGGCTTCCATCTCTGGAGGCAACCTGTGCCCACATCTGCAGCATTGACATAATTTCCCTCTAGTCACTTGTTGTGGGTAACTCCCAAGTTATGAGAGTGAAACAATGAAGAAATAAAGTTCATGTGATGTATAGGTTAATAATACCATATTCAAACGTTTAAAACAAAAAACAAACAAAAATACCCAAAACTGAATACCTCTCCAGAATCTAGAAAGAACAAGTGCTGATGTCACCTTTCAAGCTACACACAAAGGAAATACCACTACTGATAGTTCTAGATGCCTCTTTCACCATTTTGGATTCTTTCCTCTTATATGATACATTTTTGCCAGCCAATAATATTTCTCTAAAAGTATATATTCTATATCAATGTCATGAATCTTAATCAAAGGGTCTGATCAGAAAACAATGTCTAAAGTTTAATCAAGAAGGTAATTTCAGTTCTAGTGAAGAGACCTCCATTTCTGCCTCTAGGAAGCAACTTATTTACAAATGAAAGGAAATATAAAATATAGGGAGCTCTGGTAGCATAGTGCCCAAGGCACTTGACTACTAACCAGAAGGCTGGCAAGTCAAACCCACCAGCCATTCCTTGGAAGGAAGGTTGGGCAATCTACTCCCGTAGTGATACCACCTTGGAAACCCAAGGAGGGGGGTTGCTATAAGTCGGGTCTGACTTGACGGCACAAAACAACAACAACTATATATATATATGATGGTCTCATGTAAGGAAAAAATAAGCAAAAATTCAATTGGACTAATATTGAAAACATGTATGATAGAAAATTATACAAGCATCTTACTCAATTTTGACTAAGTATTTCTACCTTCTTTTCCATATGTGGAGAGCCTTGATGGCTGCATGATAGAAAATTATACAAGCATCTTACTCAATTTTGACTAAGTATTTCTACCTTCTTTTCCATATGTGGAAAGCCTTGATAGCTGCTCAGGAGAAATAGAAAGGAACAGTGTGATCCCATTTGCTACCTCAACATGGAAACCACAAATATACTAAAACAGCATTACCACCTCAGTTGCAGTTTTAACAAAAGTTCATATGCAAACAAATTGTTAGAGCTGCATTATTCCTTTTCAACCAAGGTAACTCTGGCCTTCTGGAGGCTCCCAAAGTCTCCAATATGAGCTTCCAACCTTGCAGCAAAATTCTAAAACACCACAATATGCTTATGATTGAAAGAAGACCTGACCTTTCACCCTACCTGCACATTTAAGGTTTAACTAAAGTTTCTTACCAAGATAACAGAAAACTCAGTGGCAATCAGATGACCTTCTGCACCAGGTGAAAAAAATTTGCCATGTAAATTTCTTTCCCAGTAAATCTCAGTCCATCTCACCAAAGCATGGTGTCTAGTCATATGGGAACAAACAAGCCCCCAAACTTAAAAGCATACAGACTAAAATCTAAAGTACCTTTTTTGTTTCAAAGCTACTCAGGGTGCCATGCGCAAAGGCTGCCTGTCCCATGCCTCAGACATCTGTCCCTTACCGTCTCTTAGGCAGTCAGAGCCAGGACGCCCATGTTGGAGAGGACCACCACAGCCACCACCTCCTCCAAAGTTAGGGGGGAGCATTCCTTGAAAATGAAGTCATTGATCAATTTCAAAGACAGGCCCAGCAAATCAGATCCCAGTAGTAGTTAATCAGTGTCCCAGCTGAGGAGGCTGGGGGCAAGAAGCAATGAGGACAAGGACTCCTTCTCAGCCTTTTCCTCTGCAAGTCTCAGGGGACAGGTGGGGAGGAAAGGTGGACTTCCTCTGCCCAGCTGGCACATCCGAACTGTCTGAGCCTTCATTTAACACTAGGAGGCCAAATGGGTGTTCCAGTCCACACACAGATCTTATTTCCTTCACATAAGATCTCATACTGATCCAGCTTTGCTGGAGAGGGCTCTTGGGGAGGATTTTGGAGACAAAGTTTTGTATACTTTTGGCTCTAAGAGGATGAAGGTGAAAGAAGTAAGAAGATGAAGGTAAAAGAGACAGAGAAGGTAAAAGCTGTGATTTACGAAAAACAATAAATGCAGCCAACTACAGAGTAACTGATCCCAACCCCGATTGCATTTGAATGCAGAAAATAGAATGTTTTGCCCTTTGCTTCTGTTCCCTCGAATACAGCAGAAAATCTGGATGTTGAAGCTGAGTTAATGAAAATTTACCTTATTAGGCTGATAGAATTTAATTTTGCCAAAATAATTAATGTCTTTAAAGCAAACGTGGCTCCTCTGCTCCCCAACCAATTTCTAGTTCCAAAACCATGCACTTTAGACTGGACAAAATGAATAGTATTATGCAAAATCTTTCCCACGTGGGTTGATTCATAGGCTAGCGTTTGTTTACTCACTAAAAAGCTCAACTCTGTCAAACTCATCAGTCAAAATACATAGTATACCCCAAAATCACACGTGTCACGTTCATTCCTCCCTCCCAGCCTCCCTTGACTAAAGCAAAACAGTCAGGATTTGATCCATTAAGACGACCCCCCGCCCTGCTCCGCAACAACAACGCTGAACATATATTATAGACACTGTTGTACACGAATGCATTTGTGTGCATTTATAATCCATGTGCTAATTAGAAACCCAGACTTGTGTCCCTGGTTGGCTGAGGCGCCCCAGCGGGCTCTTTGCGCTGTGGTCGTCTGGGCTTGCCAGAACAGGGATGAGGGGCACATGGCCGTTTCCAGGGAATCGGGGAGTCCTCCACTGCAGTGACCGCCCACTCTTAGTGCCAGACTGTCCAGCCGTCGCCTGCTTCTCACCCTTTCCCACTGCGACCCAGGGGATGATTTGCAATGCGTCCCTCAGCACCACAGCTACCCTTAAGCAGACAGGCAGAGGCTCCTGCAACCTCTGGCTGCGGAGACGCACAGGCTGCCGCGGCTTTGGCGGGGAGCTAGGCCAGCCTGCCTTGCTCACCCCCGCGTCCGGAGCTGGGTTGCTGGCTGCTCTCAGAGGCGCCGGGGCTCCCGACTCGGCTCCTGCAGCGTCTTGGGACCCGGACCCTCCTGGCGCAGGTCCTGCAGCAGCGGTTCTCCGCACCCCACTAGCCCAGCGGCAGCGGCAGCAGCTACAGCCGCACTGCCTCTCTTCATACTTCTCTGATGGCTCCTCTTGGTGCTGTTGGGAAAACGATTTTCCCCCTGCCAGAAACAGATTTCCTACATTTCATCAGTCCACATAGACCCAGCGGAAGTAAAATGCTTACTTTTTCTGGTGGCCAGCAAACGCAATTGACACTGATTTACCCTTCAAACCGGGAGAGATTATATTACAAACCTTTGGCAGTAATTCCGAGGTTGGGGCCCAGATCCAGCCCCTTTCTTGTCCCCCAAACACTACCCTAAGAGAAAAAGGGCGGGGGGCGGGGAAGGGATCGTATTTAACTCCAGGGTTTTTAGCAGAGTCAATGGCTTTAGCACAATATTAAAACTGAGTGTTGGGAAAGTTTTGCTTTCCTGGCCAGTGATTGTGCAGATTCAGAGGAATAAGCTTTCCTGTAACTTTGGCCATTCTTCGTTCTAAATTGGACAATTTTATTTCTTTGAACACTTCTCTTTAAATAAAAGATTTTAGAAGTGGCTGGGCTCACGGCTGTTTTCGCTTTACGAAAGGAAATACAATTCCATCCGTCCTTCTTTCAGCCTCAGCTTAGCAGTATGTTGAATGTCATAAACAATTTTCCCCAACTGTTGTTTATTAGTACATGTATCCTGAGATGAAAAGTGCTCTCATGATGTAGACAAATGTTCAAATGTCGCTTCACCTCCCACGTGGCCTCTTGCTGAGTGCCATCATGGTGTCAGGCTACTACTTCCTGGAGTGAGGATGAAAAGTATCACCCTTTTGGTTCTGTTTCCATGTTCATCAATTTCACATATGTCACCATCTACCACGCACAATGGCCAAAAACCCAAACCCACTGCCATTGAGTAGATTCTGACTCATAGTTACCCTATAGGACAGGGTAGAATTGCCCATAGGGTTTCCAAGATTGTAAATCTGTATGGAAGCAGACTGCCACATTTTTCTCCCCTGGAGCTGCCCGTGGGTTCAAACTGCAGATCTTTTGGTCAGCAGCTGAATGCCTTAACCACTGCACTGTGACTCTTTGTTGGCCATCATTGTTAGAACAGTGAGCTACACACACCCATATCGGTCCAGGCTCCCCCTGATCTCCTCCCCAAAAAAGAAGAGAAGTGACCTAAATATCCAAAATAGCAATGTGATGTGGAGAATTGGATAATTTTAGGTGTAATTGAAACAGTCCATTTTGCACCTATCATTGCCTTCATCTGGAAGTGGTTATTTGCTCACAACATCTAGAAATTGTTTGCTTGCAGTAGCACTACAAACAATGAAGAGGGACAAGGAGAAAACACTAACAAGCCTGGTGACACCCGTGCTTCTAATTTTAGTTCAATTTGGTATCACCAATGTCAGCTCCGTATTTTTCCTCAGCTTTCCAAGGAAAGAAAAAAGAGACAGTCCTCCTTTTAAGGAGAAACAACATTACAAAAAGTCCTGTAATACCAATTTGCTATGTATCATCAACAATAAAAGAGACAAAATAGGTTACTGATGAATTTGAACAAATGAATCTGATTCATACATTTTTTAATTACTGAAAATTGAACCAAACCTGAGTATTTGTAGAACCTCAACAAAGTATTTTTGAACTTTCTGAACCTATATGATTAAGTAAAAAGGTAAACATCAATGATAATTTTTCATGATCCAAACATCTTTAGTCAAAAAACATTGAGCATTCTCAGGGTATACGACACAAGTTCAAATCTTTAGCATCTAAGATTCTGAAAATTGTGTATCATATTCCTATCCAAATGTAAATATTGTTTTCAATATTCATGTTATAAAAAGCAAAGTGTAAGGTAATATATTTGTTTATTCAGGAACAATACTAAACCTAGTTTGGGAAGACAAAGATGCTTATAATGACACTGGAAAAGCAAAATCATTCAAAATTATTCCCTTTGTACTCTTCTTCCTCCCAGATATTTTAAAACTTTCATTGCATTAGTTTCTCTGTTGTTTTAGCAAGAACCAAAAGGAAAATGCAAGTAGAAATAATGAATATGCATTCTCTTCTTCTCATATCTAAGAACTCATGTGCTCAGTATTCTTTTGGTGACAACAGAAAAGAAGAAATAGAAAACATTACTGAAGGGACATAAATATAGTGTTTTCATGGCTTTTTTTTTTTTTTTTTTGCATTTTTAATGATTCCCATTTGATTTTTATTTTGTGTTTTTCAAATCTATACATCTGTATGTTCCAATCAGTCACTAATACATTTGTAAAAGGTCACTTTTTTTTTTTTTTTTTTGGCCTAAGAATTGTCTTACCTTGTTCTCAACCCAAGCATGCTCATCTTAGGAAGTCATGGGAAACTGAATCAATTGTTACCTATCTGATGTGAAGGTAAAGGAACAAATGCCTTAGTTAATAAGCTGAAAAATATCTAAATACATCTTTGAAATTTAACACCATTGGAGTAAAAAGTCAAGTCAAATTTAAAGAAAACATAATTTAGTTTTTCTTTTTTAAGTTATCAGTTAATGGACTTTAATGGTCTAAATCATTCTAAATTTTCAACATCATCTGGAATGTGAATATCCCATAAATATAAATAAATTTAGCTATAAAATACTGTCTGGATTTTTTATTTTGATCTATAGGTTAATTTCTCTTTCTCTCTCTTAACAGAAATACTATATGGTAGTTAAAGTTGTGTGTCAACTGGCTGGGGAGTGATTTTGAGTGGCTTGGCAGTTGTGATGTAGTTATTTCCCATACTGAGGTTAGATGTAGTGGATCACCTACATGGTTGAATCTACTGTAAGCAGTTAATCATTTGAATGTGAGTTGCCTTTGGGATGTGGCCTGCTTCCAGCATATATGGAAGAGCTTTGGTAAATGTCTCTGGCTTTTTGCTCCTGCGTTTGGCTCATCATCATCTCCAGTTCCCAGATTTGAACCAGTGGCCTGCTGTGTTGCCTGCTGTTCTTGGGACTGTTACCTTCACAGCCTGTAAGCCAACAATCTGCCATTTTACCTGCCACTTTTGGATTCATCAGCTTCAGCAACTGTGTGTCAGGAGATGCCTCCAGCTTATTGCAGTGGGCCTAGAAGGCAGAGCTGAAGCCCAAGTATGAAGGGCCTCCACCCAAACTCAAGAGCCAGCACTCTGAACTGAGACTTCTAGCCTAGTCTTCTCCTAGGGCTGGCACTCTAAATTCAGACTTCTAGCCTTCTAAACTGTAAAGGAATAAATTTCTCTTTATTGAAGCCATCTGCCTGCTCTCTTTCTGTTAATACCACACTAGAGTACTAAAACAACAACTGTATAATCATTTATTCCAAAAAGTGGGAACACATCTTCAGTAGATGGTGGAGGTTAGATAACACTTTGAAATAAAAGAAGTTAAACAACCTAGAAACACACACTGGGTAAGGTAAAATAAATTTCCAAAGATGACCAAGAAATTATATTTCTAAATAGATTTAAAAAGGCAGTTAAAGATGTCAAGTGATTGTCTTGGAAGCAGAAAATAATGATGCAGAATGCAGTATCAAGACATGCAAAGGTGCTAAAAAAAAGAATATATGAAACAATAGTAAGTGACAACATTGATTTCTGTTTTATTCAAATAATTTTGGCAGTGACATATGTTTATTTTTACATACCTAACAACTTGGCTCATAGTACTCCTTCAATAGTTATATGTTGAAATAATTTTTTTTTAAATGTCGTAAGGCAAACAAATGGATGTTTTAAGTTCTAGTATGGTAATTATAAAAATTGTTAGGGATAAAAAGTTATCTGAATTTCTGAAAGTTTCTGAATTTTCAAACAATAAATGTTACTACTTTTCACTACAATTCATCTATAAAACTACAAAGAAAAATTAAATGAGACCAATTTCATGTGGAAAGTTCAAGGCTTCTCTCAGTTTAACATGCAACTTAAAATCTATTGCTTTATTCTCTGTGGAGAATTTTAAACTTTATAAATACAGCACAACAGTAGCATAGATGTTTCTTTCCTACTGTGCAAAGCCCATATTTTTGCAAAATGTGTGTTATGTATGAGCATATGTCTTGTAATTTTCCCACAGGGGACAGATTCAAATCATTTTATGAAATGTGGCAGTTGTCTGGTCTAGTTTTAAATATCCTACCAAGGAGGGGTTGCTATGAGTCGGGTCTGAGTCAACGGCACATAACAACAACAACAACAACAACATGTAATATATACTGTTGTGTGAGCTTCCTTGTCTAAGTTGAAGTTGATTCTTTTGTTTTTCCTTCATTACACATTTTTTGTGTTTTTTCTTCTAACCCTTTTTAAAAAGTATGCATATATCCCAATTGCAAGAAGCTTAAATTTAATATAAATGTTCAATTTAAAAATATTTTATTTCAATAGCTTTGTCTGCCTTTTGAACCACTGTATTCCCGGCATCCAGAATACTATTTGGCATATAGTAGGCACTCAATAAATAATTGCTGAATAAACAAAAGACTATTACAGAAAAAGTCAGTCTCTTAGGAAACATACTACTAATTGGTTGTATTTTTATATATTGTCTTTAAGTTAGTAGGTTGGAACTCAGAATATAAACATAATGTTATAAAAGGTGGTTTTGTTCCCAAGCTAGAAGCATTTCATCTGGTAAAATGTACCTAGGTTTCACTAAAACAGATGCTTGCCTGTGTGCCAGGCTTATAAATGAGGTCAGTCTGTGTCACTTGTCACTTCATTAAAAACTGAGGGTGATTTGGACTCAAGGTTTAATCATAACCAATATAACATGAGTGCAATGAAAAGTAATAGAAAATATAACTACTGCAGTGGCTTTCAAACTTTTTTGATTGTGACCCACAGTAAGAATCATATTTGGAATAGACACAAGGATAACCAAAACATCACAAAACAATACTTCCCTTACTGAGTTAATGAACTCTGATATTTTTCTATTCTGCTTTATTGTAGTCCGTTCTGTGTCATTCAATTGAAAGAGAAAAGAAATGCTGCTTGAAAACTTCTAAATTTATAATACAACCTAGTTTTGAAAAAATTTGACTTAACGGAAACTATGGGGAAGTCAATCAGAACTGGGGTAGGGTATCAATGAACACATGGTTTAATCATAAACTACAAACCAAAAACCAAACCCATTACACTGAGCCAATTCCGAGTCCTAGTGACCCCCATCAGGTTTCCAAGGCTGTAAATCTTTATGGAAGTAGATTGCCTCATCTTCCATCCATGGAGCAGCTGGTGGGTTAGAACTTTCCATGTTTTGGTTAGCAGCCCAATGTTTAACTACTTTACCACCAGCGCTCTTTATAAAGTACAAAGCGCATATATATATATATATATATATATATATATATATATATATATATGCATACACACACACATACAGACGTAGACTTAACTAATGTAATGCCACAATATCTCAAACATCATTGTACACCCTCTCATCTCTTTCTTTGTTCATTCTGACTAGAATGGTCTTTTACCTTTTACTTTCTCCCTCTTAAGAAATCTGACCCCTTATTCCAGGACCAGCTTAACTGTCATCATCTCTGTGGTTCCTTTGATCTCTCTGACCAAATTATAGCTGGTCTCTCTATATGCATTCCTCTGAGCACTTGGTCATTTCTTTATGACTTATTTATAATCACAGTTCTTTGCTTATGCTTCCATCTCTTCTAACAAACTGTGAGTCCATAGACAATATTAACTAGGTTTTTCATCTTTGTATATGAAGAGTTGACCATAGTATCAAACCTAACGTTAAATGACTGATTGATTGAAGAAATAAACCACAAAACCACTGGATATCTGAAAGGCTAAACAGGAATGCCACCAAGTGATGGGAAGATACAAGAAAGATGTACTGTGCCTATCAAAGGAGAACTTAATGGACATCTTTCTCATATAAAGATGGCATCAACTGGTGACTTTGCTTCATTGTTTGTTTTTAGATTTTTATTGTGATATGGGTGAAAATTTACAGAGCAAATTCATTTTCCATGCAGCAGTTCATATGCATTTTTGTTTCATGAAATTGACTACAATTCCCTACAATGTAACAGCTCCCTTCCCACTTCCTCCCTGTAGTTACCTTTTCCCTGTGTCTTTCTTTCCTGTGCATTCCTGCCCCCACTCCCAAGCTATCTCCCTGTGTAAACACTGTTCTGTCATGATTAACTAAGGGGTATATCTACCTGACGTAAATGTTCACCATATATGCCTGTCTATTGTTTGGCTGGAAGCCACAGGAGTGGGTTTAGTTCCAGACCTGAAGCGTAACTAAGGACCAGAGTCTCAGGGGTCTCATTAGCCCCTATCAGACCAGCAAGTCTGGTCTTTTTTGTATGATTTTGAGTTTTGTTCCACATTGCTCTTCTACTCTCCTCCAGGACTCCTGCACTGATCCCTTTCTGAATAGTTGACAGTGGTAGCCAGGCACTATCTAGTTTTTCGGGTCTCATGGTCATATAGGCTGAGGATTGCATGGCCTACTAGTCCCTTGGACTAATTGTTTCCATATGTCTCTGGTTTTCTTCTTTCTCCTTTGCTTTGGATGAGGACAGAACCATTGTTGCATCTAGATGGCTGCTTGCAAGTTTTAAGACCTCAGCCACTACTCACCAAAGCAGGATATAGAACAACTTTGCATCATTGTTGATAGAACAATTTACATTATAAGTGAGATTTTACTGTGACATTTCTTGTGACTCTCTTACAGGTAGACATTGGTCCCATTGTCTGTTTCTAAGGAAGGGGATAGTAACAACAAATTTAGGATCACTTTGTTAAAGGAGGAGATCTGCTGCAAACTCTATTATTGAAACTGTAATACATTTCACAAATAGGAGATCTTTACCAACTGCTGACTTACATGATGCATTTAGAGAAATGGCTCATAGACTAATTCATTAAAGGGATCTTCTTTCTAGCACCAAACATTAGACCAGGAAGTATGGCAAGAAAGAGGAGCACTCCCAGCCAGAGTGAGAAGACTATGTATGAGGGGTCTGTGCTTGTTGAGCATCTCTTGTCAGAAGAAAATTTTGCCAACTTACTGCCATCACAGTAGACCCTTGGCCTCCAGAACCATTTGCACAGAGGTTTCATCAGCCATAACCCCCACTAAAGATGTCAAGGAATATACATACTAAATTGTAAATCATAATTATCACTGTAGATTAACACAGTAATTTGTTGTTGTTGTTATGTGCTGTTGAGTCAGACCCGACTCATAGCGACCCCTCCTTGGTTTCCAAGGTGGTATCACTACGGAAGTAGATTGCCCCACCTTTCTTCTGAGGAGTGGCTGGTAGGTTTGAACCACCAGTCTTCTGGTTAGCAGTCAAGTGCCTTGGGCATTATGCTACCAGAGCTTCTAACATAGTAACTAGTCTAGATTTATTTCAACAAAGCCAGGGGCAAGCTCTAGCTTCCTCACTTAGACACAAAAAAATTATGGGCAAATAACCCTTCCATTAGTTCCCACATCTATAAAGTTCAGGTAACAAATAGCCGTCTCTCATAGGCATGTCTTCAGTGTCATATAATATAATAAATGTAAAATATTTAGTTTACTCCCTGTTATTGTATTATTAATTTAACACTTAAATCATCTTATTGTCTCATTACAACAATCTCCTGAGATAAGGACACCATTAAAAATACAGAAGATTAGAGAATCATATATACCCTGTTTCTGAATCTTTTTCCTCCCTGTTTCTGACATTTCATTTTACTCTTAGTGGCCTCACAGTTTCTCTACTCATTCATTCACTTATGCATTCATTTTCCAACCTCCCCTGTGCCAGGTACTTATCATATAATCATGAAATCACAGACCCTGCTCTCCAGGAGCTCATAGTCTAATATGAAAGAAGGTTTTAAAAATAGCTTGTCCAATATCTTACTTTTATTAAATAGCACAGGAGGGATTCAGAGTCATGTGTTAGTCTGATCAACCTGAAAGTCTGTGTTCAGTTCACAGTACAACATAGGATCCTTATTTGAAACCATGCAGGAATCCTCCCTCCCTCCCTCCCTCCCTTCCTCCTTTCCACCCTTCCTTCCCTCCTTCCTTCTTTCCTCCCTTCCTCCTTTTCTCCTTTCCTTCCTTCCTCTCTCCCTTCCTTCCTGCCTCCCTCCCTCCCTTCCTTCTTCCCTCCCTCCCTCCCTTCCTCTTTTCCTCCCTCCCTCCCTCCCTTCCTCTTTTCCTCCATTCCCTTCTTGCCTTCCTCCCTTCCTTCTTCTCCTTTTTATGGAGGGTGGGACAGTTTTCACATCAATTAATTTTACCCCTCAAATAAAACTAGGATGGATTTATGTTGAAAGATATTAAAATAGTCTGGGGAAATAAATGAATCATTTTTAAAAAGATAAAAGTGTTGTTGTCAATTGTCTTAAGTAAAGGTCAGATAAGCTGAAGAGCTCTGGTGGCATAGTGCTTAAGCCCTTTGACTGTTAACCAGAAGGCTGTCTGTTCAAACCCACCAGCCACTCCTTGGAATGAAGATTAGACAATCTACTTCTGTAGAGATACTGCCTTGGAAACCCAAGGAGGGGTCATTATGAGTCAAATCAACTTGATGGCAGTAAGGTTTTTTTTTTTTTTTGGAGCTGAGGGCTCCACAGTACAGGGATATATTTAAGGGTAAGTCAGATAGGAGTATGAGAAAGAAGAGAGCACAGGTTTGCAAAAAAACATAGGTGAAGACATTTAAGATAAATCTTCTAAGCAGGAAAAAGCCAAGAGAAGATTTCAACCCCTACACAGACACAAAAAAAAAAAAACTCTTTCTTTTTGGCTTTGCCTGCAAGAGAAGGTAGAAGGGAGTATGGAATACCAGCTTCAGGGACTGCATCTTGTTAAACTTTATCCTGAGACATATGAGAGGCAGAGAATTGCCAAGGAAAACCCAAAGTGTTTTGTCTAAGGAATTGCAAGAACTATGATGCCATTTAGGAATCCCCAGGTAGTGTAAACCATTAACATGCATTGCTGCAAACCTATAGGTTGGCGGTTCAGGTCACCCAGAGGCAACTTAAGATATTCTAGAGATCTACGTTTGGAAAATCAGCCATTAAAATCCCTGTGGAGGGTGGTTTTTTTTTTCTGACACACATGGAGTTGCCATGAATTGGAAACAACTCGATAGCAGCTGGTGGTTTATGGTGTCATTTACTGAAATGGGAAAAGCACTGGGAAGAAGTTGTTTTGTTTTGGCGTGTCTTTTTTTGAGGGCAATGGAAATTGAGTCTTTAGGTTTGAACAAGTTTAAGATGCCTAGTTGATACTCAGGGGACATCATGTGATCAGTAGAACCCAGTAAGAGGGTGATTCAAAGATACTTGAGTCTTTTAAAAGTAAACCTTATTAGTACATAGAAATATTCAACGGTAATTTTTCTCCTCACAAATACATCAGGGCTGTTTTAGGCTAGATTATATAAATATTGAGAAATTGCTGAATAAAGGAAAAAAATATTAAGTATTTCTAAATTTTCAGCTACCAATTGTTGGAGAACTCCGTAAAGATGCAGTTCATCACTTAATAGTGAAGTGAACTTAAATTATAGTAAGTGTCGCAATGTATGATTGTGGGCCAACATCTGATACTCATGTAATTGGACTGCTTCATTAGACAAGGATCCTCCTAGGAATAAACAATGTGAGGAAACAGAGTAATCATGAATTTAAGGTTTATGGGAAGAAAATAACCTGGCAAAGCATTCTCCATTCAGGTGAACTCCTACTCTGCTTTTTACTTCTTGGCTAATTTCTCTATGTTTTTTGCCTTGTTTATATTTAAGTGTAATTCATATTTATTTATTTATTCTTTTTTACCTTTTGGTTTTTGGTCCAGGAAAGGAAGAGATGGAGAGGTCTGTTTTTAATCAAACCTATTTCCCTTCCTTTACGTTACTCACACTCCCAGGATTTCTCTTTTCATATATGATAGTCAGATTCTTCCTGTTTCATTTTCCTTCTCTCCCAAAATGCTCCATCCCTTTCTCTCTCTCTTCTCTATGGAAATGTTATGATCATACTTGATCTGTTCTCATGAATTTCTGTAAAAACCAAACCAAACCCACTGCCATCAACTTGATTCTGACCCATAGCAACCCCCATTGGATTTCCAAGGTGGCAAATCTTTATGGAAGTGGATTGCCCTATCTTCCTTCTGCAGAGTGGCTGGTGAGTTTGAACCACCAACATTCCAGTTAGCAGTCAAAGCCCTAGGCACTCTGCCACCAGAGCTCCTTCATGAGTTTCTGTAAGTCATCTCAAAATGTCATAGAAGTTGAAACTAAAGATATGAGTAAGAAAATATTAAAGCTTTAATAGAGTAAAAATGAAAATATCCAACAGAGAGTTTTAAACGATGTTAAGTGCTCTTAAGTACACACACACACACACACACATCATGACAGACACCACCAGAGGGAAAAGAAGAAGCAATACTTTTGTGTGATTTGTTGTTGTTGTTAGGTGCCATTGAGTTGGCTCCAACTCATAGTGACCCAATGTACAACAGAATGAAACACTAACAAGTCCTGCATCATCTTCACAATCCTTGCTATTCTTGAGCCCATCGTTGATTGTTTTCCAGTAACATATCAGACAGTGTTTCACTGCTATTCATAAGGTCTTCAGTGGCCAAATTTTTCAGAAGTGGATGTCCCTGTCCTTCATCCCCGTCTGTCTTACTCTGGCAGCTATGCTGAGACCTATCCATCACGGATGACCCAGCTGGTGTTTGAAACACTGGTGTCATAGCTTCCAGCTCACAGCAACATGCAAGCCAACACAGTATGACAAAATGACAGATGAGTGGTATAGTCACTGTAATTGGAAATGCCTTTCACTATTTGCACCATCAGCAATCTTCTCCAGCCCATACATGTTATGGCTTCTGAAAATAGTTTGAGGATGCTTTTCGTTTGTTACTATAGTCTTACTATTTGATTGTGGATTTTTGAAATCATGAGGTTTACTTTGAGATGCTTTTTAAGTTTTTTTTTCCTTTATTTTTGTTTTAATTCCAGTAATTCCTTATCGTTCACCTGGATAACACATTGTTCTTTTTTTTTTTTTTTTTCCTTTTCCCCTCAGTAAGTGCACTTTTAAAATATTCAATTTCTCCTTTACAAAAATTCTGTGCTTTCTCCCTCTCTCTGTTTTTCTTTTTACATCAATTCTCCATGCTTCAACAAATCTCTGCTTTCAACATTCTATGCCTTAGGCATTTTCCCCTAATTGAGGCTGGTGTCTCTCACGTGTGGAGTTAAGAACAATAGTGAGGGAAGTTACCCAATTCTCTTCATTAATGACATATGTTGCTGCAACTCATAAGGAGGCTATGAAAGGTTTTAAGTTTCAGAAAATATAGCCAAATTTAAGATCCAAAACTCTAAGCCAAGAATTAGAAGAAACATTGACAACTAGTACAAGCTATAGTTTTACATTTTGTAGAAATTACAGATTTGCCTGAAATGAAATATTTCCAATTTATTTCTAAACATTTTTAGTTTCTCATTCACATGAATAAATTTAGTCCATAGTTTATTCAGACAATACACTCAGATCATAAAGACATTTTTATTTTTAGTAAAAGAATATTTCTATAAAAAAAAAAGAAGAAGGCTCTGAGGGGCAGAGGAAGTACAAAAACTACTACAGACAAAATGTTTACTGAACATTTTTCCTCAGAACTCTTAAAAACTCCATAGTAAAATCTCATATGTGGTGTTGTTGTTAGGCGCCTTAAAACTGTGCTAATTTTGAACACAACAGTTCATTTTAGACACTCAGAAGAAAAAAAATAAAGCTAAGCTCTGCATGAGAAGGAACATGATTTACTTCTACGGTTTAATTTTTTTGCTAAGCTAGCAGATGAGGCATTTATAATGCTTGCCAAACTGGATATTAATTTCTTTCATTGAGGCAGAGTTTATGAGTGGACAAAATTATGTATGGGAATTATATACAAATGTCTTTATGAATAAAGTCACTCACTTTTTCTAAACAAATTGGAAATTTCCAAAATTTAGAGTTTATGATTTCAACAAAGTGCAGTGAATTTTTTTTTTCCCCAAAGTATTTCAAACCAATTTTGGAATCAGCAAAAGAACAGATGGAAATGCTGATAATGTTTTAGAATGCTTTGCTGTATGTCAAAAACTTACCTCACGGGGTTTTCTATATGCTTACTGGTGGCGCAGCACCTAAGGCATTTGACAGCCAACCAGAAGGCTGGTGGTTCAAAGTCATCAGCCAGCCGCTCCTTACAAGGAAGGTGGGGCAATCTACTCCTGCAGAAATACCACCTCGAAAACCCAAGGAGGGGTCACTATGAGTCACAATCGACTCAACAGCAATGAATTTTTGCTTTTTTACCCCTCACTTATTGACTATCTCATTATCCACAATTTCACATTTAGGACAACTTTGAAAAATTATCAGGCAGCACCTTAGATAGTTTGGGCACTTCCCATTGTCAGGCCCCATACAGGGCCATGGTCACCTGGGGTGCAATCATGGGCCACCCCAAAAGATATACCAGAGGCTGGCTACACAAGGGACAGCAGAGAGTGAGCCACACACAGGACACCCTCTACCATTTTTCTGTGACAACTTGACTCAGGGTGACGGCAGGATGATGCAAGGTTGCAGGAGGGCAGGGAGAGACTGTGAAAGAAGGTGCTGCAGACATTATTTGCATACAGATTGAATATGTACGGTGAAAGGATCCAACCCTGACACACATCTTTTCAGATTTTAAAACATGCAGTATCCCCTTTTTCCAATCCGACCACCCTCTCTTGGTCTATAAACAGGTTCCTCATGAGCACAATTAAGCATTTTGAATTCCCATTCTTCCTAATGTTAGCCCTAATTTGTTATGATCCACACTGTTAAATACTTTTCCAAAGTCAATAAAACACAGGAAAACATCTTTCTGATTTTCTCAGATTTCAGCCAACATCCACCTGACATCAATAATGATATTCCTCATTCCACGTCGTCTTCTGAATCCAGCTTGACTTTCTGGCAGTTCCCTGTCCATGTATTACTGCAAACATTTTTCAACTATTCTCAGCAAAATTTTACTTGCATATGATGTTAATAATATTGTTCAGTAATTTCTGTTGGTTCATCTTTGTATGTATTCTGTTGAATCACCCTTGTATGGAATTGGCACAAATACGGATTTCTTCCAGTCAGTTGGCTCGGTATCTGTTTTCAAAATCTCTTGGCATAGATACATGAGCACTTGCAGAGTTGCATCCATTTGTTGAAACATGTGAATTAGTATTCTGTCAATATCTGGAGCTTTGCTTTTTGCCAATGTCTTCAGTGCAGCTTGGACTTCTTCCTTTCACATCAATGGTTCTTGGTCACATGCTGTCTCCTAAAAATGGTTGAACAACTGCCAAGTTTTTCTTTTTGTACCATGACTCCGTGTATTCCATCCCGCTTCTTTTGATGCTTCCTGCATTGTTCATTATTTTACTCATGGATATTGTTGTTAGGTACCATCCAATCAGCTCCAACTCATAGTGACCCTGTGTATAACAAACTGAACCACTGCCCGGTACTGTGCCAGCCTCATAATCCTTGCTTTTCATACCTAAGCCTACTGCTGTAACCACTGTGTCAATCAATCTTGTTGAGGGTCTTCCCCTTTTTCATTGACCCTCCATTTTACCAAGTATGATATCTTTCTCCAGGGAATGGTCCCTTCTGACATGACCAAGGTAGGTCAAACAAATTCTGCCCATTCTCGCCTCGCTGTCAAGGAGCATTCTGGCTGCACTTCGTCCAGGACAGATTCGTTAATTCTTCTGGAGTCTATGGTACTTTCAGAATTCTTTCCCAACACCATAACTCAGAACCATCAACTCTTTTTTGGTCTTCCTTATTCATTGTCCATTTTCATATGCATATGAGGCTATTGAAAACACCATGGCTTGGGTTAGGCACACTTTAGTCTTCAAAGGGACATCTTTGCTCTTCAGCACTTTAAAGCAGTCTTTTGCAGCAGATTTGCCCAGTGCAATACATTGTCTGATTTTTTGACTGCTGCTTTCATGGGTGTTGATTGTGGATCTAAATAATATGAAATCTTTGACAACTTCAATCTTTTCCCTCATTTATTGTTATGCTGCTTATTGGTCCAGTTGTGAGGATTTTAATTTTCTTTATGTTGAAGTGTAAACCATACTGCAGACTGTAGTCTTTAATCTTCATCGTATTTGCTTCAAATCATCTTCACTTTCAGCAAGCAAGGTTGTATTGTCTGCATGTCATAGTTGTTAATTTGCTCACAGAATTCTCCAGTTTTGCAACTTGGAGGCATGAATTTTTTCTCATTCTTTAACTTTGAGAAATACTGTGGGTGTTCTTCCCTTTGGTTTTCCCACCCTAATTCTTTGCATATTTCATGTAATACTTTA
>NW_006921601.1:22684346-22691638 GCF_000298275.1 Orycteropus afer afer | reverse complement strand
GCATCCTTTCCTTCAAGGCTCAGGGGTCCAAGATTATCTTCTGTGTCTGTGTTAATTGGTTTCCCTTTTCTTTGTTGAAGAGGGTCTGAGCAATCCTTCTGCCTAGTCCGCCATCTTGCCGGGCTCTCTTCCTTGTCTTTTTAATGACCTTTGCCATCTTCATGTATGATGTCCTTTTTAAAACTTGTCTAGTGTTCTATCACTGGTGTTCAGTGCATTAAATCTATTTGACCAATGAGGTGATCTCTAAATTAAAGTGAGCTATAATCCAGGTCATATTTCGGCTCTTTTGGACTCGTTTTAATCTTCTTTAGCTTAAACTTGAATCTGCAAATGAGAAATTAATGTTCTATTCCATAGTCAGCCCCTGACTTTGTTCTAACTGATGATACTGAACTTTTCCATCACCTCTTTTCATAGATGTAGTTGATTTGATTCCTCTGTATTGTGTCCATGTGGGTAGTCACCATTTATGTTGTTTAAAAAAGGTATTTGCAATGTTGCTAAATTTTTTTTCAGCAAACCGGGTGGCTAATAAAAACAGAAATTTATGTCTCACAGTTCTGGAAGCTAGAAGTTAGAAATTCAGGTGTTGAACATGTTGTTCCTTCCAAGAGCTCCGAGGAAGAATTTCTTTCATGTCTCTCTTCTAGCTTCTGGTGAAAGCCAGCAATCTTTGGTACTCTTAGGATTGTAGATGTACCACTCCAAAGCACTGTCTCTTCTTCACTTGTCCCTCCATGTCTCTCTGTCTCTGTCTCTCTTCTTTTATAAGGACACCACTCATGTTGGATAAAGATCCACTCTGGTGGCGTACTGCCTAAGGCATTTGACTGCCAAGCAGGAGGCTGGCAGTCCAAACCCACCAGCCACGCCTTGGAAGAATGATGGGGCAATCTATATCTGTAGTGATACTGCCTTGGAAACCCAAGGAGGGTTCACTATGAGTCAAAATCAACTCGACCCCAGTGAAGTTTTTTTTTTGTTGTTGTTGTTTCTACTTCAATATTCTCTCCTGAAATCTTACTGACAAATTCCCAAAGACCCTATTTCTAAACAAATTCACATTCACACTTACTGGGGATTAGAACTTCAACATATCATTTTGGGAGACATAATTTAATTTATTATCATAAACTTACATTTTGGTTTTATAACAAAACTTCAGAGTGACATTTTGTGCTGGAAAGAAATACCTCCTGAAACAGAGAAATAAATAGGTAACCTATCATTTATTGTTTACCATCACTTAGACCTATAAGTTTTAATAAGTCATTTTATGTTTACTTAGAAAAAAATGATGTCATTTCCTCTAGAGAGGTTTTAAAATATCATTGGATAATTAAGTGATAACTCAAAAAATTCTCTGCCATCAAGTCAGATCCGATTCATAGTGACCCCTCCTTGGGTTTCTGAAGAAGTACCACTATGTAAGTAAGTTCTCTTCCACACAGTCATCAACTAATACTCCAGTTATTATTGCTGTATAAAAAACCACCCAAGATTCCATGGCTTAGAACAACCCTTTATTTTGCTAGTGGGTTCTATGGGAGAAATCAGACAGAATACTGTAGGAATGGCTCATCTTTTCTCCACCATGCTTGGGACATCAGCTGGGAAAGCACAGTCGGAATGTAATAATCCAAAGACTTAGTCACTCACATGTCCGGTGCCTGGTCTGATATGACTGAAGTCTTCTCCATGTGATTTATCCTTCTCATAACATGGCAGCTGGGTTCCCAGAGAGAGTGTTGCTGGAGAATGTCTTGGAGCAAGTTTTCCCAAGAACCAGGGGAAAGCAGCATGGAGATAGGATTTGACCTCAGGAGTCATACAATGTCACTTCCATTTATTCTATTGATCAAAGCAGTCTTAAGCCTATCATCTTATTGGGAGCAGTGTCAAAGAATTTTGGCTTATGTTTTAAAACTGTGATACCAAATATCTCAATTCTAACTGTGACTTTTCTTCTCTTTTAAAATGGGTCTTGCTAACAAGGGCTCTATTTTATCCATTATTATGCCCTGGACCCTAGCATGATACATAGTATGGGTTAAAAAGTATTAGTTGGAAGAATGTGTTAACTATTTCCCAATGTACTTTGCTCATCTTTTTCATCTTGCCAGTCTTCATACCTAGAATATTCTATCCAGAGTTAAATCTTACTCTGTCTAAATAGATAGAAAGATAGATAAATATACCAGGCACTGTGCTGGTTTCCTTGCAAAGACTATTTTTTGTGTCCTCATAACATCTTCATGGTAAGTAATATTATCTCATCATTTTGGGTGAAGGAAAAGATAAGGTGAAAAGCAGCATGTCTTTCTGAATTCAGAATTTCATTGAATTTAACAAACAATTATTAAACACCAACTGCAGTTCAGTGATTTTGCTAGGAACCAAAGGTACAAAGGCAGCCTATTCCCTTTAGGAGCTCAAAGTCTAGTGCAAAAAAAAAAGCCTTAAAGAAAAGAGATCTCTAAGAAAATTCACAATTCTTTTGACTCCATCATTGTACATCCCCAAATCCTGTAAAGTATGTAGTAAGTATTGTGTGGATATTAACAATAATATTAACACACAGTTATACCATGAAAAAAGCTTAAGTTGAAGCTAATATGCACATGTCACCTTGAAAATATAATTGACCTTTGCATTTTTGCCCTGTATGAGGAGAAAGAACCTAGCCAATTCAACTCGACTATTAAATTCTAGTGGCAGTTCTGGCTCAGCTGTGGATCCAAATGAGTTCAATTATTAAATATTTGAATTATAAAAGGAAGCAATTTGTAGTAAAAAGCAGTAAGTTATAAAAGGCAAGTTAACAATTAGACCACCTTTGTAATAAGTCTCAAGAAGTGAAACAGATCACCCCCAGCTGGCATTGTCAGAGAAGTCCTGTAGAAGAGGTGGGATTCAATTTGAGGTTTTTAGTAGAAGAAATTGTTTCATGTGAAGCTGAAGGGAAGACAGTGTTTCCAGGTAGAAGAAAACTTACGCACACAGGAGCTGAGGATGGAAAATTTAAGACAATTTTGGGATGGAAATGACACTCAAAACAAAACTCACTGCCATCCAGTCAATTTTGACTCATAGGATCTCCCATTGGGCTTCCGAGGTGATAAATCTTTACCAAAGGAGATTGGCCCATCTTTCTTCCCCAGAGCAGCTGGTGGGTTTGAACCATCAACCTGCTGATTAGCAGTCAAATACTTTAGGCACTGTGCCACTAGAGCTCCTTAGAAATGATACTAGCTTCATCAAATAAGTTATAAGTTGTACATTTGTTTTAGGAATCATAAAATAAATCATGGATATACTTCTGACAGCTTTGAGTTCCTATACTACACACAATAATATTAGCTCTCTTTTTCAGGATGTTTATAAATGAGAAAAAAATTCTGGTGGTATAGTGGTTAATGCTACCAAAAGGTCGGTGGTTCAAATCCACCAGCTGCTCCACAGAAGATGAGGCAGCCTACATCCATAAAGATTTACAGCCTTACTATGAGTCAGAATTGACTTGATGGTAGTGAGTTTTTGGTTTTATGTATGAGAATATTTGTGTTGTACAAATTTGGTAAGTCTTATTCTAACCAGATATACAAGCAAGTAAGTGAACAGAAAGGAAAAAAAGAAGAAGAAGAACAGAAAGGAAGGAATCAAGTGATGAAGGAAGGAAATTCTAAAGGCAGGGAGAGAGGAAGAAGGAGGGAGGAAGGGAAGCAAGGCAAAGAAGGAGGAAATCACAGAATTAGAAGCAAGCACGGCAATGCAGTGTGTGAAGTTGTTTTTTTCTTTTCCTGGATTACTTTTTGAAAAATATGCCATACGTTGTTGTTGTTGTTATGTGCCTTCGAGTCAGACCCGACTCATAACGACCCCTCCTTGGGTTTCCGAGGCAGTATCACTACGGAAGTAGATTGCCCAACCTTCCTTCCGAGGAGTGGTTGGTGGGTTTGAACCGCCAGCCTTCTGGTTAGCAATCAAATGCCTTAGGCACTATGCTACCAGAGCACCCATGCCATACAATTACAACTAAATATAACCAAGTGTCTTACGATTTACTGTTTGCAAAATAGCCTGATTTTCTCAAAATAGATTTTTCTTTCAGCAATTTTAATTGTACATTTTTCTAATGCTGTGCCAGGAGTGTCTCCAATTTCCAAGTCATCTGGGTATCAGATTAATATTGAAGTTTTATGCTCTTTAATAATAAAATTAATGAGATTATAAAATGTAAGAACACATAAAGTTGAAATTGCCTAGACTGCTAGAACTTGAGGACTAGAGTAAGTGTACTCTAGACTCTAAGAACTAGTGAAGCATGAGGGAAAATTTGGCAACCAGTATAGGAAATAAAAGGTACATTGATCCTAAAGCACACTATAGAAGCATTCAGTCATTCTGTTGAAATTAAAACTTTTTCCCCATTTTTATCAAATTCTATAAACAAAATCATCACATTGGAGAACCAGAGAACTTAATCACTTTAAACTTGCTCATTTCAATCATCTCTCATTCTACAGAACTGCAACTATTAGCTTATATTGTCCTTGGGCTGAGGATAAGAACACCAAATCATTTTTTCTCACTCATTAATTGAATAAAAAACAGATTTACATTGTTTTCTAAAACCAAAACCACCAAGAACAGCAAACTTTAGTAGAACTTAGCAAAGTTAAGAATATTAAACATTTAAAATTAAAACATTAAAATCTTTTGAGTAACAAAGTTTTTTACATTAAAAATCTGGAATTTTTATATGCTTAAAATTATATCATTGATATCAATGTCTAACTATGTACCATTTCAATAACACTTTTATTTTTATGCTCTAATTGTTTCTCAATATTTTCCACCATACATTATAGTCAAATTTAGCTTGTTATACTTTCATTTTTAAATTGTCTTTATTACAGTCAAGGAGCTATAGTGGCTAAGCATAGTGGGTAAACCATTTGGCTACTAACCAGAAGGTTGAAGGTTTAAACCCACCAGGTGCTCCTCAGGAAGAAGACAAGGCATTCTACTTCCATAAAGATTTACAGCCTTGGAAACCCAATGGGGGTCACTGTGAGTTGGAATCAACTTGATGGCAGTGGGTTGGTTAATTTTATCTTCTTCTGCATTACTGGCATTTTCTGAGAACTGGCCATGGAATACTAAAAAGTACTGGAATTAATCCAGGCACTATCAACATCCTGGTAATAAAATTATTGCTCTGATGTAAACAAAAGCCCAGTTGTTGCTTAATTGACTAATGGAAACCTCATGTGTGTCAGAGCAGAACGGTGTTCCATAGGGTTTTCAGTGGCTGATGTTTCAGGAGTAGATCATCAGCCCTTCCTACTGTGGTACCTCCATCCTTTTGATTTGCAGCCAACTGCTGAAATGTTTAACTGCAACACCTAGGAATTCCTGACGTAGTTATCTCTTATTTTATTCCAGCATCAATAAAATAAATGAATACCAAAATTATATAAATTCTGCTACATTGATAGTCTTATTGATTTTATATTAATGATATTAATGTATACCAATCATACAAATATTGTATCAATACATATCAAAATTATATAGGGTAAAGAAGAGGGCATACCATTTTCTAAGATAACAAGAAATGAGACCTTTCATTCATGTGATCTGTTTAAATAAAGATATATAAGCTATTTGAAAATTGTAACATTCATTGATCTAATCAAATGATCAAGAGAAAAGAAATATTAGCTAAGGCACTTTTACTTCAAACACCTCTTTTTCTCCTCTTAAATGGGTGTTTTCCTCAAATCTGTTGAAATTTTCCTTTTAAAATCTCCCTTTATATTTAAAATTTGGTAACTGATACAAACATTATTTGAAAGAATTTTTACATTCTATAAAATGCCTCTGTGATACTATAATTTTTTTAATCACTTACTTGACTTATTGCAGCCAGCTTATTTTGAAATACTAGGAATCTCTGGAGAGAAGACTCCTTGACATTAATGATATTAACAGACTTGTCCAGTCTAAGAACTAAGATTAGGTCTGGAAGTTATTAAAAATAAGAAAGTTTCTTGCTACTTTCTTCACATTTCCTATTCAGCAAGACAATATTAATGAGGAAAATTGGATCCATCCATTATATTTTTTAAGGAAAATTTAAAATAAGTTTATATGTCTCTATGCATGTAATATATATGTACATATATGTTTTTTTTTCTTCTCTCTTCGCTTTCCATTTCCTTGGGGATACACACACACACACATACATATATATACATATGTGTGTGTGTGTATTCTCTTAGGACATTTCAGGTTTATGTCTGGAAATCTCAGCCATCCAGAAGAAAAGAAGGTTGGGAAATAATGAAAAAAATGTGCTGAAAGAATTCATATAAAAGTTTGAGACTTGAAAATGGAAACAACAGACACTTAAAAAGTTATTGAACCAGAAAAAAAAAAAAAAGTCCTTCCTGGCAGGTATTTATACAGCAACATACTGATAACTGTGGGATGAAAATAAAGGCATCCAGACATTGTTACAGAGTTCTACTCCATGATATCCAAGTCCTCTATCCAAAGATACAAAGCCTGTTTTGTATGTTCTTTCTGGTCTGAACATTAGAAAAAAACTATTACCTATTGTAAAAGAAAAGTAAAATCTTAGAAATACTTTCCTTTCTTCAATTATTTAGTTCAAGTGTCTTCTCAGGAAGTTATTCTCAGTTGCTGTTGTTGTGAGGTGCCATCAAGTTGGCTCCAACTCATAGCGACGCTGTGTATAACAGAATGAAACATGCCTGGTCTTGCACCAGCCTCACAACCCTTGTTATACTCGAGCCCATCATTGCAACCACCATGTCAACCCATCTTGTTGAGGCTCTTTCCCTTTCCCTTTCGTGCAGACCCTCTACTTTACCGAGAATGATATGCTTCTTCAGAGACTGGTCCCTTCTAAGAACATGACCAAAGTAGGTGAGACCAAGTCTGGCCATTCTCGCTTCCAAGGAGCATTCTGGCTGCACTTCTTCCAGGACAGATTTGTTTGTTCTTCTGGCAGTCCATGGCATGTTCAGTATTCTTCTCCAACATCATAATTTAAAGACCTCAATCCTTCTTCAGTCTTTCTTAGTCATCGTCCAGTTCCACAGGCATATGAAGTGATTGAAAATACCATGGCTTGGGTTAGGCATACTTTAGTCTTGAAAGTGACATTTTTGCTTATTCACACTTTTTTTTTTTTTTTTTTAATTAGGATTTGGGTGAAGATTTACAGAGTAAATTCACTTTTCATACAGCAGTTCACA
>NW_006921601.1:22645757-22676281 GCF_000298275.1 Orycteropus afer afer | reverse complement strand
TGTGTCTGTGTTAATTGGTTTCCCTTTTCTTTGTTGAAGAGGGTCTGTGCAATCCTTCTGCCTAGTCCGCCATCTTGCCCCGCCTCTGCTTATTCACACTTTAAACAGCTCTTTTGCAACAGATTTGCCCAGTGCAATAAGACATCAGATTTCTTGACTGCTGTTTCCATGGGTGTTGTTTATGGACCCAATGAAAATTAAATCCCTGACCACTTCAATCTTTTCTCCATTGTTGTGCTGTTGCTTATTGGTACAGTTGTGAGGATTTCCATTTTCTTTGTGTTGAGGTGTAATCCATTCTGAAGGTTGTAGGCTATGATCTTCATAAGTAGTTCCTTTAAGTCATTGCCACTTTCAGCAAGCAAGATTGTGTCACCTGAATATCACAGATTGTTAATGATTCTTCCTCCAATTCTGATGTTGCCTTCTTCTTCATATAGTTCAGCTTCTCAGATTATTTGCTTAACATATAGATCGAATAAGTATGAAGAAAGGATACAACCCTGACTCACACCTTTCTTGATTTTAAATCTTTGCTAGTCTCTCTTCTGTTGTAATGACTGCCTCTTGGTTCAAATACAGATTCCCCATGAGCACAATTACGTGTTCTGGAATTCCCATGCTTCAAATTGTTACCCATAATTTGTTCTGATCCACATAGTTGAATGTCTTTGCATAGTCAATAAAACAGAGATAAACATCTTTCCGGTATTCTTTGCTTTCAGCCAAGATCCATGTGATGTCAGCAATGATATCCCTCACTCAATGTCCCCTTCTAAAGCTCTTTTACTTCTGGCAGTTTCCTGTCATTCTGCTGCAACCTTTCTGTAATTATCTTCTGCAAAATTTTACTTGTGTTTGATATTAACAGTATCTACCTATTCACTATCTTTGAATCCATTTCAACTCATAGTAACACTTTAGAACAGAGTAGAACTGCCCATAAAGGTTTCCAAAGCTATAAATCTTTCCAGAAGCAGACTGCATCATCTTTCTTCTCCCATGGGGCATATGATGGGTTCAAACCACCGATCTTTTGGTTACCACCCAAATGCTTTAGCCACTATCCCACCAGAGGTCCTTGATATTACCAGTAGACTCATAAACCAAACTCACTGCCGTCCAGTCGATTCTGACGCATAGCAACCCCCTCTGGGTTTCCGAGGACATAAATCTTTACGGAAGTAGATTGCCCAATCTTCCGCGGAGTGGCCGGTGGGTTTGAAGCATCAACCTTCTGGTTAGCAGTCAAATGTCTTAGGCACTACGCCACCAGAGCTCTTGCTATATAATAGAACAAGTAATTAGTGAATCCTCCATGTGATATTAACAATAGCATTCGCTAATTAGCTGTTCTATTATATAATAAGGAGCGCTGGTGGCCTAGTGGCTAAGGCATTTGACCGCTAACCAGAAAGTTGGTTGTTCAAACCCACCAGCCACTCCATGGAAGGAAGACTGGGTAATCTGCTTCCGTAAAGATTTATCACCTGGGAAATCCAAAGGGGTCGCTATGAGTCAGTATCGACTGGATGGCAGTGAGTCTGGTTTTTGATTTATAACATGCTTCCTCTTGTTGTTATGTGCGGTCGAGTTGGACCCGACTCATAGCGACCCCTCCTTGGGTTTCTGAGGCGGTATCACTACGGAAATAGATTGCCCAACCTTCCTTCTGAGGAGTGGCTGGTGGGTTTGAACTATTACCAGAGCTCCTAATATAATATGATAATATTCTTTAATCCTAAAAAGTATTAAGAATGGCCTTAGTCTGGGATTAAAAAACAAGTTCATGTGAATGTCCGTTGAGTCAATAAATTCAGCTATGTGTTTTCTTTGCCGACTACTGGCACCAGTTGAAATCAATACTAATCCAAGTTGCAATCCAAATGTAAAGAGACTTCACACACTCAGTTAAACTAGAAATTGCAGAGTAAACTTTGATACTCCTATCATTAAGATCTATTGATTCCTCTTCAGAAAGAATTTTCAGATCTGATTAGTATCCACTCATTACCTCTCAATGTTACCTCTGCCACTTCCTTGCACACGTAAGATTGGGCAACCTACTTCCTTAAAGAGTTACTGTCTCAGAAACCCAAAGGAAGTCCCTATGAGTTGAAATCAACTTGATGGCTGTTGTTGTTATGTGCCGTCGAGTTGGACCCGACTCATAGACCCCTTCTTGGGTTTCAGAGGCAGTATCACTACAGAAATAGATTGCCCCATCTTCCATCCAAGGAGTGGCTGGTGGGTTTGAACTGACAGCCTTCTGGTTAGCAGTCAAGTGCCTTAGGCACTACGCTACCAGAGCTCCTACTTGATAGCAGTGAGGTTCCCCCCCCCCCCGTCACTTCCTTAATGCGGGCCTCATTTTGTTCACCTGAACTATTTTTAATATTTAAAAAAATATTTTTTTTCTGGTGGTCCTCCATCTCTAGCCATTGTCCCAGCTGACTACAATCAATTCTCTATATTTCTTTATAACAAGGACATGATTATGCCGTTTTTATGCTACAAAATCATTAAAAGAGTTGAACACAGAGTCAATTTCTTAGTACAATATTTGGTGGGTTTCACAATCTGGATGCAATTTAGTTTTCCAGTTTCATCCACAAATACTTCTACCATTTCCCACAATAGGTAAGAGATTTTCAATATTAATTTCACAGACTTAGAGAAAAGACAACACAGGCACACATATGAAGAGGTAGATTTCTAACATGATGTTGCAAACATTTTATTTATTCCGAATTAAAAATTACCAGTTAATATCATCATCATTTCATCATTTTATTTATTTGAATTAATTACAAGTATAAAAACACTTCACATTGTACTGTTATATTTTTCATTCATCATTGTAGCAATAATACTTTCTCATAGATTGGCAACAGTATATATAACAATGACAGATACTTGGGAATCACTACACTACATTACTCACCATTCCTTGAACAGGCCTATAGTAATTACAAGAATGCCTGAGAATTCAGACCCTCATGTTAGTTAAGATCCTAGCAGGAAACACAGGCACAATGAGCAGCGATTTTAAAGACAATAGAGCGTTATTTATAAAAGTATGGGCAGATACAAGGCAATCAACAAAGGCATGTTAGGGCATCCTGGGATTAACAACAGCAGGAAGCCCCCAGGACTGAAGAGAGATAAAGGTGTAACTAGAGTCCTCAGAAGGAAGGTTGGGCAATCCTACTTCCGTAGTGATACTGCCTCGGAAACCCAAGGAGGGGTGGCTATGAGTAGGGGCCGACTCAACGGCAAATAACAACAACAACAACAGAGCCTCAGGTAGACCCTATGTTGTTGTTGTTGTTATGTGCTATCTAGTCGGCCCTGACTCATAGCGACCCCTCCTTGGGTTTCCGAGGCAGTATCACTACGAAAGTAGATTGCCCCATCTTCCTTTGAGGAGTGCCTGGTGGGTTTGAACTGCCAGCCTTCTGGTTAGCAGTCAAGTGCCTTAGGCACTATACTACCAGAGCTCCCTATAGGGCCCATGTATCCTCAAATGGAACTGATGTTAGAGAGAATAAACCAGAATTCTGGCACTAGGTTTTGGATGGATAGTAAGAAACTGTCACACTATCCACCGTAGCATTTCATATTTATTATCTCATTTAATCTTTACCAGAGTTCTATAAAGGAGCTCTGGTGGCAGTAGTGCCTAAGGTATTTGACCGCTAACCAGAAAGCTGGAGGTTCAAACCCACCAGCCACTCCTTGGAAGGAAGATTGGGCAATCTACTTTAGTGATACTGTCTCAGAAACCCAAGGAGGGGTCACTATGAGTTGGATCTGACTCAAGGGCAGTGAGTTTGTTTCTTTTTTTGTGGGGGGTTTAGGGTTCTATAAAATAGATTGTTTTGGAAAGCCTCTTTCTCTGATCCTTGGTTGCTTATGTTACTTGACTCCCATGGTTTGAATGCCATCATATTTTATTAATGATCCTGATACTTGGCCTGCCAACCTCTGTCCTAATTTACATCTTTATGGATCATACCCCAAGAGATGGGAGATTGGTCTGCTATTCATAGTACATCTTACGTACATCCATGCTCTTATGTTTTATCTTGTGTTATTGTTCCCACTTGTATTTTCCTTTACCCCATGACTGTTCAAACCCTTTAAGGCCTAACCTTAGTATCAGCCCTTTGTAAAGCCTGTTTCTTAGTTATCTAGTGCTGCCATAACAGAAAATACCACAAGTAGGTGGATTTAAAGAACAGAAATGTATTTTCTAATTGTTCAGGTAGTTCGAAGTCCAAATATAGGGTGTGACTTTGGAGGGAGGTGCTTGTGTATTTTAAGTAGCTGCAGGCAATCCTTGGAATTCTTGGTACACTAGATGCATCTGCCTCGGTCTTCATAAAGTGCCTTCCTGCCGTGTGTGTCTCTGTGATCTGCTATTTTTATGATTAAGAAGTGATTAGATTTAGTACTCACCTTCCTCTGGTATACTTACATTAACATAACAAAAGAAAATTCAATTTCCAAAAATGATTACTTCCACAAGTATAGAAGCCAGAACTTCAATATATATTTTGTGGGACACAATTCAATGCACACCTTCTCAGGATTATCTTGTCAGAATTTATTTATATGTGAAATCTTGTAATAGCATTCTTACAGTTTTTAGATGTAAAATCTAATTTGCCGTATCAAAAAAAAAAAAAACTGCCGTCGAGTCATTTCCAACTCATAGCAACCCCTCCTTCGGTTTCCGAGGTGGTATCACTATGGAAGTAGATTGCCCAATCTTTCTTCCAGAGTGGCTGGTGGGTTGAAGCAACAGGCTTCTGGTTAGTAGTCAAATGCCTTAGGCACTATGCCACCAGAGCTCCCTTATAGTAAAGTGCATTACAGTAAAGTGTTTTTGTGCCTCTCACCACCTTTGCTACAAGACTGTCCCTTTCTTGAAGTGAGGGACCCTGTTATAATCATCTTTCAGTATCTGTTATCTTATTGCTAGTAAGAGCTTCATTAATTTTCCTTCTTCTTCTTCTTCTTTTTTTTTTTTTTTAATAAACAGAACATGTAGGAGATGTTCTAATGCCTAAGTTATTCTTTCTTCTGAAGAGGAAAACTTCATAGATATTTAATCTGTTTATATAATAAAAGTAGGCTAATCAGATATATATCTGCATTTATATAATGATCAAGCAAGATTTAAAGATAAAATAAAATTTTAAATAGATAAGGAAAGCAGGAAGATATGAAGCAAAAGTTAATATGCACAGTTTTTTGACATATGCCCTTACCCTCATCCTGGACTGAAGGCAGCGTTACTGAATTTGTTTCACCTCCATGAATGGGACCTGCTCCCTCAACTCAGATGGCTGCAAACTAATTGATCCCTTGTCCTTAAAAGATTTTCTCAATACTCATCCTTCAGCTTGCAGTTCAAAAGTCAATTTCTTAAAGAGGCCTTCCCTCACCCCTAAGAGTTGGTGACCCTCTCCTATCACATTTGGAATTACTTTAGTGTCTCTTGTAATTTATTAGGAGCTCTGGTGGTGTAGTGCCTAAGGCTCTTGACTTCAAACCCACCAGCCACTCCTCAGAAGGAAGGTTGGGCAATCTACTTCTGTAGTGATACTGCCTTGGAAACCCAAGAAGGGGTCACTATGAGTTCGATCTGACTCAGTGGCAGTGAGTTAGTAGAATATAGTCAAATATTTAGTTTGCTGCTAAATGCCATTTGATTCAATAGTTATTTTTGTATGATGGGCTCAGGTATAGCAAGGATTATGAGGCTGGCACAGGATGGTGCTGTGTTTTATTCTGTTAAACAGAGTCGCTATGAGCCAGAGCCAACTCCACGGCACCTAACAACATTTGGACTCTGATGTCACAAAAATAAAATGGTAATGTAATTTTGAAATAGGAGCTCTGGTGGTATAGCACTTAAGGCATTTTGACTGCTAACCAGAGGGCTGGTGGTTCAAACCCACCAGCCACTCCTCGGAAGGAAGACTGGGCAATCTAATTCTGTAGAGATACCGCCTTGGAAACCCAAGGAGAGGTCTCTATGAGTCAGATCCCACTCGATGGCTGTGAGTTTGGAGAGTTTTTATTTTGAAATAAAATGCTTAAGACCCTTTACAATTTTTAATAAAATTCCTTATCTTTAAGATCTATTGTTTTAATAAATTCCATTCTACCGAGAGGTCCAGAATTTAGCTTTTGGACTGCCATTAATAGGTCAGTATATTTTTTAGCAAATTGAACTTAAAATTTAATAAAGTGCTCTAACACTTTAGACACATCTCTGTTGTTATCTAGTTATGTGAAACATCAACACAAACCCTTCTTTTAGGTAAAGTTCAGAAAACGTCTACTACATTTATTTCACAAAGCGAAAATAAGCGCTGAGACGTTTATAAGTAGCAGTATCTAGTACTTAACTCCGAGGAATTCTCGTTATACATGTATCGACGCTCAATTCAGAGCTTTGTCAAGGTCAGTAGCAAAAGTATAACTTTTCAGACTCTCTAGTTTAAGGGTGGTGTAGTGGTTCTCGTGGCGTAGTGCCTAAGGCATTGAACTGCTAATCAGAAGGCTGGCGGTTCAAACCCACTAGCCGCTCCTGGGAAGGCAGGTTGGGCAATCTACTTCCGTAGATTGATACTGCCTCGCAAACCCAAGGCGGGGTCGCTATGAGTCGGGTCCGACTCCACGACAACAACAACAAACCCTATGGAACCCTATAGGGCAATCCTACTTTGCCCTAAAAAAGGCTATAAATCGGAATCCACTCTACGGCAGTGGGGTTTTTTCAGCCAAGGAACACGTGAGCCGCGGTCAATGACCGCGACTTTGTCCAATAGCATTGCAGAGAGGCGTATCCTCTCACGGACGCTCCAATAGGCCCATAGAGAGTCGCGCTATCCAGAGCGAAAGCGGAAGTGAGCCTTTGGAGCGCCACATGGAGCGGCTGCTGCAGCATCTGGAGCGTTTCTCAGAGGTTTTGGAGGTCTCCCGCTCGACCTACGTTAGCACTTGGGAACCCGCTACCGTGCGTCGGGCCTTACAGTGGGCTTCCTACCTGCGCCACATCCACCGCCGCTTCGGCCGCCATGGCCGCATCCGCACGGCTTTGGAGCGGCGACTGCACAATCAATGGAGGCAAAAGGGCAGCTCTGGGCCGGGTCCAGGCTCCGGACTGATAAACTTCCGATCTCTAGGGCACTGTGACGTTCTGCTAGCTGTAAGTCTGCTGGAGAATCGGGCCCTCGGGGATGCCGCCTATCACCACCTGCTGCAGCAGCTCTTTCCGGGCCCCGGCGTACCGGATACCGACGAGGAGACGCTCCAGAACAGCCTGGTTAGCCTAGCCCGCCTCCGGTCGGCTGTCCATATATTGCGCCTCTATGCCTACCGAGAGAACCCGGAAGTACAGAAGGACCCGCTGGTGAAGACGCAGGCAGAGCTGCTGCTGGAGCATCTGCAGGACGTGGGGAAGGCCGAAGCGGAGGGCCCCAGTAGGTTTCTTAACAGCCTGTGGGAGCGTTTGCCTCAGAACAACTTCCTGAAAGTGCTGGCTGCAGCGCTGCTGCTACCATCGTCGTCCACCCGACCCCAAGAAGAGGGGTTGGAACTGAGCAGCCCCGAAACACCCGGAGAGGGGAGGCAAGAACTGGTCCGTTGGCTTCTAGGAAAGTCGAACATCATGAGTGTCTTTTGTCGCAACCTCCCAGCCGGCCTTTTAGCGTCAGTGGTAGGCCGCCACCCAGCGCTCTTTCGGGTCTATCTAGGTTTGCTAACAGACTGGGGTCGACATCTGCACTATGACCTACAGAAAGGCAGTTGGATTGGAGCAGAGCCCCAGGACTTGCCCTGGGAGGAGTTGTACAACAGGTTTCAAAGCCTCTACCAGGCTCCTCCACCTCTGAAAGATGAAGTTCTAACTTCTCTGGCGTCTTGTAAGGCGCAGGATGGAGATTTCGAAGTCCCTGGGCTTAGCATCTGGACAGATCTGTTGGTAGCTCTTGGTAATGGCACATGATACTGCATTGGGGAAAAGCCAAGTTCTAGGTCTCAGCCCAGGCCCCAGCTCTCTATGGGCAACGTTCTGTTGTTACTTGCTCTCTTGAATATATTATTTACAAAATTAAAGTTTCTGTGTTCTCAAATCTCCACCTTCATGTGTCAAAAATATAATAATTATTAGTGATGCTAGTTTCCAGTGGTTCATTGTCCAGTTACAAATAATGTAAAGTAATTGGCTTATAGTGACATGTTTTTTTCTGGGTACAGGAAGTGACATTTTGAAAGTATGGCACCATGGAACTAACAATGACTTAGAAGGCCACATTCTAAGGATACTGAAAAAATACTATTCAAAGAAACTATAGCTTTAAAAAATAAAAGGAAGAAAAGACACTATCAGTTTAGTTTTATCAGTAGTAAGGGTTTCTCTTTAGCCAACATGTGTCCTCCTACATGTCAGTTCAAAAAGCTGACTGTCCTATTTGGAGTTTAAGCCCTGGACCCTGGCCTTGCTAACCTGGTTGGTATTCTAATCAGTTAACCAATATCAACATGTATTAAAATTCTATTATTCAGAAAGTTTATTTCATTTTTGTTAGTCACTATGTGTGAAAATCCAAACTAATTTAAAGCATTGATTCAAAGACAAACTGGATGACATTAAAAAAAAGCTATAGTATGTAAAATATAAATATGCCTTTGGATATTAATTTAGCTTTTGATGGTAAAAGAATCAAACTTCTGAATCAGAAGACCCAGGTTTTAGTGATACTTCTGTCTTTAAGCAGATTGCTAAATCAAAACCTTGATGATACTGTTGCCTTGTATCTTAAGGATTTATACTGAAATAGTTATATACCCTATTGTCCCTTTGGTAGTTACCCTATTGGGACAGTAAAATTTTTCTTTAATGTGTGTAGAAACTTAATTTACCCAGAAGCCTAGAAATTGACAGAGTGATTCCTAATCACTAAACTTGGGAGGGATTTATTCATTTTTATTAGGAGGATGTAACTGTTTAGAAGTTACAATACTTTTATCCCATAACCCGGTAGCTGGTAATTAGAGTCCTTGGAAAATGAATTGCTATCCAACAAGCTCATTAGTGAGAATAGAATTAGAGCTGAAGGCGCTATATAGTAGAATTTTTTGTTTTGGGTAGAACCTTAGGTAAACTGCTTTTCCACTACCAAGCACACTTTTCTAGGTGGTCTTGGGTTAATCTAGAATGTTCTTGTTTCCAGTGGTCCAGTTCTTTTTTTAGTTCTGTTCCATGTACACCATCTTTTAGATTGCATTTACTACAAATGCAAGAAGAAGGGATTCCTTCTCTCAGTTAAAGGAAAGTCAGGAAAAGTAGCCCAATCAAGACTTCTACCTGGGGAAAATCTTAATACTAGCATTGATTTCAGAGAATGATGGTTTCTGAACTGTGCCTATGTCTGCATATATATGTGAGAGCATGATTTAAGTTGAAATGATAAAGATGGGTAGAGAATATTTTAAAATCCCTACTGATACTTAAGTTCATATTTTATTCTCTATGCTATATTCATTACATACATAATTTTATAAAATCTTCATACCAAGATGGTATTTTACAATAAGGGTTTAGGCTAAGAGAGATTAAGTAAAATTAAGGGCACACAGAAAATAAAGAATATGAAAATGGAGACCATGTCTGTCATTTATTTTGTTCCCTAGAGCCTATGACAGGAGCTCTGGGAGCACAGTGCCTAAGTCACTTGACTGCTAACCAGAAGGCTGGCGGTTCAAACGTACCAGCCACTCATTGGAAGGAAGGTTGGGCAATCTACTTCCATAGTGATACTGCCTCGGAAACCCAAGGAGGGGTCACTGTGAGTCGGGTCTGAATCCAAGGCGCACAATAACAACAACAGAGCCTATGACAGTGTCTAGCATGTGATGGGTATTCCAAATGTTTGAATAAATGAAGCTAGGATTAGAACCCCAGATCTTGCTATGTTCAGTTATAAATAAGATTATACCAAAAAGTCAGTTGCCATAATGTCAATTCCAGTTTATAACAATGCCATGTGTTGTACAATAGAACTATGCTCCCTAGAGTTTCCAAGGCTGTGATCTTTACAAAGTAGATCTGAGGGCTTTCTCATGAGGTACCTCTGGAGGGTTTCAGCTGCCACCCTTTCCTTTAGTGATGGAGCACTTAACTGTTCGCACCACCCAGGGACTCCTGCAAACAAAGGATGGGCTTGAAAAGATTGCACTACATTTAGTAAGTATAGGACCAGACAGGAAAACGAGAGAAAGGAATACAACCTTTAATAAGTAAATTCCAGTTTCTTATGAGCCAGTGCATAAACGACTGCATATCTATTGTTTCCTGTTAGTATTATTTTGAAGACAAATATCTCATTCTCAGCTAGAATTTCTCCTGGGCTGCCTGTATATTTACTATTAGACTATTTAGATCTAAGTGCTGTTGTCTGCATTAGCTACTATTAGGTGCAATTCAAGGTTTTAATTCTAATGGAAAATTGGGAAGAATTGATTTTTAATGAATAAATAAACCTTTCATTTGTATTGTGCTATATGTTTTGCAGTTTCTGCATTGCGCCATCTTAGGAAAACCAATCAATTTAAAAATAGGGTAATGTGTTATTTTAATTAATAAAGGAAATGAGACTGTGGGTAGTATTTGTCTAACATCGTGTAGTTCTTAGGTGGTCAAGCCAAGAAGGATCCAGATCTTTTCTGACTTAATTTCTTTCTACATGTTTTTTTTTTTTTTTTTTTTCTGTAGCCTGTATTTCCAGTCTGTAAATGGGAATAAATCTTTAAAGGGCCTTGAAATTATGTATCAGAATTATTTTTTTCAGGAGAGATATGTAGGCCTCAGTGTTAAGAATGTTAGAAAAGTATATGCTTTTCTTTTTTTTTTTAGGAAACTAGGTTGGTGGTTTGTAAAACAATATTAGATTGTGTACCCAAACTTACACAATTTGTGTACTCAAAGTTATCATGAGGCCTGGTGTATGGGAGACATTATATTTGTTCAATATCATTTAAATTGGGGGTATATCTACCAGAATGACTTTTACCAAGTTATTTCATTCTCTAAATCATAGTTTATTCATATATAAAATGGAATAATTCTATTTTTTCTACCCACTTAGCATGATTAAATATTAAAATGATAGTGTATATGAAGATGTCAGAAGTTATCAACAGGCAGACTCACATATTGGAGCTCTGATAGCATAGTGCCTAGGGCATTTGACTGCTAACCAGAAAGCTGATGGTTCAAACCCACCAGCCACTCCTCAGAAGGAAGGTTGCACAATCTACTTCCATAGTGATACTGCCTCAACAGGCAGACTCACATAAATTCTCTTTTAAATTGATAAACATTAAATAAATGTAAAAATATGGCCCAATCTAATTGAATTCATCAGTATTTATGGAAAGCAATCATACAGAAATAAAACTCATTAAGAATCAGTCATTAAGTTTAAACTAAAACAAGATTATTGTTGTTAGGTGCCCTGGAGCCATAGCAACCCCTTGTACAAAAGAACGAAACATTAGCCAGTCCTGCACCTTCCTCAGTAGTTCTTATGCTTGACCTTATTGTTGCAGCCACTGTGTCAATCCATCTTACTGAGGGCCTTCCTCTTTTTTGGTGACCCTCTACTTTACCAAGCAAGATATCCTTTTCCAAGGACTGGCCCCTCCTGACAATATGACCAAAGTACGAGAGATGAAGTCTTTAGAAAGATGGTAGAGAATATTTGTGTTCAGTATTCATCAACACTGCAATTCAAATGAATCAATTATTCTTAGGTCATCCTTATTCTTTCTTATTGTCCAGCTTTCACATACATATTCCAAATTCACTGCCATCAAGTCGATTCGAACTCATAGCGACCCCCTTTGGGTTCCCAAGACAGTAAATCTTTATGGAAGTAGATTGCCCCATCTTCATTCTGTGGGGTGCCTGGAGGGTTTGAACCACCAAACTTCTGGTTAGCAGTCAAAATGCCTTAGGCATTATGCCATACATATTAGGCTATTGAAAATACCATGGCTTGGGTCAGCCATGACCCAACCAAACCACTTAGTAGTTTTGAAAGTGACATTTTTGCTCTAACACTTGAAGAGGTCTTTTGCAGAATTGCTGAATGCAATATATCCGTTGATTTCTTGATTGCTGCTTCAATTGGTGTTGACTGTGGATCCAAATAAAATGAAATCCTTGACAACTTCAATCTTTTTTCTGTTTATCATGGTGTTGCTTATTGGTCCAGTTGTGAGGATTTTCATTTTCCTTATGTTAGGATGTAATCCATAGTGAAGGCATAGTTGTTGATCTTCATCAGTAAGTGCTTCAGGGGAGTTTAAAATTTAAATATATTTTTTATTAGATAAATAATACAATGTTTGAGGAAACATTTAATAGAATAAACAATCAGCTTACAACTATTTTCATTTTTGAGTATTTCTTCACATTTTTGGATCATACAAATCCTATTTCCATAGCCATAATAATTGTACATAATATTTGTAATTTTTAAGTTATTAAACATTTCATATTTATATGGTCTTGAAAATTAAAGTAGCACCTATTATAAAAGAAACATCTGTTACAGAAGTAAACCTCATGTTAGTTGAATTCTTTTTGTACATTTAAAATATGGCAATATTGAGGATTTTTCCTCTTTTATTCTATTAATTTTTCTAATATTGATTTACTTTTGCATTTCTGAGATATTCAATTTAATCCTTATGTATTAACTTTTTTATGTTCTGTTGAATTCAGTTGGCTAATATTTCATCTAAAGTGTTAATTCTGCATTCATAACTGAGATTAACCTATAATTTTTCATTCTTGTATTTCTTTCATTTGAAGTGATGTCAAGATTTTATTGTCCACATAGAATTAATTAGGGAGTCTTCTTTTTTTTTTTTTTTTCTCCTACTGTCTTGAAGAAGACCTTTATAAGATTGGAATGATTAACTCCTGTCGAGTTTTGTAAAATTGTTCTTTAGCGCAATCTGGGCATGCAGTTTGTGGAATAATTTAATTTCACTATATTTTATTATTACAAGAGCTATTCACATCTTCTATTTCTTTTGGAGTCAGTTTTAGTAAGGAGCTCTGGTAGCATAGTGGCTAAGACACTTGCCTGCTAACTAGATGGCTGGCGGTTCAAACCCACCAGCCACTCCTCGGAAGGAAGGTTGGGCAATCCTACTTCCATAGTGATACTGCCTCGGAAACCCAAGGAGGGGTCGCTATGAGTCGAGTTTGACTCGATGGCACATAACAACAACAACATGTTTATCTAAAAATATATTTATTTTCTAAGTTTTATATTTACTAAAACAACGTTGTTCTCAGTATTTTTAGCTTTTGAAACTCTCCTGTAGCTGTAGATCTGTTTCATTTGTATTCTTTTTTTAATCATGATTTTTCTATGTTTCGTTTCTACCCCCTTCCTTCCTTTGTTTGATTGACTGAATTTTTATTTACTTGTCTTCTTATTATGCCTCTACCAGTTGTCAATCCTTTTTATATTTCTCCTCTTGTTTTCAGGACCCAATCCTCATTTCTTCTCTCTCTATACATACTTTCTTGATTCCTTCCTCCAGTTCATGCCTTTAATGCCATCTGAATGTCAAGTACTTACATATTTTTCTAGCCTAGGCATGTTTCTCGAACTTTAGATTTGTATATCAAACAGCATAAAAACTAAAAACTAAATACCTATTCTTTGTACCCCAAACGTAACATGTTCCAAACCTGCTTGATCTGCAGTCTTCTTCATTCCTGTAATTGGCAATATCATCCTTCCAGTTGCTTAGAATAAACATCTAGAAGTCTCAGATAATTTCTCTCTATCATTTCCTCTATATCAAATAGTGCCTAAGGCATTTGACTGCTAACCAGAAGGCTGGCCGTTCAAACTCACCAGCCACTCCTTGGAAGGAAGATTGGGCAATGTACTTCCGTAGAGATACCTCTTCAGAAACCCAAGGAGGGGTTGGTATGAGTCGAATTGACTCAACAGCAGTGAAGGTTTTCTTTTATGGGTACAACATCCAAGTATATTCAGAATTTGACCACTTCTTACCATCTTACTTCAAACTCCTGGTCTAAGTCACCACCATATTTTCACAATGTAATGCCTCTATCTAAATATGTGTCAACTTGTTCTTTTTCTTCAGATCACCCATTTTTCTCTGAATGGCAGCTTGGTTGTTTACATGTATCTGCCATTTCCACTTACTGTAAGGTCAGTGAGGGCAAGGATGCTTCTGTTTTGCTTACCATACATTTCAAGCCCCTCACACTATGACTGCCTTATAGAAAGTAGTTGATAACTATGTTTGAACAAATATTATCCACTTATTCAAGGTAAGAGATTATATAGGTGTGTTAGATTGGGTTCTCTAGAGAAACACAAAAACCAGCAAGTATATATATATATATTTATAGAGAGAGAGAGAGAGAGAGAAATTTATCTTAGGAAAATAGCTCGCAGGCGTATAGAAGCCGACAAGTCCAAGTCTCTGGAGGAAAATGGGCTGGCGACAGCCTTAGCTTCCGTAAGGCCGAAAGATTCAAGGCTGGCAGGCAGTGCGCTAGTTGTTGGCTCCAACAAAAGGCGAATCCAAGATCTCCAGGCCGAGCGATGGGCTGCTCCGTCACGGAAGTTTGTAGTCCGCACACCAGGATTCCAATTCCTCAAAGAATGTGGCTCTTCCCAGGATGTCCCTGGATATCTTGGAAGCAGGCCACACCCCTAGGGAAACTCCCCTTGGGCAGACTGGCCACTCAGAACACAGTTATCTGATCCCATCGTGGGAACAACCACACAGAACTGGGGTCCAGCCAAGTTGACACACAGCTCCAACTATCACAATAGGGATTCTAAGAAAAATTTCTAGTAAGGAATGGAGAGAATATTTGTTAAGAGTATCATCTCCTGGATCACATTTCTAAGAAACTTAAGTCATTTTAGTAGTGGCTACACAGACCACAAATCCAAACAAAAAGATTGTGGGTCTAATATTTTATAATATTCCCAAACTACAATCCAATAATCTGAAAAAAAAAAAAAAATTGGGGTTGGATCAGCATTCATCAAGTCAAGATTTATTTTACACACACACAGTCACTGCCATTGAGTCGATTTCAACTCATACCAACTCTCATTGGATTTACCAAGGTGTAAATCTTTATTGAAGTAGATTGCCCTATATTCCTCCTATGGAGCAGCTGGTGGGTTTGAACCACTGACCTTCTGATGCTGTGGTTAAATTACCCAGTTTTACGTACTTTGTATAGGTCTTTTATACATTTTTTTTTGTTGTTGTTAGATGCCATCACGCCATCTCTGATTCATAGCAACCCTATGTACAGCAGAACAAAACACTGCCTGATCCTGTGCCAGCCTCACGATCCTTGCTATACCTGAGCCCATGGTTGCAGCCACTGTGTCAATCCAGCTCATTGAGGGCCTTCCCCTCCTTCGCTGACCCTCCACTTTACCAAGCATGACATCCTTCTCCAGGGAATAGTTCCTTCTGACAACATGACCAAAGTAGGTGAGAGAAAGTCTGGCCATTCTTGTTTCCAAGGAGTTACACATTTTAGAGCTCTGAAACAGTAAGCAAAATGCTAAAGTACAAACCAGTTATAGACAGAATGGCCATCTTCACTAGAAAATTGTGGATGCAGGGTATTCATTATTAACAAATTAATCAATGTAAATGTTCTTAAAAGACGCCATTGATTTCTCTCAGGAATTGGAAATGATCAATCACTATATTAGATGTGTGGCAGTAAGATCATTTATCAGATGCTAATTGTCATAGTGGGCTAAGAATGCCCTTTTGGGTTAGAAATACGGTAGCCTTAAAGGAAAGCAGTTTGAATCATTCGTATAATTAATGTGTATACAACTGTCTCTTGGAGCATCATTACTCTTAATATTGGGATAGAGGTGTTGAGTTCAGAAGAGCTTATAGTGGTAATGTGTATACAACTGTCTCTTGGAGCATCATTACTCTTAATATTGGGATAGAGGTGTTGAGTTCAGAAGAGCTTATAGTGTTTTAAGTCCCATGGTGGTTATATCCTTTATAGCTTATAGATGATCAAGATTTAAATCTTAGAGATTTTTTTTTTACATAACAGTGACTCAGAAGTATAAACAAAAGGATATAAAGTGTCAATAATAAGTTTGTTGTATATTTATACATATAATACAAATAGGATCTTTGAGCTCTGAATGTAATATGTGATAATCACTTAATGTTGGGGATATAGTGTAGTATTTGAAATTTAGGTATTGCACATCAATATTTAAAGTAAATTTATTCTAAAAGCAAGTATATTTATTTTTCACCGCAGACAAAGCCTCCTCATGATTTTTGTTAGGTGCTATTGAGTTGGTTCCAAAACAAAACACTGCCTAGTCCTGTGCCATCCTCATGAATATATATGTATATATATATATATATATATATATATATGTACGTATATAATACAGATCCTTTTAGTTTTATATTTGTATTGCAAAATTGTATGTATTCATTCATTCAATAAGCATTTGATCATTTATATGTCAAGCTATGATATGCTAAAAATGATTACAATTTATTTTGTTATGTTTTTTTTTGTTATCAACCAAATTATTCTCTCTTTAAGAAAATAAGTCTCAAAAGCAACATATAAAATATAGATCTATATCTTTTACCTTCCATAATATTGTTCAAAGCTCTGTGAAATAACTACTGAAATATTCATTATTATACCAAACATCGAATATATGATCAATACTTTTCCGTAAAATAATCTGTTGGAGGCTATGCATTTATTCATGAGCATTGACAAGATATAATAAGAAAATAGTGTGCTTTTAGCTTTCAATGAATATAGACGCACCCACGAAAGAGAATGGATAAAAGATCTTTGCTAATTCTTGGCATGCTGCTTTTAAATAGCTTAAAAATGTTAATTGTGTTTGAATCCACCATTGCTGTTAAGATTACATTTAAATTAATGTATCATTAACAAACTGACTAAAGAATACAGAAGGATAGAAAAAACAGTGCAGATTATACATTGTTTTATAGTTTCTTCTTGGTATACAGAGATCTTATTACTTTATAATTAAAAAAAATTTGCAGAAGTGTAGTACGTTTTCTATTGTACATTTTAAAAAACAGAAAAAATAATAAAATAACATTCTTATTCTTTGATGATTTCAAAAATTATTCAGTAGTTTGCACAAACATTAATAGCCAAAAATGGGGTTGAGCTGGGAGGTGCACAGATCTGCTTTTTTAATAATTGCAACAACATGTGTTCTTGACACTGCCATTTTGAAATTGTTGTTGGACACATAAAATAAATTGCAAATGACTAACAAACGCAGTTTACAGAAGATACACGATACAGTTCACTAGTCAGCAACATAGGTTGCATATGAAATTACTATAGTAACCAAAACTAATTGAGCAGGAGCCATTTTCTAATTATAGCTGGAAAGTACTGGACCTTGTGCACTGCACCAGCAAATTGGCCCCAGTAGATTCAAAATGATTTCACTGTTTGTCATTATAGATGTTAGCAAAGTCAGAATATTTGAAGAATCGGTTTCCGCAATTTGTTAAAGATATTACAGTCACATGTATAATCTAGTTCTGTGAATGGAATATTGCAATTACTATTACAATATTATAAATAAACATCATTTTAAATTCTATTTAAAGTAAAAGATTTTTAAAAACATTGTTTTTATTTATTGTATGGGAATTAAAGGGGCCTGCAAATCCACTGCCATCAAATCTATTCCGACCCATAGTTACCTACAATGGGTTCCAGGCTATGAATTACTGCATAAGTAGATTGTCTCATCTTCCTTTCACAGGAGCAGCTGGTAGGTTTGAACTGTGCCACCTGAGCTCAGTAAAGGGGACTAAAAGGCTGAAAATAAGTTAAAACCTTGTTAAAATGGTTTTCTTTTGTAAATGATTTTTATGGTATAACACTGTCTCTGGAATATATTGGGTAACTCATTGCTCTAAGCTTCAATGCTCTCATTTATTCAATTTTGGGGAAAAAAACTATTTTCCTTCAGTAAAACAATTAAGAGGACAAATATTCAGTAGCTATTTTTTTACATTGTGTCTGATGGTGATAAATTTTCTTAGTTTTCCTTCATCTGAGGATGTCCTGATTTTCCTTCATTCTTGAAGGGTAATTTTTCCAGATACAGAATTTGGGGCTGACATTTTTTTTCTCCAGTATTTGAAATATATAGTGCCATTTCTTTCTGGCTTCCATGGTTTCTGATACAAAATCTATCATTTTAATTGTTTTTTTCCTCCATATGTAAAATATCATTACTTTCTCACTACTTCAAGATTTTCTCTTTGTCTTTAGGTTTCCAAAGTCTGATTATGTTGAGACTTGGCATGGATTTCTTTACTCTATTCTGTTTGAGGTTTGCTAAGATTCTTGAATCTGCTGATATTTTTGCCAAATTTAGGAAAATTTCAGCCATTATTTCTTAGAATATTTTTCAGTCTCACATTCTTTCTCCTCTCCTTCCTAGACTCTCTTGTCAAATGTTATATTTTGTTATTATCTACAGTTACAGCAGAGTTTCTGGGTCAGTTGGTGTCACCCAGTGTGGTGGCCTGGCACTGCCCAGCCGCCAAGGCCAAACTTGTGTGCCCACCCCTGCCCACAGCTCTTCCCTTTTCCTATTCTTCTGTTGACCAAGACCAAAGTGGAGACCTTCCTCTCTACCCACACGACCGCACTGTGACTGGTGGGTGCGGAGTATTTATTTTATAAATAAAATAAGTTAGTTAGCTATTTTTGGTAGTGGGTGGAGAGCTTAGTAGGGCACTCTTTGAGGCAGATGCCCACATCTCAGCTATCATGGGCAGTACTGAGGCCAGGAGAAGTTGTCTCATCCTCCATCCAAGCTGCAGATTGGGCTGACCATCTTCCAGCTGCTGCTATTGGTTCCCCATGCCCCCATCTCAAACACACTTCAGTAGGCATACAAGCTCTTAATTCTGACTCATGTAAAACATTTTCACACCTTTTTAGTGCCCTGTGCAAGCCAAAGAAACAGCAGTGGGAGAGGCAAGTAGAGATGAAGAATCTGAGACCCTTGGTCTAAGGGATCTGTCCTGTTGTCAATCTACATGATAGGAAGGGGCACTCTGAATGACTCTCTCCTCTCTATGTTCCTGATGGGAAGTGGTGCAAAAGCTGCTGAGTCCCCTTTGCTTTTCGATGGCCAATCCTATCGAGAATTTTCTATGACCCCTCTGGGCTGACTCTGAAGGGAGGCAAAGTTGAAAGCAGATTTCCACCATCTCTTGTTCTGACTCCAAGTCTCCTCAAACTCTAAGGCCCAACGCAGGGAGGACAAAAATCTCTTTTCTATGGAACGGTAGTGCTTATTTCATCACATATTTGTCCCTTATTTTGTGGTTCATTGTATAATCTTATTATCTGAGATATCTATACATGCATTCTTAAGATGCAAGATAAATTTCAGAGGTCAGAAAATAGATAAACAGTAACAATAAATGTTTTATAAAATATATATAGAATAACATTTGATATCATTATTCCGACTCAATGACAAACAACAACAATCATTATTCCAAGCTGTAACTTCCCTCTCCCCAAGGTAAGAAATGGTGCTTACTTTGTTGGAGGAAGAAAATGAGTCTATAAGGAATATCCCCTCCCCACCCCCCCAAAAAAAAACCTCACTGCCATCAGGTCGATTCCAGCTCATAATGACCCCCTTTGCCGAGGTGGTAAATCTTTACCAAAGTAGATTGTCCAGTATTCCTTTTGCAGAGTGGCTGGTGGGTTTGAACCACCAACGTTCTGGGTAGCAGTCAAAACCCTTAGGCATTACACCACCAATACTGGTTATCAAAAGACTGTAATGCCATAGGAGAACAGAGACAAGTCAAAAACGCTAACAAATAAAGAAGTTTTAGAGCATATCTTTTTGGAGCAATGGAGAACTCGGTATGGCTTTGCCATTAATTTTGATGGGGAATGGTGGAGAAAGGAAGGAACACATGATCATCGTTGGAATTGAAATTTTAAAATGAGCATAATTTATTACATTATGAGCTTCATATCATTCACCAATCGCTTTCTTTTTTAAATGAATGTCAATTCTTCTCATGAATTTTTTTTTTTTTTTTTTTTTAGGTGCCTTCAAGTCAGCTGCAACTCAAAGCAACCTGATGTACAGCAGAATGAAACACGCCCTGGTCGTGCACCAGCCTCACAATCCTTGTTATACCTGAGCCTATCGTAGAAGCGACTGTGTCAATCCATCTCGTTAAGGACCCTCCCCTTTTCCAATGACCCTCCACTTTACCAAGCATGATATCCTTTTCTAGGGAATGGCTCCTTCTGACAACATGGCCAAAGTAGTCAGATGAAGTTTGGCCATTCTCACTTCCAAAGAGCCTTCCAGCTGCACTTCTTCCAGGGCAGATTTGTTCATTCTTCTGGTAGTCCTTGGTACTTAATGTATTCTTCACCAACACCACAACTGAAAAGCATCACCTTTTCTTTGGTCTTCCTTGTTCACTGAAAATACCTTGGCTTGTGTTAGGCACACCTTAGTCTTCAAAGTGGCATCTTTGCTTCTTCACACTTTAAAGAGGTCTTTTGCATATTTTCCCAATATAATACCATGGCTGATTTCTCTACTGCTGCTTCAATGGGTGTTGATTGTACATCTAAGTAATATGAAATCTTTGACATCTTCATTCTTTTCTCCACTTATCATGATGCTACTTATTGGTCCAGTGTGAAAATTTTCATTTTCTTTATGTTGAAGTGTAATCCATACTGCAGACTGTAGTCTTTAATCTTCATCAGTAGGTGCTTCAAGTCATCTTTACTTTTAGCAAACAAGGTTGTGTCATCTGCATATGGCAGGTTGTTAATGAGTCTTCCTCCAACACTGATGCCATGTTGTTCTTCATGTAGTCCAGCTTCTCATTAAATAGCAGTTTCTGATTGAATAAGTAAATCTTTGGAGTGGTAGTTACAACTCCTGAGGTCTGGAAGGACAGAGTTTTCTATTTACTGAACATTATTTGTGAGGTGCTTTGTTAAGATTTTTACCTAAATTATTTTATTTTATCACCACAATAACCCTTCAAAATAAATAGCATTTGCCCCATTTTATGAACAAATAAATGAAAGTTCAGAAAAGTTAAACTGCTTGTCCAAAGTCCTTTAGTTAATAACTGAAAAAGAGAGTATTATGAAGTCCTTCTTCCCAGAATTTAGTTCTTTTGTCTACTGCAATGTTTTACATGTGGACCACTGACCCAAAATCTGTGGGGGCAATTTTATAGAGTCTCTGAATTTATACTTGCTTATGTATAGTCTTAATTCATACATACAAGTAATAAGAATATTCAATAGCAGAAAGTAGATCTAGACAGAGCTGCCCATTTTAAGTGGGAGGAAGTGAAAAGAAATTGTATGGAAAATACACAAATATAAACCCATTGCTGATAAGTTGATTCTGATTCATAGTGACCCTCACAGGACAGAATAGAAATGCCCCATGGGTTTCCAAGGCTGAAATCTCTGCAGAAGCAGACTGCCACATCTTTCTTCTGTGGAGCAGCTGGTGATTTCAAACTGCTGACCATTCAGTTAGCAACTGCACATCTCCAGGGCTCCCCATACATATGTACTGCAACAGTAACAAAAACAACAGAAAAAAATGAAAGAAAAAGTTTAACATGTAATATTTAAAGAAGTACCTGGTCTTAAAAATTACACAGTGCAAGGAAGACCAGAAAATTCCTAATGGCTCTTCATGCTAAAATTATAAGTTAGTAAATTCAGTGAAACACAAGTGTAAACACAATGGAAAAAATTGAAAAGAAAGATGAACCAAAAAAAAAAGCAAATTGTAAACAAAATATTTTACAGAAATAATAAGTAAATTAAACTCATAATAAATGCAACTTACTGACAGAGACAAAAGTTTGATATGATCCCAGTAATTACAGAAGGTGAGTGTGAGATTAAAAGGTCAATGGGTTTACAGGGAAGATCAGAGATGTATGTGATAAAGATACTTCCTTGTAAGGGTATTTGATTTCCTTGGTGTCCACAATCCCTCAAAAAGGAACAAATGAAAACATTCAAAGACATAATAGAAAAAAAAAAAAAAAAAAAAAAACCTCATATAAGGAAAAAAATTTACCTAGTGAATCAAGAGAGCACATTCTAGGAAAAAAAAGGATAGAAAACAATCAAGATTTGAGTATATGTTGGTAAAGTTACTATACTTCAAGGATTAAAAACAAATTTTCAGAGGACTAGGCAGAAAAAGTGAGTCACCTGTAAAGACTAGCAATTTCTTAATTATACTGCAGTCTTTCTCCACTAAATGAAAATTTTGTAAAGTTATTTTTGTTTATTTATTTGCTTACTTATTTTCTTACCTACCTCTATTTATCTACATGGAAGTGGATATAGATAGGCATCAACATAGAAAGACATACAGATGCATAGAAAAATGCCTGGAGTTCAGATAAATTTAATGACAGCAGAGAGAGCAGGACATGATCTCAGTTTTCACTTTCTTATCTGCATTCTTGCTGGATTATACAAAGAAGCATATGCTATTTTTATATACAATAAAATGCTGTACATTTTCTGAAAAATAATCCTTATGAATGCAATTGAGGAAATATGTCAATTAATTTGGTAACTACTGCCAACGTGACTGGACCCATTAATTTTGAACTCACCAGAGGGGCAGTAATTCAATGAATTTTTAATGTAAATCTGTATATCCCATCAAACTGATTTATGGTTTCTATGATAACAGTTGTGGAGTAATCAGATACATTTTTCTCCCTGAACCACTAATATACAACATAATATCAGAGGTACAAATGAGAGAAGCCAGGGGGAAAAATACAGTTGGCTAAATAATAAAATAAGATGTGTGTGTGTGTGTGTGTTATGTGTGTGTGTGAATGTGTTGCTAATACAATTATATATTATTGCCAACCAAATATCTTGATCTATCAATTACTGTATATATCTAGCCAGCCAGCCATTCATTTAGCTAGAAGTTGTTTTTCTTAAGGGGCAGAAAGAAATGGCATAGTTCATCTATAATTAAATCTGTTGCTTGGAAATGAGTTTGTCTGTAACTTCAACACAGAAGTATCGAAACAGTCTTTTCAAATGTTTTCCAGGTTAAGAAAGACTCACAAAAAGCTAGAATTGACTGTGACCTTTCTGCAAGTGGGAGTTATAAACATGGCATGATGTAAAAAATAACATATTTGGTTAACACTGGCTATTCTTTTTCAATGTAATTTCTACCCCTTTTTGATGTCCTACCTAAGGAAACCAAGAAATGCATCATATTGTGATTAGAAGAAATAACAGAGAGTGTAATCATTACTGAAATGTCTTTTTTCATATCAAATTGAGTAGATATAGAGTGGTTTGCTATTTTTAAAATATAATATTCTGAAAATCTGGTATGAGTAAAAATACCTATTTTCCAATGGCTTCTTAGAGATATAATTACATATTGGGAATAAAGTAAACTTTAACACAGTTATGAAATAACTTTCACAATGGGAACTTGTAATACTTTGAAGATATGAAATTATTTATTAAGCTTTAGAAGAGACCAGAAGTTTCTAAGGGGAATTAAAAAACAAACAAACAAACAAAAAAAAAAACACTTACAGTATTGTTACTCATCTAGTGCATAGGCAGTCATCTTTCTGTTTGCTTACTGTTTGTTTCTAATTTCAAGCCCACCATATCAGAAAGAAGTTAATTTAAAATATGTGACTTAGAGTCAAATAGCAAGCTAAACAATACTTAAAGGAATTGCTTTCCAGCATTTCCTCTATAATCTCAACCTAGGTACAAGAATGTAAAAACAAGTATCATACTTTATACTTTGAGGTTCATAAAAAGCATGAGGAAACCAGTGGAAGCCAGCATATATTCACAAAGAGTAGCCATGCAAACAAAGATTATTTTACTTACATTATGTTCACCGGGCTAATGTTCTAGGAAATTCCATCAATATAATTTATTATAATTCGAGTAAGACTCATGACAAAATCTTTCAGATATTTCTCTGAATCATATGGAGGAGCTCCATGAATGTTATTTGGGCCCATAATTGATTGAAGTAGCTCTCCCTCCACCATCCATTCACTATGCACTCCATTTATTCTATACATCAACTCACTGCTGTGGAGTCTAATCTGACTCCAATCAACCTCTCCTTGGGTTTCTGAGGTGATATCTCTATGGAAGTAGATTGCCCAGCCTTCCTTCTGAGGAGTGGCTGGTAGGTTTGAACTGCCAGCTTTCTAGTTAGCAGTCAAATAAATGCCTTAGGCACTATGCCACCAGAACTCCCATTCTATACATAAACCTATATTATTTTCATCACAGCACTTATAGCTATTTCTTTTTCCATCTCCCTGTCTTTCCACTTCCACCACTTGTATGTCAGTTTGTCTGTACTATGGTGATCTACCTGTTGCTGTGAGGAAGAAGCTATGCCCCCAGTATTTCAAGTAGTAGTAGAGTTACCCACAGTGCACAAGTTTCAGCAGAGCTTTGAGACTACTACAAACTGGGAAGAAGGACAAGCCATCCACTTCTGAAACAAATTGGTCACTGAAAACCTTATGAATAGCAGTGAAACAATGTCTGATGTATTACTGGAAAACTTTATGAATAGCCTGGAAATATAGTTTGATATAGCACAAGAAGTTGAGTCCATCAGGTTGGAAGGCACTCAACACACAACTGGGAAAGAGCTGTCTCCTCAAAGTAGAGTCAACCTTAATGATTTGGGTGGAGTAATTCTTTCAGGACCTTCACCTGTTGAAGGTGAATGACTCAAAGTGGGAAGAAATAGCTGCAAAAATTCATTAGTAATTGGAATATGGAATGTGCATGGTATGAATCTAGGAAAATTGGCACTAAACTTACTGCCATGGAGTCAGATCCAACTCACAGTGACCCCTCCTTGGATTTCCAAGGTGGTATCACTGCAGAAAGGGAATACATAAAGATCAATATCCTAGGCATTAGTTAGCTGAAATGGACAGGTATTGGCCATTTTTAATCTGACAATCATATGGTCAACTATGCTGGGAAGGACAAATTGAAGAGGAATGGCATCACATTCATCATCAAAAAAACATTTCAAGATCTATCCTGGAGTACAATGCTGTCAGTGATATGGTAATACCCATACACCTACAATGAAGACCAATTACTTCTATTATTATACAAATTTATGCACCAATCACTAAAGCCAAAGATGAAGAAATTGAAGATTTTAACCAACTTCTGCAGTCTGAAATTGACCAAACATACAATCAAGAAGTATTTATAATTACTGGTGATTGGAATGCAAAAGTTGGAAACAAAAAGAATCATTGGTACTTGGAAAATATGGCCTGGGTGATAAAAATGATTCTGGAAATTGCATGAGAATTTTGCAAGACCAATAACTTATTCATTGCAAATACCTTCTTACAACAACATAAATGGTAGCTATACATGTGGACCTCACCAGATGGAATGCACAGGAATCAAAGAAGGCCAGGAGCTGACTGTGAAACAGATCATCAATTGCTCATATGCCAGTTCAAGCTGAAACTGAAGAAAATTAAAACAAGTCCACAAGAGCCAAATATAACATTGAGCATATCCCACTTGAATTTAGAGACCATCTGAAGAATAGATTTGATGCATTGAACAGCAATGACTGAAGACCAGATGAGTTATGGAATAACATCAAGAGCATCATCTATGAAGGAAGTAAAAGGTCACTAAAAAGACAGAAAATGAAGAAAAGATAAACATGGATGTCAGAAGAGACTCTGAAACTTGGTCTTGAATGGAGAGTAGTTAAAGCAGAAGGAAGAAATGTTGAAATATAAGAGCTGAATAGAAGATTTCAAGGGTGGCTGGAGAAGACAAAGTAAAGTATTATAATGAAATGTACAAAGACCTGGAATTAGAGAACCAAAAGGGAAGAATACAGTAAGCATTTCTCAAACTGAAAGAACTGAAGAAGACATTCATGTCTTGAATTGCAATATTGAAGGATTCTATGGGCAAATATTGAGTGATGCAGGAAGCATAAAAACAAGATGGAAGGAACACACAGTTGCTGAACCATAAGAAGAGGGTCAACATTCAACCATTTCAGGAGGTAACATTTCATCAAAAAACAATAGTGTTAAGAAAAGAAGTCCAAGCTGCACTGAAGGAATTGGGGAAAATCAAGACTCCAGGAGTCAATGGAATACCCACTGAAATGTTTCAACAAACAGATGCAGTACTGGAGGCACTTATTCATTTATGCCAAGGAATTTGGAAGACAGATACCTTGCCAACTTACTGGAAGGGATTGATATTTGTGTCCACTCCAAAAAAAGGTGATCCAACAGAATGTGGAAATCATTGAACAATATTATTAATATCATGTGCAAGTAAAATTTTGATGAAGACAATTCAATGATGGATTTAGTAGAGGATGTGAAACTATGGTTATCATTGCTGATGTCATATGGATCTTGACTAAAAGTAAAGAATACCAGAAAGATATTTACCTTTGTTTTATTGACTATACAAAAGCATTTGACTTTGGATTGACTTGGCTCATAACGAATCATGGATAACATAGGGAAGAGTGGGAATTACAGAACACTTAATTGTGCTCATGAAGAACCTGTACATAGACCAAGAGGCAGTCGTTCATTCAGAACAATGGGATACTAGATGGTTTAAAATAAAGAAAAATGTGCTTCAGTGTTGTATCCATTCACCATACTTATTGAGTCTGTATGCTGAGCAATAAGCAAGAAGCTGGACAATATGAGAAAGAAAGAGGCATCAGGATTGGAGGAAGACTCCTTAACAAGCTGTAATAAGCAGGTGAGATGACCTTGCTTGCTTATGTGAAGATGACTTGAGCACTTACTGATGAAGATCAAATCTTACAGCCATCAGTATGGATTATACCTCATCATAAGGAAAATGAAAATCTTCATAACTGAACTAATAAGCAACATCTCGATAAATGGAGAAAGGATTGAAGTAGTCAGGGATTTCATTTTACTTGGATACATAATCAACACCCATGGAAACAGCAGTCAAGAAATCAAATGTCATATTGCACTGGGCAAATCTGCTGCAAAAGACCTCTCTTCAAAGTATTAAGGAGCAAAGATGTCACTTTGAAGACTAAGATGTACCTGACCAGAGCTATGGTATTTTCAATTGCCTTATATGCAAGTAAAAGCCGAAATGAATAAGGAAGACCAAAGAAGAATTAATGCCTTGCATTGTGGTGTTAGTGAAGAATATTGAAAATACCATGGACTGTCAGAACAAACATATCTTTCCTGGGAGAAGTGCATCCTGAATGTTCCTTAGAAGTGAGAATGGCCAAACGTCATCTCACCTACATTGGTCATGTTGTCAGAAGGGATCAGTCCCTGGAGAAGGATATAATTCCTGGAAAAATAAAGAGTTGGTGAAAAATGAGAAAATCCTCAAAGGCATGGCTTGACACAGTAGCTGCAATGATGGACTCTAGCATAATAAGTGTTGTGAGGATGACACAAGACCAGACACTGTTCCATTCTTTCATACATGGGGCTGCTATGAGTTAGAGCCTACTCAATGGGACCTAATAACAACATCATTTCTATTTTTATTTTCTTATTCCAGTATTATTAACAAACAGCACATGGTGAATATATACTGAATAAACTAATAATTTAAATGTACTCAAGCATGAGCTATGGTGACATCTCAGAAGCATAGGAATGGGAAAAAACAAAGATTATATTGCATCTGGCAACCTAATCATGGTCTCCAAGGTGACAGAACAAACAGAGTTCATTAAGCCTCCCACCAATATCAAGGGAGAGTCTAGTCCAACTGATGAGCTACAAGAGCACAAGTTTTCAGGCAGTGTAACTATTCATTATCACGAGGATTGAATATCCTGATGTTATTAATAATAGGGTACACCTCCTAGGAAGTAAGAGCTGACAGGTGTTAAGAGAATATTAGGGCCCTATCTGAGTTATTTCTGATCTCAACAGGAAAACTTGGATATATGGTGTATAAGCTCAGTCATCCAGAAAGGACAATAATAATAATAGCTCTATTAACACTTAGTTATGCAATGTTAGTTACTAGGCATTGTTTTATACTGTTTACTCATAAAACACATATAATAGGTTTGCTGCCTTTTCATTTTATAGATGAGGTGTTCAGTAACTTACTCAAGATTATACACCTAGATTCATACCAATAGTACAGCTCCAGACCCTATATTCATAGCCACTGCACAATTCCACTTTCCTTAGTAGTGATTGAAAATGGTAAATTTGATGGGTATGTGGGTGGGTGATCAGGGTTCATAAAAGCTTGCAATGTCTAAAACAATTTCTAAACTCCATCCCACAATAAGGAATTGCTAGGGAAGTGGGAAGAATGGGATATGCTTCTTGAATTTATTCAGTCCTGGATGTCAAAGTGACTGGGGGAAATCTAGGATTAATGTTAATTAAATAATTATTGGACCATTGTTTAAAGGACAGTTTTATAATGATGTAGGCAAATTTCCTTAAACAATTTTAAGAAATAGTTGATGGCATTTAGTGGCCTAAAACTGCTAATATGAAATATAGGTTTCCAAAAAAAAAAAAAAACCAATGAAGATACATTTAAAATTTAAGTTTGAGAAGATAATGTTCTGAACCAATTTAAACCAAACACATTGCTGTCAAGTTGATTCTCATTCACAGTGACCCTGTAGGATAGACTAGAACCTCCCCACAGTGTTCCCAGGGCTGTAAATCTTTACAGATGCAAACTGCCACATCTTTCTCCTGCAGAGCAGGTGGTGGGTTTGAACCACCAACATTTTGGTTATAAGCCAAGCTCTTAACCACTGTGCCACCAGGGTTCCTTTTAATGTTCTGAAGATACGTGTAAATATAGAATCAAAGTTTAGTTAAGAGAGTTAGAAATGCATATATATAGATACATATATATATATATATATATATATATATATATATATATATAAAATGGGCATTATGTCATAAAAATGGCAAAGAGAGTTTCAAGAAGAGGGTGGTCTATGGTGTTATCTACAAACAGAATGTTTGAGAGGAATGGAAATTATCATGATTTGACTAAAAGAAATCCTTGATAAACTGAGAATCAGTAGTTTCTCAGAATATGAGAGGAACAGAAAACATGTTTTAGGTTAAAGAGGGAGTAGCAAGGTAACAGAAACATAAAAATGTAAAACATAGACTATAGACCACTGACTTGGAAAACTCCTTGTGATACAAAATATTACAGCATAGTTGCTCAGAATCCAGTATTTACAATCAGGTGGATACAGGTTGAAACTTGATTGAGTAAAAGACTCCATTTCTTCATCTGAAGAAAATGAGGATCATAATAGTACCTACCAACAAAGTCTTTGTATGGATAAATAAGATAATGTATGCAAAATATTTAGAACCATATCTGCACATTATACATGCTCAGTGAATGATATATATTATCATAGAATGATAGTTGAAGGAGGCAAAGGATAGAACTATAGGGTGTATGGTTGTGTCTATGTTTGTGTCTAAAATGGTTTTGTGGTGTTTGAAAGGGAAGGAGTAGAGTGGACATTTGTTGTTTATGCTTTTGAGCACTCAATGCCTCGTTAGGTAACAGCATTCTGCATTTTCTTTAGGAAAACTACACTGTCCCTCTGATAAAGTCCAGTGGGGCTCTGATTCAGGTACTCTGCATTTCCCTGTGCTAACATATGAAAGAAGTGGTTGAAGTCAATTCACCTTAGTTGTCCTGTCCTGACAGATTTGAGCTTATCATCTGGGTCTTTAGAGCTTCTTTGGTTCTAACCTTTTCCTGTTTCTTCAACCTTCCCTATACAAGTTTATGAGGAACCCATATCCTCCCAATAAATGATCTTTTTCTTAGTTTGTGCAGTTGCAATTTCTGTGGTTTGTGGCCATATAACTCTAGATGATATATATAAGAACCAACAAAGAGTTACTGATTTAAGATATTAGGGAAAAAATTACGGTGATTGGAATCCAAGAACAATGGATAGCAAAGTTATTCTGAACTGAAAGAGAGTCTCTCCATCTAAGATGAGAGCAAAAGGGAGGGGAAAAGTACAGGGTTACAAACAAGAGTGTAAGAAAGTCAAGGATACTCAGGCACAAGTCATCCATTCTAAGTGAGGATGGAAGGAAAGAAGTGGAACCTTGAGAAGGTATGGAATAGCTATCATGGGGGTCATATAGGAAGGAGAAAACACGTAAAATTAGAAGGATTTTTCTCAGGCCTTGGCAGGAAAACTCAATATTAAATCATAGGAAAA
>NW_006921601.1:22625921-22645232 GCF_000298275.1 Orycteropus afer afer | reverse complement strand
AACCTTCCTTCCGAGGAGTGGCTGGTGGGTTTGAACAGCCAGCCTTCTGGTTAGCAGTCAAGTGCTTTAGCCACTATGCTACCAGAGCTCCTGACAGACAAGTGGTGGAGTTAAAACCTTTCTCATGATAAAGCTATCCTATATTGGTAAGCCTCATTTAATTCAGGATCCTTCTTCTCTGGTGACAGGTAATGATGAAAAGTAATTACATAAACAAGTTAAAAAATTATATTTTCTGCCACAGTGACATGTTTGAATCTTAATAAGTGTCAAAATCTTAAAAATTAGTGGCATAGTGTCACAGTGAACCCAAAGCATGACATGCCCTAAAGAAATAGAGGTTAATTCAAATTGAGATAGTCTGATAAAATACTAGGTAGTGAACAGAAAAATATGTTCCTATATGGATCATAATGTATGATTTATCATGCTAAATTATAAAATATGGAAAGATAATAATTGATATTTGTTGAGATTATGTATAAGGACTATTTGTGGAGTGATTATCCATTATCTCTCATTATTTTGGAGTTATCAAAAAAGAAAAGAATCAAGATCATTTCTTATTAGAGATTTTGAGATACAGGGAGAAGTAGCTCATTTGTATGAGAACAAGAATGTGCTTTCTCTGAATCTATAATATTTTCTGTAAAAACAGTAATGAATATGAGATAATTTTTTAAAGTTTCAGGGAATTTCCTCAAAATAGAATTTTCCTTAATTTACGTATACTAATTTTCTTGGGAAACAATTCATTCCTGTATGGGAGGATTTAGTGATTCAACTGAAATATCCACTAGATAGATTTTAATGAACCATTAAAATTTTGCTTAATCACTAAGAATTTTGCTTCAAGAATTTATATGTTGAGCAGTATAAATTAATGTATTTATTAAGATTTGTTGTCGTATTAAAATATCTGAAAAGTATGTAAATTTACCTGAAAGTATATAAAGTTGGAATACAAAATATAATTTAATGTATTTGTGTGTACGTGTGCATCTGTGTATTTATGTGTGTATGTTTTGTTGTTGTTAGCTGCTGTGGAATCGGTTCCAAATAAAACAACCCTGTGTACAAGAGAACAATACACTGACCAGCTCTGCACCATCCTCACAGTTGTTGCAATGCTTGAGCCCATTGCTGCAGCCACTGTATCGATCCATCTGTTTGAGGGTTTCCCTCTTTTTCACTGACTTTCTACTTTATCAAGCGAAGTTTTTCTTCAGGGACTGGTACCTCTTGATAACATGTCCAAAGTACAAGAGACAAAATCTGGCCATTGTCACTTGTAAGAAGCATTCTGGCTGTACTTCTTCCCAAGAAGATTTATTCATTCTTGTGGCACCATGGGTGATCTTGCTTGTATTTGAAATACTGATCACACAGCTTCCAGCATTAAAGCAACATGCAAGCCCCCATAGAACAACAAACTGACATATGAGCAGTGGATATATACATGTATATCATGTATTTGTAACCAATTAGTCTCTAAACCAAAGTCTGGAAATTTGAACCTATGGCTGCATCTATATAAAAATAGTTGTCAAATCGAATGTATTAATTTCAGTCAATAATATAATGTATTATTTTTATATTAGACAATTATAGACCTAACTATATGTCTGTTATGACACAGACACTGCTAGAATTATAAAAGAGTATAGAATTTAACATGGGTCATGTGTGAGAATTTAGATATATCTTAGGCTATCATATATTTGTGGAAAATATATTAAGTAAAGATGGTATTAAAATCATCAATAGCTGGCAGTATGTGGATGGGTTTCAAGTAAACTAAAAATTAACCCATAGACACAGAATATAATAACTATTCAGTACAGTTTACTTAAAGCCCAAGTCGATGACAAAATGAGTTCTGTTTTAAAGATATATTTTTATTTGTATAATTGTTCTCATTACGTTTTTCTTCTCTTACCTTCATATTTAATATTTACCACAATAATTGCCAAAGTTGGAAAGCTGCAATTAGCCTAGCATTTCCCAAAAGGAATTCTGTGAACACTGGTGTCAAATGATGTCAACAACTTGGGGAAAACAAATTAAAAATTACTTATTTGGAAGTTAAATAGTTACTGAAGTAGTTGGAACTACTAGCATGTATCAATAATTTCTAACTAAAAGACATGATACTTTCATTTCAACAAAGATATTGCTGAATGTCTACTATTTGTTAGACTGGATATAATAAGCTGGACTAAACTGTCATGGAATTTACAGATTAAGGGGAGACAGATATGAAGTAAACATACAAATACATATGTAGATAGATATAGAGAATAAAATTTTTTTAAAAAATGTGTTACTTCCCCTCTTCACCTCTTCCCTCCTCCCCTGAAAAGTCTATATGACCATCTCTGAGCATCCCACAGCCTTAATATTATTAGGGATACCCTTGGGTAAATTTTCATTATGAATTTTCTAGTCCTATTATTTCTTTTGTGTGAGATTCTAGTTATTCCCATTTTGTAACTCTTAAGTAACACTTTTCATGTATGTTTCCTTCTTGGTGGGGTAATGACTTGTGTGTTCTGATTATTTTTGGATTTCTTATGATTTCTGTGAAACTGTGGCAAAGAACCTGAGAACTTTGCAATATGACATATTTTTCCTTTTTGATATCCAGCTATATAAAACAATGGCATGTTACTGAAGTCATGAATAAATTCACACTACACAAATAAAGCAAAATTTTATGTAAAATTTTAGAAATTTTTAATAATAAATTTCCCTGAGGCCATTTGCAAGAAAGTAATTACTGATTTCCAGTCCCTTAGTGAATGCATCTGTTTATTAATCAAAACAAAGCTATTTCTGCTTATTCTAATATGAAAAATATTCTAGATTACTTTATGTATGAAGCACATTTTTGTGAATTGGTACATTATCTTTCAAACATTACCTCTTTTACTTCAATTAATGGCAGTGAATTTCCACTAGATTGATTTAATTGGACTCCTAATGTACTTATCAGCATGGAAAAGTTTACTAAGGCAATTTAGCAATATGAATAATAACATTTAAAATGAAGCTCAAATGCATATTAAAATACATCCAATATAATAAATCATTTGGAATTTATGTCCTAGCTTTTAAAAATATAATTAACAAAGCTCATTTTCCTATTCTACACATATTTTGCTTTTGAGTCACTTTCTGGTCAATACTCTATTATTCCAGGAAAGAAAAATGATTAGGTGAAAGGTGATATATTTCAACAGAGAATATATGAGTAACACAAATGGTAGAATTTGAGAAAATTTTAGGTTGCAAATTTCCAGTGATGTATATCACTTGTCAAATCTCTTCATATTTTAACTGCCAGAACAGTTCTTTGGTGAAGCCATGCAGACCATTCATCACTATGATTCAATGTTGAGTATGACTGTTGTTTACACATAATCCTGGCTACATCTTCATGTTCCTAGAATAAAGAGGTTGTTAAAGAGGAGTATTTGCGCTAGCATATATTAGGGGCAGGTTCTACAACTACTCTATTTGCTGAACTACGTGATGTCATTTATTGAAAGGTTTGCCACAGTGTTAAACCTACTAAATACATGACTTTAAGGAAGTAAAGTTAGCGTCTTCTAGAACGTATTTATAGTTAACTTTATTAGTTGTATTGATGGCACAATGTTCAAGCAGCCAGTTGCTGATCAAAAGGCCAGCAGTATGAACCCCCAGCAACTCCATGGGCTCGCATAAAGATTATAGCTCAGGAAAGCCTATCAGGCAGCTCTGCTCTGTGCTATTGTGTCTCTAAGGGTAGGAATTGGCTTGACAGCACAAAACTACACTTCACTGATAAAACACATAAGAGTTTTAAACTGCTGAGTATGAGAATGAAAAAAAAGGTATGACCCCATTATAAAAATGGACAATGACTGCACACAATACATTTTGTAAATTTTATTAGTGTATAATATTTTATACTTAGTCATCTACTAATTAGGGAGCTCTGGTAGCATAGTGCCTAAGGCATTTGACTGCTAACCAGAAGGCTGGTGGTTCAAACCCACTAGCCACTCCTCGGAAGGAAGGTTGGGTAATCTACTTCCGTAGTGATACCGCCTTGAAAACCCAAGGAGGGGTAGCTATGAGTTGGGTCCAACTTGATGGCACATAACAACAACAACAACATCTATTAATTAAATGACTACAAATATTGACTTCATATATAAGGTCTTTTTATCAAAAGGAGCAAATCTTCTCATTCATTTTGCTATTCATACATTCAGTCCTTCATTCAGCTAGTCAGAAATTTATCATAATTCCTGTCATAGAAGGTTCTGATCATAAGAAATGAGTAAATGCATAACATCAACAGTTTTATTGTATAGTTTAATATTAAGATGCTCATTTACCAAAACTATGTTAGCACTTAAATAAGTCTGAGTTTAAAAAAATGAAATATAAAATTATAAAATTCAGAGTTACTTGTTATCTAAAACTTTAAAGAAAGTTCTACAAGGTGAAAAACTAAGAGGGTTAACAGAATTTAATAAATAATTAATTTAGACAATGGAAATGTAACCAGCACCCTAAGTTATATATTTGCCAAGTATTTAGTTTTATACCAAGTAATTTTTCCTTATCTTCTTTATGTCTTTTCATAAAATTCTGCTAATTAACTTATTTGTTATTGCATAAATCATAAAATAGGAAGTACTAAAATCTTTATCAAGCGATTTTTATTTTTCCCATCTGGATGTACTTAAAATAATGGGAATGGAAGCACAAATGATGTGATTAAAACCAATTGGAAAAAACAAAAATGGACTAAAGGAACTCTGCTTTTTGCACTGAGGTTTTTATAAATGGTATTTCTGTGTCAGGACCCTTGAAAAGCAGATGACCTAACATTCCAAATATTTCATAATGAAGAGCCCCTACAGCCAGGAAAGGGAGGGGGCAGGAGAGGTCAGGGACATCTGGAGTGGCAGGATATCCAGGTAAAACGGGGCAGGAGGCAAGGCTAGGTCCCAAGCTCTCTAAGCCAGGAAAGGGAGGGAGTGGCCCGGGACCACAAAGAGGCAGGTTCTAGGTAGGAATTAGGTAAGGAAAGAGAGCACAGAGGTTTCCAACAGCTAAAGGAGACAAATTTATCTGTCCATTTGTCATCCTGTGGGGCTTGTACATTGTTGTGAGGCTTGAGGCTGTGTCACTGGTGTTTCAGACACCAGCAGAGTTGCACATGGTGCACAGGTTTCAACGCAGCTTACAGACTAAGACAGACTAGGAAGAAGGAGGAGGCCATCCACTTTTCAAACAATTGACCAGGGAAAGAAAACCTTATGAATAGCAGAGAAATACTGTCTGATATATTACTGGGCAACTATACGAATAGCTTGGAAACGTGGTCTGACACAGTGCAGGAAAGATGAGCTCCTTGGGACAGAAGGCACTCAAAATAGGACTGGGAAACAGCTGCCCCATCAGAGTAGAACCAACTTTAATGATATGGATAAAGTAAGTCTTTCAGGACCTCCATGTGCTGACATGACATGACTCAAATTGAGCAGAAACAGCTGCAAACATCCATTAATAATCGGAACATGGAATGTATGAAGTATGAATCTAGGAAAATTGAAAGTTGTCAAAAATGAAATGGAACGCACAAAGATTGATATCCTAGGCATTAGTGAGCTGAAATGGACAGGTTTTGGCTATTTTGAATCAGATAACCAGATGATCTACTATGCCGGGAATGACAAATTGAAGATGAATGGCATAGCATTCATCATCACAAAGGATGTTTCAAGATCTGTCCTGAAGTACAATGCCGTCAGTGATGGAATAATATCCATACGCCCACAGGGAAAACCTGTTAATACGACTTTTATTCAAATTTATGCACCAACCACCAAAGCCAAAGATGAGGAAATTGAAGGTTTTTATCAACTTCTACAGTCTGAAGATGTGTTGCTTGTCACTGGTGATTGGAATGCAAAAGTTGGAAATGAAGAAGAATCACTGGTAGTTGGAAAATTTGGCCTTGGTGACAGAAATAATGCTGGAGATCACATGACAGAATTTTGGCAGACCAACAACTTATTCGTTGTAAATACCTTTTTTCAACAACACAAATGGCAGATATGCACGTGGACTTCACCAGATGGAGTACACAGGAATCAGATTGACTACGTCTGTGGCAAGAGGGGATGAAAAAGTTCAATATCTTCAGCCTAAACAAGACCAGGAGCTGATTGTGGAACAGACCATCAACTGCTCATATACAAGTTCAAGTTGAAGTTGAAGACAATTAAAACAAGTCCATGAGAGCCAGAATATGACCTTGATTATATCCCTCCTGAATTTAGAGACCATCTAAAGGATAGATTTGATGCATTGAACACCAATGACTGAAAACCAGAAGAATTGCAGGATGACATCAAGAGCATCATCCATGAAGAAAGCAAGAGGTTGTTAAAAATACAAGAAAGAAAGAAAAGACCAAAATGGATGTCAGAAGAGACTCCAAAACTTGCTCTTGAGTGAAGAGTAGCCAAAGCAAATGGAAGAAATGACAAGATAAAAGAGCTGAACAGAAAATTTCAGAGAGCATCTTGAGCAGACAAAACCAATTACTATAATGAAATGTTCAAAGACCTGGAGTTAGAAAACCAAAAGGGAAGGAAATGTTCAGCATTTCTCAAGCTGAAAGAACTGAGGGAAAAATTTAAGCCTCAAGTTGCAATATTGAAAGATTCTATAGGCAATGAATGATGCAGGAAGCATCAAAAGAAGATGGAAGGAATACACAGTCATTATACCAAAAAGAACTGATTGATCTTCATCCATTTCAGGAAGTGGCATATGGTCAAAAATCAATGGTCTGAAGGCAGAAGTCGAAGCTGCACTGAAAGAATTGACAAAGAACAAGGCTCCAGGAAATGACGGAATACCCATTGAGATGTTTCAACAAATGGATGCCCCATTGGAGGCACTCATTTGGTTATGCCAAGAGATTTGGAAGACAGCTACCTGGCCAATTGACTGGGAGAGATCCATATTTGTACCCATTCTAAAGAAAGATGATCCCACAGAATATGGAAATTATCGAACAATATCATTTAAATAATTAAAATAATTAAAATAATTGCATGCAAGTAAAATCTTACTGAAGATAATTCAAAATCGGTTGCAGCAGTATATTGACAGAGAACTTCCAGAAATGCAAGCTGGATTCAGAAGAGGATGTGGAATGAGGAATATCATTGCTGATGTCAGATGAATCTTGGCTCAAAGCAAAGAATACCAGAAAGACATTTACTTGTGTTTTATTTACTATGCAAAAGCATTTGATTGTGTGGATCATAACAAATTGTGGGTAACATTGAGAAGAATGGGAATTCCAGAATACTTAATTGTACTCATGAGGAAACTGTACATTTGAACAGAAAAAGGGAACACTACATGGTTTAAAATCAAGAAGGGAATGCATCAGCGTTGTATCCTTTCACCATACTTATTCAATCTGTATGCTGAGCAAACAATCTGAGAAGATGGACTATATGAAGAAGAATGTGGCATTAGGACTGGAGGAAGAATCATTAACAACCTACAAGACACTGACGACCCAACTTTGCTTCCTGAAAGTGAGGATGATTTAAAGCACTTACTGATTAACATTGAAGAATACAGTCTGTAGTATAGATTACATCTCAATATAAAGAAAACAAAAAGCCTCACAACTGGACCTGTAAGCAACATTACAATAAATGGAGAAAAGATTGAAGTTGTTAAAGACTTCACATTGCTTGGTTCCACAGTCAATGCCAATGGAAGCAGCACTCAAGACATCAGATGTACAGCACTGGCTACAGTGGCCGCAAAGGACCTCTTTCAAGTGTTGAAGAGCAAAGATGTCTCCTTGAGGACTAAGGTGCGCCTAACACAAGCCATGGTATTTTCAATCTCCTCATATGCATGTGAGAGCTAGAAAATAAATAAGGAAGACCAAAGAAGAATTGATGGTTTTGAGCTGTGGTGTTGGTGAAGAATGCTGAAATTACTGTGGACTGCTAAAAGAACTAATAGATCTGTCCTGGAGAAAGTGTAGCCAGAATGCTCCTTGGAGGTGAGAATTGCCAGAGTTTGTCTCACCTACTTTGGTCATGTTGTCAGAAGAGACCATTCCCTGGAAAAGGATGTCATGCTTGGTAAGGTGGAGGGTCCACGAAAGAGGGGAAGGCCCTCAATGAGATGGATTGACACGGTGGCAATGGTGATGGACTCAAATATAGCAGGGATCATGGAGCTGGCTCAGGACTGGGTGGTGTTTCATTCTGTTGTGCTATGAGTCGGAGACGACTCAATGGCACCTAACAACAAAAACAACAGCAATATAAGGAGTCTCTGTGTGGTGCACATATTTAAAGCACTGGACTACTAACCAAGAGGTTAGGTTCAAGCTTACCAGAAGTGTTTTAGAAGAAAGGCCTAGTGATTTTTTCAGAAAAGTCACAGCCTTGAAAACCCTATGGGGCAGTCCTACTGTGCACACATGGGGTCACCAGGAATCACAATTGACTGAAGGGCAAATATAAATAAATAAAAACTATTTAAAACATTTCAAAGAAACATTTAAAAACATTCAAAATTTAAACATTCAACATTTAAAACATTTAAAAGAAAATGATTTAACAGATTTTTGAAGTTCCTTTGCTTTTTTTTTTTTTCCAATATAGAGTACTAAAAGAAAATGAGTGAATCATTAACTTCTTTACATTCCACATAACTCATAACATAGTAGGCATAACAACAAAAACTATAAAGAATTAATGTTAAAATAATCCCCTACTGGAGATGATTTTATTATTTTTTTTATTACTCTCATAAAACAAACACAAACACCTCCAAACAAGAAAATACAGCATTAGGAAATACAAAAAAGAATGTCAAATAAGATAATCAATTAGCCAACATATGGTAAATGGACACTTTAAATACAGATGAAAGTTTAATGAAACAGTGAAACACTAAACTATGAGAATCAAATATCTTGACCTATAACAAATAGGTGTGGAGGAGCAATAGTTAAGCACTCAGTGCACTCAGCAGTAAGGTGGGAAGTTTGAAACCTCCAGAAGCTCTGCAGGAGAAAAGCCTGGTGATCTGCTTCCTTAAACATTACAGCCTAGGAAACCCTGTTGTGCAGTTCTGTCGCTCTATGAGTCAACAATCAACTCAGTGGCACCTAAAAACAACAACACAAGTATTGAATAGAGAGAAAGACTCAGATTGCACACTGAATTTGTCCATTTTCACCTTTACTGGTGACAATTCTATTAGGTTCATAGTGGCAGTTCAAACCCACCAGCCACTCTTGGGAAGGAAGATTGGGCAATCTACTTCTGTGGTGATACCACCTCGGAAACCCAAGGAGGGGTCGCCATGAGTCGGATCCCACTCGACAGCAGTGGGTTTGGTTTTTTGGTTTTGGCTGCCTGAAATGTTGAGTTGAGAAGGATTCTAAGGCCACAATGGGATCAGGATTTGCTAATTTATCTTTGCTGACTCCCTGAGAGGAGGGAGGAGAGGCATGTACACAGGTACCCAGGTATTTAACATGGGCTCCATTTACTTTTCACTAGAGATCTTTCTCTGTGTAGATTATCAGGTAATTATTGTTGTTGTTGTTGTTATGTGCCGTCGAGTCAGCCCTGACTCATAGCGACCCCTCCTTGGGTTTCTGAGGCAGTATCACTACGGAAGTAGGATTGCCCAACCTTCCTTCCAAGGAGTGGCTGGTGGGTTTGAACCACCAGCCTTCTGGTTAGCAGTCAAGTGCCTTAGCCACTATGCTACCAGAGCTCCCAGGTAATTATTAGTAGAAGAAAATTTCTCTACTTCCCTGTCCCTGTGCTGACTCACATCAGAAGTAAAGATCCTGTGTTATGCAAAATGGATGCAATGGTTCTACATTAGATTTTTTTACTGAGCAGGGATGGTGTTTCAGAGGCCATATTGGCTGGATGTGATTATTTTACATTTTACCTGGCACATGGTTTCTTTATTGAGGGAAAGAAATCCCTCCTGCTGATTTAGTTATTTTTCATATTTATAAGGTGTAAGAGTAGGCTCATATGGTAGATTCATATGAAACAGTCAATTGCAAATAACTTATAATTTATTTAAACTACTTCCACATTTTCCTTTTTAAATAAAATGCATTTGATATATTGTACCAAAGTAATCACATTTTATTATTTAAAAATTGCAATGATCGTGGCTATGCTTTCTTCTTTGTTTTTCAGTTTAAAATGAGATTTATTACTTTTAGCTGAAAAGATACTTTTATAATGGGAATACCATACCCACCAGTGTACGTTCCTGCTTTGTGCCGGCCTTGGCAGACTGTCATCCCTGCTGGCATACTTTCTTACCCCGTGGGCATCTGCAGGGGCTCCATCTAAGAATCTCAGGGTAGCCCTTTCATAGCAAATTCACTTGTCCTCTTACAACTGAACAAGTGCTCTTACAATTTGCATTTTTTTTTTAAATTTTAAAGAATTAATTGAAATTCATACATAGAGCATCATTACAGTCAGAATTGACTCCAGGGTATCTGGTTTTTGGTTTTTAGTACCACCAGTTCCCAGGGAGTCAAGTCTGGCCAATGGTAACCCCATTTGTGTCAGAGTAAAATTATGCTCCGTGGATTTTTGATTTTTCAGAAGTGTATCACCATCCCTTTCTTCAGAGCTACTTCTGGGTGGATTTCAACCTCTAACCTTTATGTCAGCAGCTGAGTGCTTTAAACCTCTGTACTCAGGGCCTCCATGTTCTTGTTATGTGCCATTGAGTCAGACCCGACTCATACTGACCCCTCCTTGGGTTTCCGAGGCAGTATCACTATAGAAGTAGATTGCCCCATTTTCTCTCCGAGGAGTGGCTGGTGGGTTTGAACCTCCAGCCTTCTGGTTAGCAGTCAAGGGCCTTAGGCATTATGCTACCAGAGCTCCCTCCATGTTCTTTTGTAAATTTATTTAATTTATTCTCTATAGGTCTTGGACATTCATTGTCAAGTTTCTTCCTAAGTATTTTATAGTTTTTGTTGCTGTTTTGAAGTAGTTTTACTTTCTAAAGTATTTGAAAGGACACTAAGTAAGAAGCAGTTACTTTTGTTAGTATTTTTTATAATGAAGATTTTTATCCTACTACATATAAAATCTTTTATTTGAGAAATCTGACTACACACATACACATATGCTCTTGTGTTTGTTGATTTCTTATACTTCAGGTCTTTGAGGGTTAATCTAAAACTTACCTCATCTAACTGAAGTCTCATAATATAGGAGGAAGATATTCATTGTGTCTTGTCCCGAAGAAGACAGTCCCCCTTTTCCTTTCCATTTCAGTATTTTTGGTTACAAGTAAAGAGGATATATTCAAGTATTTTTAGCATCTCTACTCATAGTGGGTTTGTGTGCAATGTGAAATATGGAATTGGATTTGAGTGCTAGAATTAGCAGAACATTTTAGTTTATTTTTACCCTATGACATTTCTTCCTATGCTCAGTCTCTAGGTGTCTGTCAGTTCAGTTATGAAATTTAAACTTTCAGAGTTATTTTGGACATCATTCATTATATCACTGATTCAGTCCTATATTTTCCATTAAGTTTTACTCATGTTATAGTAAAGAAAATGGAAATGCAAATGAAAGGGGTAGACAATTTTTAAAGTCATACAAATTAACCATATTTTTGATACACTGTCTTGTTTCATTGTGGCATAGCACTTTGGAATATTCTCCTATCAAGTTCATGACACTAGGTTTTAAGCAACTTGGTTCTATCTATGACCTCTGGTAGCATAGTGGCTAAGGCATTTGATTGCTAATAAGAAGTTAGCAGCCACTCCTTGAAAGGAAGGTTGGGCAATCTACTTACATAGTGATACCGCCTTGGAAACCCAAGGAGTGGTCACTATGAGTCAGTTTTTGGTTTTGATTCTATCTGATCTTCATCCCAATTTCTATACACACTGGTAGTGTTTACTAACACTTCCCTCACTGTGTTACTTTCACCGGTTCAGATGCTCAACAGAGCATTTTTAAACAAAATAATAAATAAACAAAGGAACAAAGCGCATGATGAAAAATCTGCCTGGCCTGCAGGAAACTTTGACATTTTTATGCAATGTCTCACAATGTGGAACTGTGGGCATTGAGAAAGGAACACTGATGGCACAGTGGTTAAGTGCTCATCTGTGAACTGAAAGATCGGTGGTTCAAACCCCCCAGCCACTCTGAGGCAGAAAGAGGTAGCAGTCTGCTTATGTAGAGATTTACAGCCTTGGATGCCCTATGAGGCTCTTCTACTTTGTCATATAGGGTCACCATGAATCAGAATTGACTCAACAGCAATGGTTATTTTTGGACGTTGAAAGAATCACAGAGATGAGTAACTACTTTGATCATTAACAGTTGTCCTGGGAGGTCATAAACAATAATGTTTCTGTCCTAATTTAATATTTAATGTTCTGGTACCTACCACTTTTGTGCACGTCTCTGTCTTTTTCTATGTCTATCGGTTGGTTTTGAATTACCAGGACTTGTGACTTGGCTTTGGAAGATGTCTCTCAGGTGCTGTAGACTGCTTTGCCTGTACTTGTGGAGAATTAGAAGTGAGTGAAGATTTAAATTTAGTTCTCCTACAGCTTCTCTTGGGTGGTCCATAATCAATGAAGAAAACCCTAGCTCCCTTGCTTCAAGTCAGGACAACTGTGATGCAAACTTACTCCGGATATACCCTGAAGGATTTTGCTGAAGTTACCATCTATCAGACTTTGCTTCAGAGCTAATCTTTGCTTGGCTTTCTCCAGGGGTGTATAGCAGCTATGGCTGGTATGGCACATGCCCTAGGTGCCACTTGAGGGGAGGTGCCAATGAACAACTTCTATTAGCCGTTACACTTTCCATCACCAGCTGTGAGAGATCATTCAGCAATTTCAAACTAATTGCCATGGGTGCTATTTTCCGTGGGTATACCACTGGCTTTCTCCTTTTTCCTAGTCAGCTTCCCACAGTCTCTTGTTGGTTTGCTCTAAGATCTCTTTCTTAATAATTCACTTGCCATGCTCCTTGTCTAAAGATCTTTCTTCTGGGCACCCTGACCTAAGATGGCAAATACGAATGTTTAGATGTTATTTTTATACTTTGTGCACATGTTTCCCATTTCCCTCTTTTAAACACATTGACTCTCTCTATGTTCTCTTCCAGGTCTTTTTTCTCCTTTCTCTTCTTATAAAAACCTCTTTCAGTGTCTCTAAGTCTCTTTATTTTCTATTAATCTTGCCTTCTCTCTCAGACCTACCTCACAACCCTGGGCCTCTTGCATTTTCTCTCAATTTCTATAGGGGGCTGGGGAAATCTAACTTGGTAAGATTACATAAGGTTTAACCCCACTTAATCCACAAAGAGATCTTTGAGCCCATGATCTCAGTCATGGACAAATAAAAAACAAACAACCAACAACAACAACAACAAAATGACTATACATAGCTACCGTTTATTGAATGTTTGCCATATTCTAAGGACTCCACTAAATATTTTCTCATATTATTTCATTTTAATATCATGTGAAATGTTATTACTGTCAAAATTTTATAAAGACCTTAAGGCACGCTGAGATTAAATGACTTTCCTGCATTTATTCAAGTGGTAGGTAATGGAGCTATAATTTGAGCTCATTATTTCTCTGACTCCAGTTCATCATCTCAATCACTATGTAGCATTACCTCACAGAGGTAACAGCAAGCATGTTTCTGAAAGTACAGCCCTAGGAACAAAAACCCAATCCAAACACAGTGCCATCAAATCGATTTGCCCAAGGAACAGCAGCAGCTAAATCACCTGGGACCTTATTGGAATTTCTAAATCTCATGAATCAGAATCCAAAATTTAACAAAATCTTTAGGTAATCATATTCACATTAGGTTCAGAAGTACTTGGGGTCATTAACCTAGATGGAAATCAAAAAGGAAAAGTTAATACAGTCCATAAAAAGTGATTGAAATTTTACTGTAAACAAGCTTTGTATTAGCTGGAAGTGGTAAAAATTGATCTGTGTCTTTAAGGGGTATATAGCTTAGTTGGGATCCAAATTTCTCAACTGATGCGACAGATTACGATTCTCAGCTGAATTATTGGTGTTCTAACCACTATGAACTATGAAGTCTGCCACACAACGAATGGAGAAGTCTACCGTCAAGTCTATCAAACTAGAAACGTTTAAACCTTCTGCAAGTACTTAGACTATACATATTTTTAAAGAGCTAACATATAGAGTGTTTGACCTTTGATATTAAACCAAAATTACTCATGTTTGAAGGGTGTGAGTATTTATTGCCAGTTGATAAAATGTACTTGGAAAACAAAATATGCACGATAGATTATTAAGCAGTGGGGAGGGTTGTTTTCACCTTGATATACCACTTTAAAATGGGAACTCAATATTGAAAATAATGAGAACTCAATAGACTTTTTTTTTTTTCCTTGAGAAGTGATGGAGCCATAGCTATTTCTATACTTACTTTTAATAATTCCCTTGTGGTTTAAGTAGAATTCCTGACAGTTCTAAAACTATTTTTACCCAAGTAGGTCAAGGATTCATGCAAATATTATCTTGTTAAGTGTGAATATTTATCTTGGACACAGCAAGACTATACCTTTTCATTTTATAGTCTGATTGCCAGATGTCTATAAAAATACCAGATTACTAGCAGAGTGGTGAAAAAGTTCTCTACTCTCCACTTCTCATTCTCAGACTCAGGGTGAGAATTTTTTATGATTACCATGAAAAAAACTCAAGAATAACTGAATACTGGCTTTGTCCACAGCCTAAGGAGTCCTTCAGAAGACTCCACACTCAAATAGTGGAACAGACCAAAACTGAACCCACAACAATTGAGTTGATTCTGACTAATAGTGGCCCTATAGGACAGAGTAGAACTGCCCTACAGGGTTTCCAAGGCCAGAAATCTTTACAAAAGCAGACTGTCTTATCTTTCTCCCATGGAGTGGCTGGTATTTGAACAACCAGCCTTTCAGTTAGCAGTTTCAGAATTTAGTAATTTCTCTACTAACTATTTGAGCAAGAATTTCAATTAGGTAAATGGCTGGCATTGTTGGATAATTCAAGTCATATTTTAAGTTGCAATCATAAGCCACAAATTTGAACATGCAATACTAGTCTGTTTAGCTAACACCCCTCCTTTCTAATTCTGTAATACATAGTGTAGCTGTGAATACCCAAACCAAATCCATTAGTAAAAATATCACTTTGTCATTTTTTCCCATTAAGCTTTGATTTTGCTTTTGATTAAAAATTCTTTGTACCATATACAGACTATGTATAAAATAAAGCAATAAATTTATAATCCCTTAGGTTCCCCTTGGGTAAAATGGCATCAATGTTCCACTATTTGAAAAATTAAAGTGTTCATCTAGCTATGCAAGCTGTTTGGTCATTCCTCAAACTTTTAGAGAACCTATGCCATATTTTCTACTTTATATTCACTATAAACTTAGTATAATGCAGATTCAAAATGGAGTCTCAGCAGTAATCACCACGCTATTTCCCTCTAGCATCTTAGTGCTTGAAAAACTAAGTATAGCAGTTTGAATTAGGGATTCTGGTGCTCTGAACAACTCACCGAATCAGAGTGCACCAAACTCAGAGGAGTAGAATTAGAGAGGAGAAAGGTACAGGGGGGGAAAATAAGAAGAGCTATCCTTCAGAGTGCTGACAGGCAGCCAAGAAAGGCCAGAGGAGACTTCCCTGGGTTAAGGCAGAAGACACACCACATCAGCATACAAGTAACCACACCAACATACCAGTGATCATCCCAAGGATTTACCTTCGGCACCAGATTTTATCGGTAACTTGGGTGGGCTAGGTGAAAATGGGCATGTCCAGCACCACTGAAACCCAAGCAGAGAGTCCATTGGTGTTGCAGGAGGATGGACCCAGGGAGGTGCCCCTGCAGTGGGTCACCAAATAGGCTTGGGTCAGCTGAGTGGCACTGAGAGGCCTGTGCTTGACTTTATCAGTAATAATGGGACCACAGATTACTAGCAGGCACTATCCCAACCCCAGTGCCACTGTAACTGAGCAGGTGGGTGGACCCACAAAGGAAATCCCGAGGCAGATCGTGGTCTGGGCCAGCTGGGCCGGCACCATGGGTGGGCAGGGCCAGAGAGAGAAATCTGTGGCAGATCGCGGAGCTGGGAAGTTGTCTTGGGTTGGCTTTTTGGCACTGAGGAGCCTCAGGAGCAGGGTTTTTACCTGTGTCTGAGCCTGGCAAAAAGTGGTGACCCCCTAACAACTGGAGTCTTTGCTGTAATTGAGCTGTGGGCCTGTAAATAACAGTACAATGTTATCGGTAGCAGCCCACTCAAAGCCTTAGAAACTGCCCCTAGCAACAGCGAGCTTTCCTTCTTCCACTCCCACCTTCTCCATCAATAACTTCACTCATATTCAGCCAACATAAAACCTCCCAGTTTGAACTCTAAACCCTCTTTACGACAAACAGGAACTCATATCCACATTCCACACAGTGATTCCACCATCACAAAGAAAACTGCAGAGAGACCCAGCATACCTGAATTAATAACTTAAAAAAAAAAAATAAAATAAAATACACAAGCTTCACTCTTTCAAAATATTAAACCATTAAACAAAGACAAAGTAAATCAATACATAACCAACAGTTAAAGACAGCCTCAAAATATCTGGGAAACAACAGGCAACCTCAAATCAAACAGAAAAATAGGACAAGGCATTAGAAGCAAAATACAAACAAAGGTCTCATTAAACATGGAGGAAGAGGAGGCAATAGAATTATCTGAGAAGGAATTTAGAAGATATGTTTATAGTGCTTTACAAGAGCCCAAGGAAACCCCAGACAGAAACAAGGAGAACACAGACAGTTCCCTCTAAGAACTCAGGAAAATCATTCAAGAACAAAATAATAAGATTAATGTACAATCAGAACTCATACAAAAACAGCAGTTAGAAATCCAGAGGATGAATACCAAAATTACAGAATTACACAACACAGTGGAAGCATAAAGGGTAGGTTAGAACTGGCTGAAGAACACATATACCAACTAGAAGACAAATCCCTGGACACCAGTCTGTATGAAGAAAAATCAGAAGAAAGATTTAAGAGAAATGAAGAGAACCTAAGAATTATATGGGATGACATGAAAATAAACCACATAAGACTCATGCTCTGGTAGCATAGTGCCTAAGGCACTTGACTGCTAACCAGAAGGCTGGCAGTTCAAACCCACCAGCCACTCCTCGGAAGGAAGGTTGGGCAATCCTACTTCCATAGTGATACTGCCTCGGAAACCCAAGGAGGGGTCGCTATGAGTCGGGGGCGACTTGATGGCAAATAACAACAACAATAACAACAAGACTCGTTGGAATTCCAAAACAAGAAGAGGTGAAAAAGACCACCAAGAAAATTGTGGAAGACCTGCTAACAGAAAACTTCCCCCATATCACAAAAGAAGAAAAGATATTTGTCCAAGAAACTCATAGAAACCCACACAAGACAGATCCCAAGAGAAAAACACCAAGGCATATTATAATCAAACTCTCCAAAACAAAAGACAAAGAAAAAAATTTTAGAACTGCCCAGGACAAAAGATTTATTACTTATAATAATCAAACAGTTAAGCTGAGCTTCACTTACTCAACAGAAACCATGCAGGCAAGAAGGCAATGGGTTGGCATATATAAAACACTGAAGGAAAAGAACTTCCAACCAAGAATCCTATACCCAGCCAAATTATCCATCAAATATGAAGGTGAAATCAAGGCATTCTCAGACAAACAGAAATTAAGGGATTTTGTAAAAACCAGGCCAACCCTACAAGAAATGCTTATGGAAGTTCTTCCAATAGAGAACCCACAGCAGAGATCAACAAACAAGGATATGTGGCATCAACACTAAAACCAAATCAGAAATAGAAACTGAAAATAAGACCATAAAACATTGTACCTTAAAAACCAAGGAATTCAATCAGGACACAAAAACAGGAACTAACCTATCAGAGGGCATAAAACTTCTAGGTACAGACCTTCACATGGAGAGGGAAACAGGACAACGTCTTCACAGTATGCACTGTTCTAAAAATGTGGAGACAAGAATATACTCCAAGGTAACCACAGAGAAAAGTCACAATCCCCTAAGCAAATCCAGAAGGAAGGAAAATATATGAGTTTAATAAGCACAAAACCAACTATAAAGAAGAAAAGGTAGAAAGCATTAGCCAACAAACTGAACTCAGCACAGAAAAGTATATGGACCAAGGAAACACCAACAACATGACAAAGAACACAATAGAACGACAGCAATCAATTCATACCTGTCACTAATTACACTCATTGTGAATGGATTAAAAGCACTTATCAAGAGAAAGAGAGTGGCAGACTGGATAAGAAAAGAAGACTGATAGATATGCTATCTACAATAAACCCACCCTAGACACAAAGATAAAAACAAATTAAGATTTGAGGGATGGAAAAAAATATACCAAGTCAATGAAAAACAAAAAAGAGCAGGAGTGACAGTATTAATTTCTGACAAAATAGACATTAAGGTGAAAAACATCATAAGATATAAAGAAGGACATTATATGATGCTGATAGGGTCAATTGACAAAGAAGACATTACAATAATAAATATTTATGGACCCAATGAAAGTGCTCCAAAATACATGAAGCAAATATTAACTGAATAAAAAGGGATGATACACAACTCTACAATAGTAGTAGGAGACTTTAACACACCACTTTCAAAGAGGGACAGGTCAACTAGAAAAAAAAAACTCAGCAAAGTACAGAAGAACCCAACAATACAATCAATCAACTCAACCTCATAGACACATACAGAGCATTAAACCCAACAAAAGCACAATTCATATTCTTCTTCAGTGCACATGGATCCTTTTTCAGAATACCATATGTTAGGACATAAAACAAGCCTCAATAAATTCAAAAGCATTGAAATATTACAAAGCATCTTCTTGGACCACCATGCTATAAAATTAGAAGTTAATAATAGGAAGAGCAAGGAAAAAGCATCAAACATATGGAAGCTGAACAACTCACTGCTCAAAAACTACTGGGTATTAGAACAGATAAAAACTGAAATCCAAATATTCCTAGAAACAAATGAGAATGAAGATGCATCATACCAAAACCTACGGGACACAGCAAAAGCAGTACTCAGAAGACAGTTTATAGCAATAAATGCATATATCAAAA
>NW_006921601.1:22597420-22625035 GCF_000298275.1 Orycteropus afer afer | reverse complement strand
ATGCAGAAAAGGCATTTGATAAAATCCAATATCCATTTCTGTTTAAAACTCTCAGCAAAATAGGGATAGAAGGGAAATTCCTCAACATAATAAAGGGTATATATGCAAAGCCAATGGCCAACATCATTATTAATAGAGAAAGACTCAAGGCATTTCCCTTACGAACAGGAACCAGATAGGGATGCTCTCTAGCACCACTTCTATTTAACACTGTATTGTAAGTCCTGGCCAGAGCAATAAAGCAAGAAAGAAATAAAAGGCATACAAATTAGCAAAGAAGAGATAAAACTATCTCTATTCGTGGATGATATGATCCTGTACATAGAAAACCCAAGGGACTCAATTAAAAAAAAAAAAAAAATACTGGAACTAATAGAGAGGTTCAGCAAAGTGGCAGGATACAAGGTCAACATAAAAAAAAAATCAGTTGGATTCCTCTACACCAACAAAGAGTCCTCTGATATAGAAATAAGGGAAACAATACCATTTACTATAGCTACTAAAAAGATTAAATATCTAGGAATAAACCTCACCAGAGACACAAAAGACCTATACAAAGAAAACTATAAAAGACTGCTACAAGAGACAACAAGGGCACTACATAAATGGAGGAACCTACCTTGTTCATGGATTGGTAGACTAGATATTGTGAAAATGTCAATACTACCTAAAGCAATCTATACATTTAACGAAATCCCAATCCAGATTTCAACAAAATTTTTTAAAGACATGGAAAAAATTATTACTAATTTCATACAGAAAGGAAAGAGACCTTGGATAAGCAGAGCACTTCTCAAGAAGTAAAACAAAGTGGGAGGTCTCACACTCCTAGATCTTAAGAACTACTATACACTCACAGTAGTAAAAAAAAAGTATGCTCTTAGTATAATGATAGACAGACCAATGGAACAGAATCAAAAGCCCAGATATAGACCCATCCATCTATGGACAACTGATCTTTGACAATGGTCCAAAACCCATTAAATGGGGAAGAGACAGCCTCTATAACAAATAGTGCTGGCAAAACTGGATATCCACCTGCAGAAAAATGAAACAAGACCCTTACCTCACCCCATACACAAAAACAAACTCAAGCTGGATCAAAGACTTAAATGTAAACCCAAAACTATAAAATGAATCGAAGATAAAATAGGGGCACATATGGGAGCCCTAATCTACAGCATAAATAGACTCTCAAGCATAGCTCAGAATGTTTAGGAGACAGAAGAGAAGCTAGATGACTGGGACCTTTTAAAAATTAAATTCTTATGTGCGTCAAAAGACTTTGTCAAAAGGGTAAAAAGAGAACCTACAGATTGGGAGAAAATATTTGCCTGTGACATATCTGATACAGGACTTATCTCTAAAATCTATAGAAAACTTCAACACCTTAACATCAAAAAGACAAATAACCCGGTTCACAAATGTGCAAAAGACTCGAACAGACACTTCACCAAAGAAGATATACAGGCAGCCAACAAACACATGAGAAATTGCTCGTGATCATTAATCATCAGAAAGATGCAAATCAAAACAAAAATGAGATATCATCTCACCCCAGCAATAATAGCAAAGTTCAACAGGTTAGAAAATAACAAATGCTGGCGAGGTTGTGGAGAGATTGGAACACTGCTGGTGGGATTGTAAAATGGTACAACCATTGTGGCAAATGGTATGGGGTTTCTTCAAAAAACTGAAAATAGAAGTACCATTTGACCCAGCAATTCCATTACTAGGAATATATCCTAAAGAGGTGAGAGACAGCACACGAACAGACATATGTACACCTACGTTCACTGCAGCACAATTCACTACAGCAAAGACACAGAAACAACTTAAATGCCCATCAACAGATGAATGGATAACCAAATTATGGTATGTGCACACAATGGAATACTATGCTACATTAAAGAACAATAAGGGATATGCAAATCATCTTGCAATGTGGATGAACCTGGAGGACATTGTGCTGAGTGAAATAAGTCAATTGCAGAAAGATAAGTACTGTATGAACCTATTACTGTAAAAGGACAAAGAAGAGTTTGCTTGGGAAAGGGAACTCACTTAGCACTTTACTGGGATGGGAAGGGAAGGGGAGGGATTAATTTCAGGCTAGTTCGGGCCTACACACTGACGTGGGTTGGGGAGGGATATACGGGAAGGATCTGTGACCACCATGATAACATTAGGAAATGGGAGGACACCAAATTGTGCACATAAGAGATAGGCAACAGATGCTAATACCAACCAATGCATCCACAATACTGCATTGCCATTAACACCAAACACCAGGCTACAGATAAACACATAAACATCCAAGATGATCAGACGAGGGTCAGTGAACAGAAGAATACTCTTGACCAAGGATAGATTCAGTTGAGGCTAATCTTGCACAGACACCAGTGATACAAAATACCTGCAATCCTTACAGAAACAATAGAAGACAGACACAGAGTAATCCCTCACAGACAACCAGACCTATGGGAGAGAGATCCAATAGCTCTACCATCTCAAGACCATAGTACTGGGGAATAACAGACTCAACTGGAACAACAAAATACATAAAAGCCTTGCTCCACATCCTACATTGGTGAGTAGTGACTGGGGTCTTAAAAGCTTTCAAGTGGCCATCTAAGATGCAGCTAATGGTATCCTAGTATCAGAAGCGAAGGAGAATGCAAACCAAACCAAACAAACGAACAAAACAAAAAAAACAAGGGCATCTGGAAACAATCACCCATAGGACACGATGGCCCTCGAGACCAGAAGAACTAGATGGTGCCCAGGTACCTATGCCAACCACTCAGGAAAGGATTAAATCTGAAGATGCTGGATAGAGTGGGAGGGAAAACATGGAACAATATCCAAAAACTCAATAATGACCAGAATTATTGGTGAGATGAAATCCGGTGAGACCCCCAATACTGTGGCCCTGGAATACATTCCGTGCCTGGAATAAAATGCACTACCAAGGGCAGGCTCGCAGCCCAATTGTTAACAAGATGTACACGCAGACCACTCAACCCAGGGTGACACACCCACATACTCTATGGTATATCCCTTAGAACAATAGACCACGGGACACCAGAGGACCAACATTCAAATTGAGGAAATGCAGGACAAACAGGAGTGCATAAATATGAGGGGCACAGGGAGATGGTTATAGGGTAGGGAGGGGAGGAGACTGGGTTAGGTTTGGACATGGTAAATGGGAAATGAAACTAAATACACATGTATCACTGAATATAAAAGATGTTCTTAAAATAAAAAACATAAAATAAAAAAATAAACTTAGTATAATGCTATGAGAAAATTAGCATACTCCCCAAAACATGTAATTTAAACATTATCAACTCACACAATCAGATAGGGACACACAGAGATGTATACTTCCAGGAAGATTCTAGAAGCCCTTCATTCTACACATTCTAAGGTATTCTAGAGCTTCAAACCTGGTTACATGGGGGAAAAAATAAGAAAGGTAAAAGACCAACACAAAATCAGAAGTTGGTTAATCATGAAGAAGCTATAACTTTATGTACCCACCCAGTTTTGGGTATATCTGCCTCTTTCTTGATAGTTAGGTGTCAGCACAGCGTTCCAGTCACTCCTTGGAAGGAAGGTTGGGCAATCTACTTCCATAGAGATATTGCCTGGGAAACCCAGGGAGGGGCCACTATGAGTTGAAATCCACTGGACAGCAGTGAGTTTGTTTGGTTTTTTTTTTGTTCTCTATCCACTCCTCGGAAGGAAGTTTGGGCAATCCTACTTCCGTAGTGATACTGCCTCGGAAACCCAAGGAGGGGTCGCTATGAGTCGGGTCTGACTTGATGGCACCTAACAACAACAACAACAACAACTATCCATACCCTGACCAGCTATGTTCTATTACATCACCCTGTCTTAGTTTTTCATACCTCTTACTACCTCAAAAGGAGCTCTGGTAGCGTAGTGACTAAGGCACTTGACTGCTAACCAGAAGGGTGGTAGTTCAAACCCACCAGCCATTCCTTGGAAGGAAGGTTGGGCAATCTACTTCTGTAGTGATACCGCCTCGGAAACCCAAGGAGGGGTCGTTACGAGTTGGGTCTGACTCTATGGCACATAACAACAACTAGCTCTTTAAGAATGGATGACTTATCTTCTCTGGTCTCCATTTGTCCTTCCATGGACTAGAACAAAGTCTAGTGCATAGTAGTAACTTAACGGATATTCCATAAATGAATGAATAAATGAATCTTTGTCCATGTGTTCTTGCTTTCTCTTCCAAAATCTTATCCATACACTCTCATGCACATGAATTATAATATGTGATTTAGGGAATCATCTTCAGTTTAGCTTTAATGGAAAATTCCATAAGGGTGTTCCAATACCAAACTGTTATATCCCTTAGCTATTGAATCCCCTAATGCCTGTCATAAAATCTCAAAACCAATAATTGACACTTCTAGTTAGAATCAATGTTGCAAGTGAAATGTGTCACATGATTAGATGCTTTGTGAGAGTTTTTGTCACAGCTGTTATTTATTGGATATTGCTAATGAATTGGGTCTTTGTATCAAATTACCCTGGGTCCATTTTACAGAACGTGTATTTATATGGAAAGTAATAGTAGCATTATAGACTTTGGCATAAGTCTTTGGAAAATTATACCCCAGGGTTATACTTTCCTCATTAACAGTGATTATTTTTCCTGCATTATGTTTCTGGCCAGGGCAAAGAACATTCTATCTTACTCACTGCTGATTCTCCATTGCTGAGTTTGGGTTACACAACTGTGGCTTCCATTTGCCTAGCCATCTCCAGGATTTGTCATTATTACTAGTATTTTTAAATGTCCAGTAGATTAGTTGAACTTTCCAGGCTATGGGGCATTTTCATTGAATGGGTTTTCTTTTTGACAGAAAGTTGCCTTAGTAAGTGCTGGAGATGTAACTGAATCTTAAATGGTGGCAGTTTTCTAGTGCTGAGGGTCATCAACTTGAATACTGACTCCCATCTAAAGTAACTTAGACGCAAGAGGAAATTATTTGTTTGCCATCTATGAAAGCATTTATTTTACCATATGTCAGAAAAAGGACAAATGATAAGTTAAATACCTAATTTCTTGGAAAAATAGAGTTGGGGAAAAAGTCTAAACAATAAAAATCCTGCTACTTTGTATTCTACATTCCGATCTTTTTTTAATGATATCAAATTATTTCAAAGATCTGGATTCAATTGTGAAAATTTATTCTTACCATCAATTCATTCAGTCATTCAGACTATTTAAAATGTTTTATATAAACCATAAGTATCTTTAATATCCATTTATAAAACACACCACCATTCACTTCATATTGTAAGAGTTCATCATTCAGGCTGATGAGGACCATAAAGTGTATATCTTAGAACTTTATCTAAAAACTACATATTGCTTATGTAAGTGCAGAGTGGGAAAATAAAGAAGATATAGGGCTCATGAGTTCTGATCATGTAGCAATTTATTTATTTATTTTTTAAGGAGATTCAATAGTGTAGTCACAGCAACCTAACTTCAGATACCAGCTCTGATAGCAAAATTTTGGGCAGATTTTTAAACTCTGAGTATCCTCATTTGTAAATTGAGAAAAAAGGGAGTAAACCTGTTTCATAATGTGGCTGTAAAGAATAAATGAAAGACTATGAGCACAGTAATGGACAGAGAAAACCATACCTAATATTACGTTTTGTTGCTGTTAAATTTATGATTCCTTATGTTCAGAAAAAGTTCCTCCTTAATTATCCTGCCTTGTAAAAGTGTGATAACCAAAAATATGTATGATGCACTTTGGACGAAGTGCTAAATATTAGAGATTTGGGCCAATATTAGAAGCTTAAGGTCTTTCGATCAGTGCAAACTAGGGACTTGTCAGCCACCTGTCCCTACAGATTTGATTTGTGTATCTCTCTTGATTAACTCATTTATATTACCTGCCAGTCTCCTCTAAGCATTTGAGTTTTGACTCACTGCTATGTAATGTTATTCAGGGCATTCTCAAATCCTTCTCTACTCAAATTTTCTCTTATCTACCATGGAGTTTGAATTTTCTTCTCTCCCTTCATTCAAGAAACATCCAATGAGTCTGTGGTGTGCTCAATGGAACACACTGGAAACTTAGGATTCAATGAGGTAAAAGCATAGTTTCTATCTTCAAGGAGCTCACCATCCTCAGTGCATGGGAAATCTCAGTATTGATTCGAAACGCTAGACTAGACCAGAAGAACTGGTCAGGAGACCCACAGAATTTTGAACTAAATAATGATTGTTGTTTAAAGCATTAAAATGAGTGTTTTATTATAGAGTAGAAGCTATATGATATAGAAATAGGCTGGAAGAGAAATGCTAATAAAACAAGAACTTGAAATATATGGCATGAACTTTGGAATTGAGTGGCCAGATGGGAACTAAAAATGCAGTACAGTAACATCTGGAAAAATGGTGATCAAACTGTTGGTGAAGACTGGAAGTGCAGTGAAGAAATGATAGAACATACTTAAATAATGACTACCCATGCTGATTTGGAATGTAGAAAATGTACTTAATAAGCTTTGGGATTTTACTAAGGCATATTTTAAAAAGTATCAGTTGCTTCTTTCTGGGTTGGGGAAAAAAATGTTTTTCATCTTCAGTATTCTGAGCTAGAAAGAGATTCTTAAAGTGAAATAAGGCTTCACAATGAAGATGAGATTAAGATGTGGCTATAAAAACTTTTGTTAAAGTAGACTTTCTCAGTCAAAGAGGTGCATAAGAATTTCAAGGTACTAGCTGACATTCTCAAGGCATAGAGAACAAAACCAACATGGATGTGGCTTTTGGGGGAGAGAGTGGATGTATGACGAAAAAAAAGCGCACATCCTGGATGAAAAGACAGATTACTTAAATTGCAAAAGGGCCTTCAGTTCCCAAATTTCCAGTGGCAGAGAGCAGGATAAGAGGAAAACACAGATGTAAACCGGCCCTATTTCTTACAACAAAAGGACTTCCCAGAGGACAAAGCCATGAGCCTCAAGGGCAGAAGGAAGAGATATGTAGAACAATGAGCTAGAGCACTGTTTTGAGGGAGGTGGCGTAGTGCCTAAAGCACTTGACTGCTAACCAGAAGGCTGGCAGTTCAAAACCCACCAACCACTCCTCCAAAGGAAGGTTGGGGAATATACTTCCTTAGTGATATTGCCTCGAAACCCAAGGTGGGGTTGCTATGAGTCAGATCTGAGTTGAGGGCAGTGAGTTTTGTTTTGTTTTGTTTTGTTTTGTTTAGTAAAGAAGAGTGCTCTGGGAGGCCACTCACTAGGAATGAAATGAATCAGTCATCAAGGAATATTTCCTGGCCTGAGAATAGGAGATCTTGTCACATTGTGTTCTACAGGATTTCAGAATTGGAATGAACCAGAGATGTCATATGCCTCCCAGTCTCCCCCTTCTGGTGTAGGAATTTCTTTTTTCTCCATTTATCATGATGTCGTTTGTATGTGCAGTTGTGAGGATTTTTGCTTTCTTTATGTTGAGGTGTAATCCATACTGAAGGCTGTAGTTTTTGATCTTCATCAGTAAGTGTCAGTAAGTATTTCAAGTCTTCTTCACTTTCAGTGAGCAGTAGCAGTCAAATCTATGTTATCAGAGTTCCTCTCAGTGAGCAAGGCTGTGTCATTTGCATATCACAGGTAGTCAATGAGTCTTCCTCCAATCCTGTTGCTGCATTCTTCCTACAGTCTGGCTTCTCTGATTATTTGCTCAGCATACAAATTGTGTGAGTATGGTGAAATGATTCAACACTGACTCACACTTTCCCTAATTTTAAACCACAAAGTATCCCTTTATTCTGTCGACAAGACTGCTTCTTAGTCTATGTATAAGTTCCACGTGAGCATAATTAAGTGTTATGGATTTCCATTTTTCAAAATGTTATCCAAATTTTTATGATATATATAGTCGAATGCCTTTGCGTAGTCAATATTTATAGGTAAACATCTCTCTGATAAAATCCTCTTTTAGCCAAGATCTATCTGTTATTACCAATGTTATCCGTCCTTCCACATCCTCTTCTTAATCCAGCTTGAATTTCTGGCGGTTCACTGTTAATGTACTGCTATAATCATTTTTCAATCATCTGCAGCAAAATTTTACTTCTGTGTGATATTAGTGATATTATATGATAATCTCCTGATTCTATTGGATCACTTCTTTGAAATGGGTACAAATATGGATCTCTTTTAGTCTGTCAGCCAGATAGCTATCTTCCAAATATTTTGATACAGACAAGTAAACAACTCCAATGCAGCAGCTGATTGCTGAAATATGTTCCATGTTTTTCCGTCAATTCCTGGAGCCTTCTTTTTTCACCAATGCCTTAAATACAGCTTGGACTTCTTCCTTGAGTACCATCAGTTCTTGATCATAGGGTACATATTGCAACTCAAAGCTTGAATTTTTTCTTTAGTTCTTTCAGCTTGAGAAATGTTGATTGTATTCTTCTCTTTTGGTTTTCTAACTCCAGGTCTTTACACATTTTATCATAATATTTTACTTTTTCTTCTCTAGGCACCGTTTGAAATTTTTTGTTTAATTCTTTCATGTCATCACTTCTGCCTTTCACATTAGGCACTCTCCTTTCAAGAGCAAGTTTTAGTCTGACCTCCATACTGATCTTTTCTTTCTCTCCTCTCTTTTCATTGAAGTTTTGCTGTCCTGCTGTTTGATGCCGTTGATGTCATCTCGCAACTCATCTGATGTTCTGTCATTAGTTCCAATCCAACAAATACATTCTTAAGATGATCTCTAAATTCAGGTGGGTTATAGTCAAGGTTGGGTTTTGGCTCTCATGGACCTGTTTTACGTTTCTTCAACTTCAGTTTAAAATTGCATATGAGCAAGTGATGGTTCCTTGCTTGGCCCCCAGCCTTGTTCTCATTGATTATATGCAGCTTGTCCATCAGCTCTTCCCACAGAGGTAGTTGATTTGACTCCTGTGTATTCCATCTGGTGAGGTTCATTTGTATATTCACCATTTATGTTGTGGAAAAAAGATATTGTCAATGAATAAGTCATTTGTTTTGCAAAATCTATCATGTGATTTCTGGAATCAGTTTTATCACCCAGACCGTGTTTTCCAACTACAGATTCTTCTTCTTTTCCAACTTTCTCATTCCAAATCACCAGTAATTATCAATGTATCTTGATTGCATGTTGATCAATTTTAGACTGCAGAAGTTGGTAAAAATCTTCAATTTCTTCATGTTTGGCTTTAGTGGTTGGTGCATAAGTTTTAATAATAGTCACATTAACTGATCTTCCTTGTGGGCATATGGATATTATCCATACTGTAAAATGACACAATCCCACAATCAGCAGGCAACATGGCAGGACACTGGTTCAAGTCCAGGAACAGGAGATGAAAACTTGGCCAAATGCACGATCCAAATGTGCCAAAAAGCTAGAGACCATTCCCAAGCTTCTCCAGATCTACTGATAGCAGGCCACACCTGAAAGGTAACTCCCCTTCAACTACTTAGCTGCTCATAGCAGATTTCATCATGAAGGTGATTACAATATCAGCATGAGGAATAACTACATCCAGCTGCCACACCACTCAAAACCACAGCCCAGACAAATTGACACCCAACCTTAACTACAGCAGTCCAGAAGCTCTGCTGAAACCTACCCACTATGGATGACACTGCTCATATTTTAAAATCAGTGGTATAGCTTCCAGAATTACATTAACATACAAGACACCACAGTATAAGAAACTGATAGACAAATGGTGGATAGATTCTATGAAAACTGATTAATCAAAGAGTAATAGTATAAGCATAATATTACAAATGTGAGAGTAAATACCAAAAGAAGGAAAAAGCTGAAAGTATCTGTCTTTGAGGAAGGAAATTGTGATGAGACATGTGAAACTGGGTTTTGCTATTTTTCCAGATAAGCCTTCTAGTACTATTAAATTATTACTATTTTTTAATGATGTGACTATATTGTTTTGGTAAAATAAAAACTAATTTTCAAAAACAATGATTCTATGGCAAAACACACTAAGGTTGAATCATAGGAAGTTTTATTGTGAAGGAGAACAGGAAAGATGCAAGTAGTTGAATGATGAGAGGGGATGTCTGGAATGGGGATTTTGTTTTTGTTATTTTTTTTCATGAGATGAGGGCTTGAGGCATGTGTGTTTATAGGAATGATCTGGAAGAGAACAAGAGAACTATGAGATACATTTGTGTGTTTTTGGGAGGATAACTGCTGGAAAAACAGTGGGCTATTTCACGGTGGGATTAGAGGCCATTTTAATTTCTTGTTTATATTTCAGTAGTGGAGATACAGAACTGTGGAGGGACTGCATTCAGCAGGAGAAGAAACCCTCCTGTGTAAGGGGAAGGGAGACCGAAACAGAGCCTATGCAGTGGGCCGGAAAAGCCTGTCAGAGGAACAAACCTTCTCTCTGTGTCTTTTAATTTCTTAATGAATTATGAAGCTCTAAGGTCATCAACTGAAAGTAAGACTGAAAAGGGGGAGAACTGAGAGATAAGAGGATGAAATAGTTGTCCTGGGAAATGTGGAAAAATTATTGGAAATCTGTTATTTTTAATTTAAAATATTGAAACAACTAAATATCTACCAACAGGGGACTGGCTGAAATAGATATGAGGCAGCCCTAAAATAGAAAATTACAGAATAGAAAATAATAGTGTAGAAAATTTACATCAATTAAAAGGAGTTCAATCTGTTTTTGCTGATGTGGAAGATCTCCATTATTAATTAAGAGAAAAAAGCATGAGGCAACACTATACATAATATGATTTTTTCCAAGTAAACGCCACACACACACACACACATATAAAACTGGAATATATAGTATATGCTGGAATATGCATTTTTTTCTGGAAAGATATGCTTTCCAGAAAACTGCCAAATAATACTTTTAGGGAGAGATACTAAGTTTTAGAGAAGAGAGACTTTTAAAAAATACAGATTTTTCTATGTTGTTAGAAATTCTGACTCATGTACATTTATTATTTTTCTATTATAAGTTGTGTGAGCTTCAGTGTTTTGTTTAAATTTTTCTGAGGCTCTAAAGAAAATTAACAAATAGAAATATACAAGACAGTTCTGATCAAAGTAATGCCTCTCAGCCCATGGTTTTCTACTGGTCCCAGATGTATAGTCTAGTTATAAATTATGGAATGAAAGTCATGAAAACATTTGTTTCCTATTTTCTCAACTCTTTAGTTGGTTTACCTGAGTTTTGCTTATGAAAATGAAGATCCCAAACCAAACCCATTGCCGTTGAGTCAATTCTGACTCACAATGATCGTATAGGATAGAGTACAACTTCTCAAAATGTTTCCAGGTATATAAATTTTAAAGAAGCTGACTTCCACATCTTTGTCCTGTGGACCAGCTGATGAGTTAGAATTTCGGACCTTTCATTTTGCAGCTGAGCTCTTTAACCACCCCACCACCAGGGCTCCTTGAAATTGAGGCTATGCAATACTGATTATATAATCACTCATGATAGCAGTAACACTAGTTTTTAATTTGGTTTGGATTTAAGCACACTGGTTTAGTTGCGGTATCGCACAGGAGAAAATTGGTGAGTGTTATAAATAATATTCCACCGAGGACACTTATAACTTACCCGTGGAGATTTTATGCTACACTAGTTGAATATACCAGATACTCTCTGATGGAAACTGGCTCACTAATGGGGGCCAACTCTTAAGAAAACATTCATGTACTCAATCCAGTTCCCACTCACTTAACACAGGAGATTTGGGCAGAAATGCTTTGGAATGTATTTGCTACTCTAGAAACTATAAATCAATGCCAGGGACAATATGGAACAAACTTCCAAGGAAAATGTCATGAAAGGTAAAGAAATATACAATTTTAAGACATTTGACAAGACACAATTTACAATAGGGAAGGAACATTGAAGAAATGTAAATGATACCTAATTAAATAATTTTTAGTTTCTTTCACTAGAGTAGTCTGATAGAATGATGTACAGATCTTTTTGGTTTGAGGTACACATCAATACAGGCCTGAAATAAACTCAATATTATTTCTTAAATTGTACCATAAATATGTTTCAAAACTCTGTATTAGCCAAGGATCTACTCGGGAGGCATTCATCTAATGACAAAGGAAAAGGGAGAACTTATGCTCTTATGAAAACAGAGCCAGCTAAATTGTTAAGGCAACACGAGGAGTACATTTTTCTCAACAGGAATGTATCTCTTGAGACTTTAATGGTTCACATTTATTGAGTTTTTCTTTGTGCTAGGAACTGTGCTGAGTACTTAATATGTATTATCATATGTAATCAATTAATCAGTAATGTTAATAAAATAAATTAATAAAATCTCTATGAAGTCAATACTATTATTTTCACCATTTTACAAAAAAAAGATGTAGTTGAGGCTCAGAGGGGTTAAAAATGTATGGCAAGCTCATAAGTGGCAAGCTAGGATATGAAACTAGGAAGTCTAACTCCATAACTCATGCTCTTATCCAAAGTCCACACTGATTTTAACAAATGTCGAGCAGTTAGCTGAAGGATATTAAATATCTTTTGAAGTGTCTGATAACCTGTGATTAACATTTAGTGGCTTACCCAGACCTCAAATTAGGACTATTTCATGTGGTTTACCTGAGATTCACAACCTTTTAATTAAAAGATTCTCCTTCTTATTTTCCAAAAGACTTATGTTCACTTTAGGAAGAGTAAAAGATAAAGCAGCTGCATGTAAAAAGGGATCGATTAAGGGGGAATGGGCAAATTTTGAATCATGGGATGAGTTCTTTAAATAATTACTGACATTTGTGGTGTATCAGCAACTATAACTCTTGTTCTCATGACAAATTTGCATGATACAACCTTGTACTTACGCGGAAATAAAGCCAAGAGAAGTTAGACAACTTGTACAGAGTTATAGAGGACTCTTGATTTGTCTGCTAAGGTATTTTCTCTGTATCATACGGACTATTCATTATCAACCATAAGAAATCTGGTGATTAAAGCATGCCCCATCTTAATTGGTCTTTCCAAGAACCTTCAGTCTTTGAATATCCTAGACATACAAGGAATATTTGAAAAACCGTAGTTAGGCAGTGCCCAGCTTATGAACTCTGACTTAGGGCAAGTCACACTTGTCCTTTAATGTTATGTAAATTTGCATTCACTTTGAAACAATTGAACCAATCCCTGCTCAAAATAAATTCTTCATCACAATCACCTTCACTTGCTGTACATGAACTTTTCATATCATTGAAAAGGCTTCAAGCCTTTTCTTGCACTAAAGTGGGGCTAAGAAAGAACTGTATGCATCTGTTTCAATTGACCTATAAATTGGACTTAAAGACACACTTAGGAATAGATCTTCTTCTTAACCCTGGAAGTGCCTATACTATCCATTTTAAGAGAATTATCAATATGATGCAAAATAAACAATAAGTGAGACCAATAAATAAGTAACAGAGTTCTGCTTTTCCTGTGCTTGAGAACTCATGGTCCTAAGAAATGGAAGAATAATTACATGGATGAACACATCAAGCAATTGAAAGTCCTGGAGTAACATGTCTCCCTCCTTCATCCACTTTAACATGCTGTTAAGTGTTACTCTAACCAAAATGTTAGCTAGTGGAATCTGTATTCCATGTAAATATGGCCCCCAAAAAGACTGAGTTATGAAAAGGCTGTGGATAGAGTATTTGGAGGGAACTCATCTGGTCAGTTTTGACTATGGACCAATCATGAGATTGTAGTTAGATATCATCTGAAGGCTTGACTGTCAGAGAATCTACTTCTAAGGTGTATTATTCAAAGGCCTAGCAAATTTGGAGCTGGCTATTAGCTGAGGGCCTCAGTTTCTGCCCTTCTGAGTTTTGCCACAGGCTTGCACAAGTATCCTCCAGAATGGCAGTAAAGTGAGCAATCCAAGAGACCATAGCAGAAGTTATCTTTTTTATGACCTAGCCTTGAAAGTCACTCACCATCACATCTGTTATATTCTATTGGTCACAGAGGAGAACTATATAAGGGTGTAAATATCAAGAGATGAGGACTATTGGGAACCATCTTGGATGTAAATTACCATGCTCTCCAATATGGCCCCACTTCAACACATGCCCTTACACCATGCAAAATAGTTTGCAAACTATTGCTAACTCCCAATGTGAGGAGAATTTGAAAATCTAAGCCAAGCTCATATTTATAAAAATGTCATAAAGGGATCTATAATTGGTTGCATATGTTTTGTTTAAATGATCAGCAAATCTGGCCATTATTTTATTCACATTGTGAGTATAATATTATTTTCATTTAGTTTATTTTCATTATTAAGAATTTTACCATGTTATTTCATTAAAGTATCTGTAGAATGATATTCACCATAAGTAGCTTTAGTCCTTTATTATGCATCAATCATATGCCAAGCATTCAGGGGCATTGCCTAGTTTAATTCTCATAGTAACTATTATTCTCATTTTGCAAGTAAAGAGGCTAAAGTAAGGAAAGCTGGGGAAGATGCTCAAGGTTATACAGTACAGCTGTGATTTGAACTTTTATTGACCTGAATCAAAAAATGGTCCTTTCAACCTCTATGCTTTTCTCCTAGGTCCCTACAGAACTCTGGTCACCAAATGCTGTATCTTAACTTTATTCAAAGTCAAGATGTTACAGAATCAACATCAAAAGAGGAATATTATATATCATACACTCTAAGATGGTTATTTTCAGAAAAAAATAGAAACTAGCAAGCATTATTTAGAATGTAGATATATTGGAACCCTCATGCATTGACGGTGGAAATGTAAACTGATGTAATCACTATAAAAAACAGTTTGCTGAGTCCTCAGAAATTTAAACATAAAATTCCAAATGACCCAGGAATTCCACTTCTAGGTATATACTCAATAGACTTGAAAACAAGGACTCAAACAGATATGTTTATACCAGTGATCATTGCAGCATTATTCCTGATAGCCAAAATGTGGAAACAATCCAAATGTTCATCAAAAGATGGATAGATAAGCAAAATGTGGTATATAATACAAGGGGATTGGAAGATGATAAAAGGAGTTAGAGAGAGTATGTCACAGGTGAAGGGTATAGAAAAGGGAGATATGTAGCAAAGGAGAGCATGACATGTATGGTGATCAGAAATACATCCAGAGATCCCTAAAAAATATTGGTAGAGAAAAAAGTAAATATCTAGGACTAACTGGGCTATATTAAGCACAGAGGAAATAGTGAGGCCACTAGGGTGCAAAGAGAAAAACAGGAAAATATTTGGCATTTTAAGTTCAAATTCTGTGTGCACCATTAAGAGTACCTTACTGATTTTAGGCAAGTTATTTGGATTCTATGAGCCTTAATACTCTAATTTTTAAAATGGATGGAGCTGCTGCTGCTGATAATGTCCATCTTATACAGTCATCGTAGGGATTAAATAAAAATGCCATATTAATGCAACTAGGAGAATATTTGCCAAATAGAAGAACACAGGAGCAACATTTACTGTGTTTCCAGCACTGTGTCAAGTACAATACATATTATTTTATTTAATCATCAGTACAATTTGAAATTCTCTATTTTCTAACTTAAGATTCTAGGAAACATATGTACAGGTATTTATAATGTCAGAACTATTTAAAATTGGCATTAACCTAAATGGTAACAGAAATTAACTATTCATCATCAGGATTTCATCAACAGAAAAACGAGTATAAATAGTCTTTTTTGCATTAAAGGCCCTTGAATATACTTCTTTAGCATTCTGTAATTCCAAAATTTTTCAGTTACCTTCAGCAAAATTTTACTTGTGTGTAATATTAATGATACTGTTTGATAATTCTGCATTCTATTGAATCACCTCTCTTTGTAATGGGCACAAATATAGATCTTTTCCAGTCAATTGGCCAGGTAGATACCTTCCAAAATTTTTGGCATAGATGAGTGATCATCTCCAACACTGCATCCATTTGTTGAAACATTTCAATTGATACTGCATCAATTCCTGGAGCTGTGTATTTTGCTTTTTGTCTTCAGTTTAGCTTTGACTTTTTGCTTCAATACCTTTGGTTCTTGATCATATGCTATCCTCTGAAATGGCTGAACATCTACCAGTTCTTTTTGGTACAGTAACTCTGTGTGTTCCTTCCATTTTCCTTTGATGTTTCCTGTGTCATTCAATATTTTGCCCATAAAATCCTTCAATATTCCATCTTGAGGATTCAATTTTTTCTTCAGTTCTTCTAGCTTGAAAAATACTGAGCATAGTCTTCCCTTTTGATTTTCTAACTCCAAGTGATTGCACATTTCATTACAACACTTTACCTTATGTTCTCAAGCCACCCTTTGAAATCTTCTGTTCAACACTTCTACTTCATCATTTCTTCCATTCACTTTAGCTACTTTATGTGCAAGAGCAAATTTCAGTCTCTTCTGGCATCCATGTTGATTTTTTTTTCTCTCCTGTCTTTTTAATTTAACTTTTGTTTTATCCTATACGATGTCCTTGATGTCATCTCACAACTTGTCTAGTATTTGGTCATTAGTGTACAGTGTGTCAAATTTATTTTTGAGATGGTCTCTAAATTCAGGTAGAATATACTTAAGGTTGTACTTTGCCTCTGATAGCCTCGTTTTTAATTTTCTTCAGCTTCAACTTGAACTTGCATATGAGTGATTGATGATCTGTTCCTCAGTCGGCCGCTGACCTTGTTCTGACTGATAATTTTGAGCTTCTCTATCACCTCTTTCCACCAATATACCTGATTTGATTCTGTGTATTCCATCTGGCAGAGTCCATGCATATAGGTACTGTTTATGTTGTTGAAAAATGATATTTGCAATGAATACATAGTTGGTCTTGCAAAGTTCTATCATGCAATCTCTGACATTGTTTTTATCAACAAGGCCATATTTCCTACTACTGATGCTCCTTCTTTGTTTCCATCTTTCACATTCCAATCACAAGTACTTCTCAATGCATCTTGGTTAAATGGTTGATGAATTTCAGACTGGAGAAGTTGGTAACAATCTTCAGTTTTTTCTGCTTTTCTCTTAGTGGTTGGTGTGTAAATTTGAATAATAGTCTCATTAACTGGTGTTCCTTGTAGACGTATGGATATCATCCTATCACTGACTGCATTGCACTTCATGCAAGATCTTGAAATGTTCTTTTTGATTACGAATCCTACCCCATTCCTCTTCAATTTGGCATAGTAGATCGTATTATTATCTGTTGCAAAATGACCAATACCAGTCCATGTCAGCTCATTAATGTCTACCCAACCCCATTGCTGTGGAGTTGGACCCAAGTTATAGCGACCCCTCCTTGGGTTTCCGAGGCAGTATCACTACAGAGGTAGATTGCCCAATCCTCCTTCTGAGGAGTGGTTGGTCTAGGATATCAATTTTTATGTGTTCCATTTCATTTATGGTGACTTCCAATTTTCCTAGATTCATACTTTGTACATTCCATGTTCCAATTATTAATGGAGATTTGAAGCTATTTCTTCTTATTTTGAATAGTACCACCTCGGCAAATGATGGTCTCAAAAGGTTTACTCCATCCATGTCTTTAAGATTGACTCCACTTTGAGGTTACAGCTCTTCCCCATTTGTATTTTGCATGAATTCCTACCTGAGGGGCTCATCTTCCAGCACTATTTCAGACAATGTTCCATTGCTATTCATAAGGTTTCCACTGGCCGATATTTTAGAAGTAGACAACCAGGTCCTTTCTTCTAGTCCATCTTTTTCTGAAAACTGTGCTGAAATCTGTCCACCATGGATGACCTTGTTGTTATATGAAATACTGGTAGCATAGCTTCCAGAATCTCAGTAACATGCAAACCACCACTCTATGACAAACTAACAAGTGATTGGTGGTTAACAAAGGTAGATATTATGGCAGGTGAGATATTAAGACACCATGGATATCCTGGGCTGTCCAGGAGTATGGAAGAGACACTCTGGACATCATTTGAAAGGAAGAGAGGAATAAAAATGAAGAAGGCTAGGGTTTAGGGAATCTGACTTGTGAAGGATCGGTCTTGAATATTTTTTCCTTGCCATCATTGAGACTCTCATTTTTCAACTACAAAATTATTTTAGTATGACCTGGAGAAACATGTTTGAATTTGCTCCAATTGTTTTACTGTACTTATATAGTCCTATCCAAGTTTTGCTGCTAATTTCATTACATATCATCAGATATTCTTTGTACATATCCCATTGCCATGGAAATACAGTGGTAAACAAGAAAGAAGTTCCTCACTCATGTGATTTACATTATATCAAGTTTATAACAAGGCATGCATTTCAAGTTTGAAATCATGTTATTGTTTTGTGATATTCAAAAGGGAAAATATGCATCAATAGTACTGGATGGATTTTTTTTTTAGAAACAGCAATAACTATAATTATTTCATGTTCATTTAATTCTATCAATCTCTAGGATGAAACAGACATTATTATAACTTTTATTGCTAAGGCATTATTTTCTCCCTTGCAACCCTTATAAATTGATGTTTTTCAAATGCCTAAGGCATTTAACTGCTAACTGGAAGGCTGCTGTTTCAAACTCACCAGCCACTTCAGAAAGAAGATTGGGCAATCTACTTCTATAGAGATAACGCCTTGGAAACACAAGGAGGGGTTATCAAAGATGTGATCTTATGCAACTGCCTATAGACTTTTTTTTTTTTTTTTTTTATAGCTAAATAATAGTAAAATGAGAGATTTTTCAAATCTTTTGTAACAGCTTCTGAATTATTTCTATAGTAAATCTAATATATATATATGTATGTATGTATGTGTGTTTATATATATATATATATAATTTATATATAATTTCTTATCACCACCATAGGTACATTCAGGTTGGAATTTAAATGCAAACCCTAAAACTGTTACTCAGCATGAAGGTTTCTCCAATGTGTTCTGTATTCATATAGAGTTATACAAAAGTAAGGCATAGAGAGTTATTATAATAAAATGACTTGGTGATGAGAAGAAACTAAAACAGCTGGGACAAGATGAAGCCATGGACTCCAGGGAAAATCAAATTCATGTCCACACTAATGCTTTACTAGCTGACTCACTGGAAAACAAATATGATTTATTAGGTAAAATTTCTGTAGTGAATGTATTTTGCAGAATCACCAGTTTACCTCTGCTAAGTATATATAACAACAGACAGAATAATAAAGATGTTTAATCATGGTGATCACTGAGTTTTTCCATTTACTTTAGAAACTACTAAAAAAGTTAAAAAAAAAAAAAGAAGCAATCATTTATTTGCTAGTTCATTTCACTAGATGAAAAGGCAAAACCTCCTATATAAATGAGTTCATTTTCTTTTCTTTTTTTTTTTTTTTGGAATAGATATTCATAATTTATAATGCATTTCCTTCTAATTAGACTGAATCAAAATTTTAGCTCAAGCAGGCCTGAGGCCTCTATTGTTTTATTTAAATAACAACATACTTAACTTTTGAAGCAATTTGGAATGGAGAGTAGGTTTAGGAGGCTACCATTGACAGGGACGTGACTGTTCTATTTAAATGTGAAGTCCACATTTGCTATTTCGCTGCATAATGCTTTTATTTATTTATTTTATGTGTGCGTGCAGTTTTAATTTCTTCAGAGGGAGGTGAGACTGTGTGCTGTGGAGTTTTCTCTGGAGACCTATTCTCCTGGCTGGATATGTATGACAGGTTTAGGCATTAAATAGCTTTAAGCTTGTCAAAGAAAGGTTATTAAAAATGTCCCTGCCTTTCAGGCTCCATGCTCAGTAGGAGCCCAAATGCAGTCCTATGGGGCTGTCTTTCTATTTAGTCATGTCATTTGGCTCTTTGCCTATAGCAAAAAATGAGACACCATCTGTTATTTTTCACTAATGGCTGGCTGTCGGTCCTGAGCTTGCCTGGCTCACCATACTTACCCGTTTCCCACCAGCAGCTGGACAAAGCTTCACTAACACAATTCTCTACTGAAAAAGTGTGCTTTATTATCGGTAGGCTTAGGGATATGGCAGGGCTTTTATATTCTAAAGCATTGCCTCAATAGAAGGTATTATCATTATTTTATCACCACTGTGAAATCTCTCTGTAGTTTTTTTTTTTCCTTTTAATTAATGTGATCCAGATCATATGTGGTTGCTGTTGTTACCTGCCCGTGGAGTCGATCCTATGTACAACAAAATGAAATCCTGCTTGGTCCTTGTCATTCCTTTGATCTTTTGTGCAGATCATAGGATGTACACACAAAAAAATTGTGTGTCTAGCTTTATTGTGATACTCACTTTATTGTGGTGGTCTGGAACTGAAACTGCAATATGTTCGAGGTATGCCTGTAACTTGCTAGGTTTCATAGCAGAGTCAGGATTCGCCCGGGCACATCCTACCTTCCTATTGAGCTGTCCTCTGAACGACCACATCTATTGCTTCTGGAGATAGATATTTAACCATTCTAGGACCCTATGTAACACACAAAGCTATTTGGGTTTATAACTTGAGATCGATGGGCTGTATACTTGACAATATGCTGGCAGCAAATTTCTGTTGGTTAGTTTTCAGTGTCTCATTTGCTTACATGTGAAGAAACACCTCTGTTTAGATTCAGGAACCATTGTAAATATCCAGCCTGGAAGTCAGCCTCCCTCAAAAGGCTGCTCAGTTGCTTACAGATGGGGATTCAAAACCTACTGACGACATGTGATGTCAGCCTATTGTCACACCCTCGCATGCAACACCTACTTGAAAAGCACTAACTGAACCACTACTTATCAATAGGGCAATGAGGTCTTTTCCATTCCCAAATCTTAACGTGGTCAAACATTTATATAAAAACAGATAACTATTCATTTCAGATTAAAAGGTATCTTTTACAGATATTGTTGCAGTTATACATATTGTTGATTAAAAGCTTGGCCAATTTTTCATCTAGGGTATATTTATTTTTTCCTTCCAAGGTACAAAATTTTGTCATGTGGTTAGAAAAAACATACTGTCTATTAGTTTCAATAGATTGAATTACAAGTACTAAAAGAGGAAAAGGAAAATAATAAAAATAAGTTATTTTCTTTGTAAGTTCAAATCAAAATTCATTACTGATGACTTCATTGTGATTAATGTGAGTTGGGCAGACTGAAAATTGTTATCAACTGGCAATTATTACCCAGAATGCTAGATCTGCAATTTGTCAATAGAAAGTCAGCAAAAGGAAATTTCTATTGTCAACAAGTTTGAGAAAGCTTAAATCTAAAATATATGGATCTATTATGGGGATGAGGGGCAACTTTGACCTTCAATATATGTGCCTTGTGAATTTCCATAGGGAATAATGTTCACAAATTTTCTGAACATATTTAATCATGAAATCTAATTTTTTGAAGTTCTTATATGACTAGTTGTCCAGTAAACATACTTATCAGATGTATTACTTATGTATCCCAAAGATATCTCAAATTCATATTTATATTTTATCACTTTCCCAGATAGAACATATACTAACTCCCACTTCCCAATTTGCTCAAACAAAACCTCATAAGCTTCATTTATGTCATATTCTCTTTCATCTCCCTCACCAAATTGATTACCAATTACTATAGGGACCCTTGATAGTGCAATTGTTAAGTGATTGGCTGCTAACTGAAAGGTTTCCAGTTCAAACCCATCATCTATTCCATGAGAGAAAAGACTTGGAGATCTGCTCCAATGAATATTGCAGCCTAGGAAACATTATAGGGCACTGTTACTCTGTCCTAAAGGCTTACATGAGGGGGAAAACAACAACCAGCAACAAATAGCACATAACCAATAACAGAGAACAAACTGCCAACTACCAACACCAACCAACAATACAACCATTTTATTTCTTAGCAGTCCCTTGAAAATGACCTCTCCTTTCCATTCCCATAATTCATGCACTAGCTTGCATCATTGATTTTTATTTTCTCAGCATTGTGTAATATGTTCTCAACTATCACTCTGCTTGCCTCTACATTACAGTCAGTGTAATTGTGTTCCCTGAGAAAACATGTGTTGGAATCCTAACCCTGATTCCTGTGGATGTAATCCTGTTTGATAAAGGATTTTCTTTGTTATGTTTATTACATCATATCTTGTTGTTGTTGTTGTTGTTATGTGCCGTCCTCTAAGTAGGGTAAATTTTAAATTTAATTTTTTCTGAGTTACAAAAAGAGCAGATTAGACAGAGATACACATATACAGGAGAAGAAAAATGTCATGTAAGGATTTTCTATAATCTGAGGAACCAAGGAACACCAAGGATTCACTACAAGATAGGAAACAGCATGGCTAAGATCTTGACTTTCATTTGGAATTTTAGCCTCCAGAACTGAGAGAAAATAAATTTCTGTTCTTTAAAGCCACCTACTTGTAGTATTTCTGTCACAGCAGTACTAGAAAATTAAGATATCTATATTATGGACAGAAAATTCTTTCTAAAATATTAATCTGGTTATGTAAGTTACTTACATTACTTCAATGATTTTCCACAATGAACAATAAAAATCAGCCCCTTAGCACGGATTTTAAAAACTTCTGTGTCTAGTCCAGACCTATATTTCTCAGTTGCTAGCCATAGCGGTTTACTTATGGTTTCCAAAATACAGAGTTTTTTGTTTGTTTGTTTTGTTTTTCATGTATGTGTATCTTTTCTGCCTGGATCGTGCACTTGTCTACCCCCTCCAGATTGGATTACTATCCTAGTTACAAGGCTGAGGTTAAACACATCTCCTTTGTAAAAGCTTTCTGTGTTTCTCTTGAACAGTTATATATTTGGTCCCCTATTATCACAGGGTTTCTTAAACTAGGGTCTGTGGTGCATTTTTCTGGAAAGCAGTGGCATGGAGAATGTAATAGTCAGCCCTCAAGATGGCACCCAATGACCCCTGCCTGCTGATATGAATACCCTTCCCACATTCTATCAAGGTTGGTCTACATGAACAAGAGGATACTGCTAAGTGGTGGTACGGCATTTCTGACATTAGGTTATAAAACACATCATAGTCTCCTCTGTCTTTTTCACCAATCACTCTCTCTAAGGGGAGCCAACACCCATGTCATGAACAGTCCTATGAAAGGGCTTCTATGGCAGGGAGCTGAGATTTTCTGCCATCACCAGTAGGGAATTGTTGTAGTTCTCTGGTGCCTCTCTAACAGATAATACCACAAATGGGTGGCTTTAACAACAGATATTTATTCTCTTACAGGTTAGGAGGCTAGAAGTCTGAGTTCAGTGCCAGCCCTAGGGGCTGGGTGGAAGCCCTTTGACCTTGGGCTTCAGCTCTGCCTCTTGCTCCCAACCAATGGAAGCTGGAGGCAATTCTTAAGCAGCTGCTGGCAGCTGAGGCTGACAAACCCAAAGTCTAAAAGACACAGTGCCACGATTTATTAAGGAAGATGGCAGGCCTGTAATTCAAGTCCATTAATAGTCCCAAGATCAGCAGTAAACATGGCAGGCCATTGAGATGAAGATGCAGCTATAAGCAGTGTCAGAGTGTGCTAAAAAACTCAGAGACTTTTCTTGAAACTGTCTTCTTATATACTGGAAGCAGACCACACCCCTAAGGCAGCTACTCAGTTGCTCCAGTAGATTCCACCATGGAGGTGATTACCAGTCTCATCATGGGGAATCACTACATCCAGCTGCCCAGCCACTCAAAATTAGGCCCAGCCTAGTTGACACACAACTTAACTACCACAGGAACTAAGGCCTTTTGCCAATAGCCATGAGAAGTAAGATATCTTGGAAGCATATCTTCCAGTGCCAGTCAAGCTTTCAGATGATGACAGCCTCAGTTGATGGCTTGACTGTAACTTCATGAAAGACTAAGCCAGAACCACCCAGCTAACCCACTTTTGGGTTCCTGACCATCAGTCAATTGCAAGAGAAAATAAATGTTTGTTGTTCTTTGCTGCTAAACATTTGGAAAAACATTGCTTGTGTAGCAACAGACAACTAATACAAATTCTATCATGTTTTCAAATGAGTCAATGACCCCAAAAGGATTAAGAACCACTGACATGTATATTGTTCATACCTCTGCTAGCATTAATTTCTGTGTATCATTGAATTATTTATGTGCTTGCCAGGCTGTCCTATTGAAAGGTACCTGAAAACAGCAAAATTGCATTTATTTTTGTATCCTCATTACGTACCTTAAAGTTGGAAATCTAACATAATTTTCAAAAAGATTTACCTGCAGCTTGAAGTTAATGCAGACTTAGAGGAAAGGTTCAAGCTGTTGGAGGTCAATGAAGGTCATCTTAAGGGCTTTTGATGCTATAGTATATTTACTGAGAAGGGCTAGAGAATTTCAAGATACTTGCAACTTTTCTGGGAGTTTTCTAGATATAGAACAGCTTATATATGTATGAAAAGCATTGTCATGAAAAAGGGACTACAGTATTCTTTTTTTTCTCAACGGGATCTAAACTTACATTTCCTGTGATGCAAAAGTCAGGAAGAAAACATTCCCAAGCTATTTTGAGGTGATTGGGTCTTTAATGAATAAGGAAATTATAAACTAGATTTGTTTTCAGGATATTATGCTTGTGTGTGTGTGTGTTAAGATGTGTGTGGCTATGAGGCAGTTAAGAAGTGTCATGTTTCTGTAAAACAACGTCTGGCTTAAAGAAATTTTTATGGGATTCTATAAAAGCATACAGGACTTTTGCATGGAAAAGAAACACATATGCATAAAAGGAGAAAATGCTTTGTAATTGTCTTTAACCACTGATTAAGATTATTTTATATCTATTTTAGTATAATAAAAATATACTAATGTGCTTTAGAATAAAAAATAGTACTTTTCTTTTTCTTGTTATGTTTGCAAGAAGAAAAAGAACTCTGTGTTCTATATAGAAATGGTTAAGGGAGCAGTTTAGCAAGTCTATGTACATTTTTCAGGCCAATAACTGGTATTCAATTGTTGAATAAAAGTGTATCATTTTGTAGGGAGAGAGGGACCCTCTGCACCTACTGATGTTTCTCATCACACTTCAATTGCATGCAGGCTATTGACACTAATCACAGGCAATCAGGAGAGTGAGTCAGTACTTTCCACACTTTTACACTGGGGGTGGGGAGCTGAAAAATAGCAAATTAAAAAATAGCTTTCTTAAAATGAAAATGCTGTATTCCCAGGACTATTTCCAGTTCTAACCCAGACTGAAATTTCCTAAAGGCTTGCCGTCACTTTATCAAAAAGGAATCACGACTTTGCTTTGTCCTCTGGGGGAGTTTTTAATGGTATTTCCCTTCATCAGATGTTTGCCCTTGAGGACAGCTTGGTTTTTTTCTGTTGTTAATTTTAATTGAAAGTAAATGTTTCACAGTATGTCCTTTGGAGACGGACTTGAATATTCATCAAGTCTAGCACCACTGAGTCATCTCTACAAAATCCTAACCAAGATGTGATTCAGCCTATACTTAAACATCACTGGAATGGAAACTCACTACCTGAAAAACACTGACTCAGAAAGCTCTTGTTTATTTCGAGTTAAAATGTCTTTCTATAGTGGAATTGTATCAGGTTACTACCTCCTTTGTTGGATAGATTTTCTGGAAAGTTCTTACCCTGTCACCTCACTCTCATCCCACTGCTAGAATCTGCTTTTCTCTAGACTAAACATTAGACTTCCTCCGCCCAGCTTTTTCTTAGGTTTTGCTAATGGACTCCTCCTTCCTGATTCACAGCCTCAGTACATGCTGTTTCCCAGCCTGAAATGCTCCTCAACATTTATCCAGTTAACTGTTACTTGACCTTCAGGGCTCAGCTCAACTGTCACTTCCTCAGAAAAACCTTCTCATGCTTTGCCCATAGTGTTGCCATTTATAGGCACCAGCAGCTCCTGGGAAGGAAGGTTGAACAATCTACTTCCGTAGTGATACTGCCTCTGAAACCCAAGGAGGGGGTGGCTATGAGTCGAGTCCAACTCCACGGCACATAACGACAACATAGCTCACTGAAAATTTCCTTCATTGTTCTTATTATGGTCTGTAATTGTATATCTGTGTGATTATTAGATAAATGCCTGTGCCCCGACCCCCGATTCTATGTTCTACAGAGCGGGGAATTCTATATCCCCAACACTGGCACAGTGCCTAGTACATACTCAGTAATCAATTAATTGTTGTTGAATAATGAAAAAAATCCTTATATGTCATGAGTTTGATCTTCTTAACAACCAAGGAGCTCTTCTCCTTGAAAGAAGAGAACTTCTGAAATAGTTGTGATCAACAGAGCAGAGAATGTGTATGTAACATTCCTTACTTAGGAAATATTATTATTTAAATGCAGCCCAAGATCTCATTAGGTTTTGGTAGTCATATCCCCTTACATCACCCTGCTGATACCCAGGAAATTTGTATTTCCTCCAGTGGTACTGTTGTATCTTCACCTTCAACCCATGCTTGTTTTAGTTCAATCTAAGCATAGGAACAACCACTAAATAATACTGAATTCCAAAGCATCAAAGGTCTTGTACAAATCAGAAATGTTCTCAAATTGTTCAGGGGCAATAGGATGCTAATTATAGTCCCTTTCCCCTGAATTTGGTAAGAGACTTGATTAGGATTACTAGAACTCCAAGTAGTTAAAGTCAAGTCCCTAATTCTATACACATTTTTGGTACTAGATAAGCTAACTGGCAAAAGCTTTAGAGAGACAACTTAGTCAAATTTCTAGTTTAAAAGCCAGTTCATCCCAAGGTTAAGAAAAACCATAATTTAGTGTCTACAGGGGCATATAGGCCCTATGACATTTTTCAACCAAGTCTGTAAACAGAATGGAAACTAATAAATTAGACTCTAGGTGGGTGGTCAAAAAGGTACAAGAGAATGAGAATTCTGCAGAAAAGCTGGGGACACAGGATTCCATTTCAAAGAAAGATGATGACTAGGGTGATCATATAACTCACATTTCAGAGTGAAATAGAAGCTATTAATAATAATGTCAAGGCAATAAGTGTACTTTGGGACTGTCTTTGTTTAAGCTAGGATGCATGGTCATCCTAATGATGGCTTAATTCTCAAACCCATGAGCTACTGATACTTAACTGTTTCCTTCTTTATTTTTCCCCTCTATAAAAAGAGAGCTAGTAGTATTTACTGTATTTCTAGAGTATAACATATCAGTTGACACAGCATAGATGCTCACATTGAATCAATATTAATTACTCTCCTCCATTTTCCTCTTAACTTCCCCAGTATTGGCTCAGAAATCAAGAGATTTCTCTTGGAAGAGGGGGAGAAGAGGCATCCCTAGACACAACAGAGTTGGTAGAGAAAAAAAACTAAATCTCCAGGATCAAAGGAATATTTTTAGTCTAGGTGTGTGTGGGCCAAGGTGTTGGCTTTCCAAATCTCATCAAATCACAGAACACAAGCCACTCATATTCCCTGTACTAGCCAGAGAGGCTTTTAGAGTGTTAGAGTAAGCCTTAGGAAGAGGTATTTTTAATGCCTAACAGTGTTGTTGTTGTTGTTATGTGCCATTGAGTCAGACCCGACTCATAGAGACCCTTTCTTTCTTTCTTTTTTTTTTTTT
>NW_006921601.1:22571914-22596687 GCF_000298275.1 Orycteropus afer afer | reverse complement strand
AGGTGGAACAATGTTTTGTATAGTATGTTATGCCAATTGAGCTTGATGTCCCCTGCGACTATGGTCTCAAGCCTGCAGGATCAACTACTCGATAGAGACCCTTTCTTGAGTTACTGAGGCAGTATCACTATGGAAGTAGATTGCCCAACCTTCCTTCTGAGGAGTGGCTGGTGGGTTTGAACTGCCAGCCTTCTGGTTAGCAATCAAGTGCCTTAGGCACTATGCTACCAGAGCTCCTCATGCCTAACAGTAGAGGTCTAAAATAATTAATGAAGCAGCTGTTTGATTTATAGGCCAAGTATTTAGGGGACCTATGTAGGAGAATTAGAAAAGAGGGAGGCATGACTTGTCTATAGATAAAAAAGCCCAGGTTCCATTCTGGTGGAATTCTCCCAAGCCCTAACACTCAGCCCTCCCAAACTCACACGTAATTGTCTTGGTTCATGTATTTAGGATTTTCATTGTTACTTGTTCATTGTGAATCTTCTTCCCAAACTTTTGGGTTTTATCCCTGTGTGCCCAATGTCTAGCACAGTGTCTGGTGTATAGTGTGTAATAACTGTTGAATTGAACTATTGCACATAAACATGTAATGCAGAAAAATGCACAACTTGGAGTTCCAGTTTATCAGAATCTTAGATTTACATAAGACACAAGTTTCCAGGGAAGTGAAAGAGAACACAAAATGGAGGCTGACGGAATTTTTTTTTTTTTTTTAAGTTTTCAGACAGATTGCCAACTCAAGAACATAGGGAACTGCTAAGGATGCAGAAGTCAGGGGGCAATGAGCCAGCAGGCAACAATAAGTAGCTGTGAGAAATGGGGTTTGTTAGCATCTTCCCATGGGAAGCCAGAGAATAAAGGAAGCATTCAGAACTTGCCTCCAACTCTTCCTCACTGGTTGTTCATATGATGAAGCTGATACCAGGGCCCTGTGGGGATGGAGAATGTTGCTGATCAAGAAAACTAAATTCACTGATTCATTGCTTCTCTAGAAGAAAGTGGAAGGACTTCTGCCTCAGCTGGAGGGAGGTGGCAGAGGAGAGGGAACACTGGAAAATAGCCTTACCACTTTCTCTTTTCTGTCTCTCCTGATGAGCAGAAGGATAACGTGATGGTTAAGAGTAGATTCTTGAGCCTGACTGCTGGGCTCCTATCTCCCGTTCCCTTTATTAGCTAGCTGTGTGGCCCAGAAACCAAAATACCAAATGTGTTGCCTTCGAGTTGACTCTAATTCATGGTGACCCATGTGCTACAAAATAGAACTGTCCGATAGGGTTTTCTCACCTGTAATGTTTACAGAGGCAGATCTCTAGGACATGTTTCCAAGGTACTGCTGGCTGAATGTGTTCAAACTACCAATCTTTAGGTTGATAGTTGAACACAGTTTGTAACATACAGAGAGCTTGCTGTGTGACATAGAGCACAATATTTCATCTCTCTACATCCTATTTGTGTGGATCATGACAAATTATGGATAACATTGAGAAGAATGGGAATCCCTGAGCACTTGATTGTACTCATGAGGAATCTGTACCTTGACCAGGAGCCTGTCGTTCGAACAGAACAAGGGGACACTACATGGTTTAAAATCAAGAAGGGAGTGCGTCAGGGTTGTATTCTTTCTCCACACTTATTCAATCTATATGCTGAGCAAATAATCTGAGAAGCTGGACTATATGAAGAAAAACGTGGTATCAGGATTAGAGGAAGAATCATTAACAACCTGAGATATGCAGATGATACAACTTTGCTTGCTGAAAGTGAGGATGACTTAAGGCACCTACTGATGAAGGTTGAAGAATACAGTCTGCAGTATGGATTACATCTCAACATAAAGAAAACAAAAATCCTCACAACTGGACCAATGAGCAGCATCACAATAAATGGAGAGAAGATTGAGGTTGTCAAGGAATTCACGTTGCTTGGTTCTACAATCGATGCCAACGGGAGCAGCAGTCAGGACATTAGACGACGTGTAGCATTGGGGAAGTCAACTGCAAAGGAACTGTTTCAAGTGCTGAGGAGCAAGGATATCTCCTTGAGGACTAAGGTGCGCCTGACACAAGCCATGATATTTCCAATCGCCTGGTATGCATGTGAGAGCTGGACAAATGAATAGGGAAGACCGAAGAAGAGTTGATGCTTTTGAGTTGTGGTGCTGGCGAAGAATGCTGAAAGTACCGTGGACTGCTAAAAGAACTAACAGATCTGTCCTGGAGGAAGTGCAGCCGGAATGCTCCTTGGAAGCAAGAATGGCCAGACTTCGTCTCACCTATTTTGGTCATGTTGTCAGAAGGGACCATTCCCTGGAGAAGGATGTCATGCTTGGTAGGGTGGAGGGTCGACGAAAGAGGGGGAGGCCTTCAGTGAGATGGATTGATACAGTGGCTGCGATGATGGGCTCGAGTATAGCAGGGATTGTGGGGCTGGCGCGGGATCGGGCAGTGTTTCGTTCTGCTGTGCATGGGGTCGCTATGAGTCGAAAACGACTCGACGGCACTTAACAACAACAACAACAACAACATCCTATTTTCCCTCACATATAAAACAGAGAAAATCCAAATTCATAGGATATTTTGAGGATTAAGTGAATTAATACACATAAAGTTCTGAGAGCAGTGTCTGACACAGAGTAAATACTCTATGAGTATGGTCTGTTATTATTTACTGTTAGTAGTGAAATTATTTTCTCCCTGTAACCTCGTTTTAGGTACATTCATAGCCCTGACACCTTTTTTTTTTTTTTAATGGTTCTATGAATCCTATCATTGATTAACCCATTCAACAATCAAACCCACATTTTATTTCTTCCTGTGTGCCCAATGTTTAGCACAGTATCTGGTGTATAGTGTTTAATAAATGTTTGTTGAATTGAACTATTTCACATAAACATGTAATGCAGAAAAATGTACAACTTGGAGTTCCAGCTTGTCAGACTCTTAGATTTACATAAGATATATGAATAAAAAATATTCTTAATAAAATGCATACTCTGACTGCATGAACTACAGTCTAACATTTTTATTTTACACTATTTATGTCTCTTCTGTTTCAGTCTAGTCTAGGGTAGTTGATTTCATAACTATAATAAGAAGTTCTTAGGCACCTTCTCCTATTATTGACACATCTATTTGCATTGTCCTCATCTTTGGAAATACAACATTTTTTCAGTGTTCCAATTTTTGGTTCAAAAAGACATTAACTTTTCTGGTGAGCTGGAGTGCAATAAAAACTAGGCTACAAGAGAGATTTAGACCTCTAAAAAGTAATCCAGTTTAGTAGAAGCAGTCTGGCCTAATGAGCTAGACAAAGCCAGTGACTTATTGAACTGCTTTAAAAAAAAAAAAAAAAAAAAGACAGGAAGAAGCTATAACCCATAGAGACTCAGTATACCTTGCTATGGAATTCCTCCTAAAAATCAGAACCAGAGAACAGAAAGGCATTTGTGTACTGGCAGGAGCAAGTTGCGATGAGGGTGGCTGATTAATTCCATTGTATCTCAACTCACTGGATTTTGTCAAGTGGTTGAAACTTCACCCACTTGTGTAGTTTTATCTTTCTCAGCCCCTTCACCACAAACTATGTGAGATCAGGGCCCTGACACAATCATACTTGTATTACCCATAGAGCTTTAACTGTTGCCTAGCAATGTATAATCGATTATTGTGGGTTTCTTTGATCAATACATAATAATAGAAGCAACCTTTCTAGTTTTTCCATATGTTGGATCCCATCTTGCAAAGTGCTGGATACAGCCATCATCTGCCTTTAGATTCCCGAGAGGTAGGACAGAGGGGCAATTCAAGTCAAGGGTGTAGTATTTTCCTGACAAGCCTTCTGCCAAAAATCTTATTTTCAATGTTGGTGTGTGAAATGGATTAATGGAGGAATATCAGAGACTTCTACTTAAAAATTCTCAATCCTTAATGTCTGGGCCAGAGGACTCCATATAACATTCTAGAGCTTGAGGCTATCTTGAGATCAAGGGGATCTCCTTTGGTGCAATCATAAGTTGGGAAGAAAAGGTATAAAATTATCTTGGGGGGTGATAATAGTATTCTAAAATTTTCAATCTGAGTGTTAGTTAAGCAATGGAACATCAGGGTTAAATATCCAATATCATTTCTTCCCACTGTTCCACCTATCTCATATTACCAAATGTCAAACCAAACTCGAGTCAATTCCCACTCAGAGTGACCCAGTTGGGTTTCCAAGGCTATAAATCTTTATGGAAGCAGACTACCTCATCTTTCTTCCACAGAGAAGCTGGTGGGTTTGAACCACAAACTTTATGGTTAACAGCCAAATGCCTTAACCACTACGCCATCAGAGTACCTTAATCTTATATTAGACAGCTACTATTATGGAGAGGGGAGTCCCTGAATGGTGCCAGTGGTAACCAGCTCTGCTACTAACCAAAGTCTGGAGGTTTGAGTTCATGAGAGGTGGCTTGAAGAAAGGCTTGGTGATCTACTTCCCCCAAAACCAGTCAGTGAAAACCCTGTGGAGTACAGTTCTACTGTGACACCTAAATTCATCATGAGTTAGAATCAACTCCATGGCACTAGGTTTAATTATAGGGGAGGGTGTTGTATCCCTCAGGTGTGGGAGAGTAGGCAAAAAGACTTTTCCAAAGGGTAAAATGTACCCATGGATCTCACTCCTTTCCAAAAGAATAAGAGAAGAGAGACGAGTTTTACATCCAAATTTATTTCTTATCTTTTCATCTGAGGCTACTGCATAAATTATACCTAGAGCAGCAAATCTGGGTTCCACTCTCCAAGCCATATGCCCAAAAGATTGCATCTTCACATCACAGAAGGTAGTACTTTTTTCAAATTTGCATAAAGATATTATTTGAGTGAGCCCTGGTTGTACAGTGGTTAGCTGCCAGAGTGCTAACCCAAAGGTCAGTGGTTCAAATCCACCAGTACTCAGCAGGAGAAAGATATGGTACTCTGCTTCCTTAAAGCTTACAGCCTTGAAAACTCTATGGGACAGCTCTATTCAGTCCTACAGGGTTGCTATGAGTTGGAAATGACTCTATGGCAATTGTTTGTTCTTTGGTTTATTATATGGTGGCCCTCCCACAGCCTTTATCCATCCAACCCCAAAATTTTATGCATACACCTAGCAAATGAGGTATCTGGAGACCTATTTGATGGAATCATTGTGCCAGAGCCTTTTCTAAACTTAGGCTTCCTGCATGGGAATGGAGAATGTCAGGAGATAAATAGGAGGGGTTATTAATAACAATTAATAGCAAAAGGAAAATTGGGGCTAGGAAATATAGTTGGAATTATATGAAGAAGGGGAAGGGGAAGTTCATTAATAGGTAACATACCCTAGAATGAATCATTCATCCATTAAATTCAAACATATGGTAAGGGCTTTCCTTTCCATTTTTACATTACTGATTTTGTTTTAATATGGCACTTCATTTGGAAAGGTTTGCTCAAATCAGCAGGTTAAGCATGATTATAATTCTTGTTTTATTGATGGCATTCGCCAACACACCCATAAAAATTAAAGAACTTCCCAAATAACAATCTCCTATTTCTCATATTAGTTTTGTGATTGTCATTTTAGCTTTCACTTTGGAGTACTTAAAAAAAAAAATTGAACACAGTATTAATAGAATTTTTCACTCTTCTCTGCTGACTTAACTCTAGGAAGAGGCAGCATCTGGTGATCTTCCCTATGTCACTACTTGCTTAATTAACATTCAAATCCAAGCCTTTGGGAAAGGGTTAGTATTCTTACAAGTCAAGAGGTAGTTAATTGCTACTGTAACACCTTTGAAGCTGTCATAGTGTATCTGTAAAGAGATTCTTGATAGGAGGGTCTAGGTTGAGGTAAAAATGAAAAATCACAGTTTTAAAAAATATGTATATTATATACATAGACTAGTATTTCTTTATTAGAAAAATAATATCTAACATGACATTATAGTTCAGGACTAGTTATTCATCCTTGTGAATGAATAACTCTTTAAAATATCTATGGATCTTAAAATGATTTTATGTTATTTTGAAGGAATATTTACACCAAATGGTTAGGTGCCAGTGCATTTCATTTTATTTATGAATTTCAGAAAATTTAATGAATAATGAGTCAAACTGACAAAAAAAAAAGCGCAGGAAGACTTAGTGATGCATATTTAGACTATATGTCCTATAAGCAAGTAACATTTCTTTGATCAATTTAAAATATTTTGTCTAGAAAAATATTATCCCCTAAAAAATAATTGCTGTCTGCCATAGAAATAATTTAATTTATAATATATTGTTTCAAATTAACAAATTAAAAGAAGAAGAAATAGCTTAGGGAATTGTGAAAACAAATTAAATCAAAACAAAAAAATAGTTATTTATGAGAAAAATACAAATTAATAAAGAAAAAATCAAAATCACAACAGATGGATGAATAAAGACCACAAACATAATTCACAAAATAAGAAATGTTATAGAAACATGTGTAAATGCTGTTAATACTCAAAGAAATGCAAACTGAATACTGACGATTTTTATACCCATTAAATTAACAATTAAAAATTATAATATTACATGCCACAAAACTGTGGTATAATTTGTACATTCACCATTGGTGGCAGAGTGAATCGATAAATTTAGAAAATAATTTGACAATATCTCTGTAAGCTGTAAAACATTTTATATACATTAGCTTAATCATAATTTATATAAAATAACTCTATGATATAAATATTATTGCTATTCTAATTTTTCAGAAGGAAACTGAGGCAAATAAACAATAAGTGTCATATCTCAGGTTGGTGCTGTTAGTTGCCATGGAGTCAATTCCAGCTCCTGGTGACCTTATGTATACCAAAACAAAATGTTGTCCAGGCCTGTGCCAGCTTCGTGATCATTGGGATAGTTTAGTCCGTTGTTGGAGCTATTATGTCAATCCATCTCCCTGAGGGTTTCCCTGGTTTTGCTGACCCTGTATTTAACCAAACATGAGGTCTTTTTCTTTCTAATGATTTAAGTCTCTCAACTCTTTCCTTTACACCCTAAGCAGGGTTTAGCACATAATAGGTCCATAACAAATGTCTTTTGGCTGAAAGAATTACCATGTCTTTGAGAAATTTATATCTTAATCCAAAGCCCAAGTTTCTCAAAATGAAGTCTCATTTTCAATATTCCTATTCCTTTGAAGGAGCTTGTGTGTGTGTGTGTGTGTGTGTGTGTGTGTTTGTTTGTTTGTTTAGGGCAGCCTGCAATTTATTTCCTGAATGGTTAACATTTCCCAGGGCTATGTAAGTTGAATCTAAACAGAAAAAAATAAGTGCAATTCACTCATTTGAGAGAAATATTTATAAACTAAGAAACTGGAAACTATATTCAGAAAAATAAATTGAAACCCTTCCCTTCAAGCATGTGCCTGAGGAACAGCTACCATCTGCCTCTCTTGGCCCAGGAGCCTGTGTTTAAATCATGCTGATGATTTCCTTCATAGAAACCAGTCAAAACAAGATTTTCAAGGCAACTGCTCTTTTAAGCATAATTGTGTTCAGTGTGGCTGTGCTATATGTGTTCTATGCATTATTTAGAGTCCCAAGCTGGTGCTCTCTCCAGCTTTCACCATATGAGTAAATAGTATCAACAGTCCCTCAGTTGCTTGGAACAAAAATCTTGATGTCATCCTTGGTTTTTCTTTCTCTCATACCCATCATCCAACCCCTCAGCATATCCTGTAGGCTCTACCTACAAAACATACCCCAAATCCTACCTTGTTAATGGGCTCCAATTTATTCTCTACACTGCAGCCACAAGAATCTTTATAAAATGTGAATGTAATTATGTCCTTCCTTCTCAAAACTCTAATGGCTTCCCTTATGCTTAGAGTATGTGTCAAAGTCTTTGTGACTCAAAAAAAAAGAGGAGGGATATGTCAAAGGGACATGGGAAGCAACAGGAAGAGCTCCAATGGCCAAACCCGGAAAAAGTTGAGCAACAAAATAAATAATGGATTTCAACTCAAAATATAAAACAAATATTTATGAATGTATGTTGATATAAATATATCATGATTGGCTAAACAAATAAATGGAGCATAGTAGACAAATATCTTGGCAGAAGAATTCTAAATATGCTATGTAGAGGCTACTCCTTTGAGCATAACTCCCCACCTTTCAAGTGTAGGACTTGATAGTGCTCCTTTACAAGGATTTCATTTTATTGGGATTCACAACCAACGCCCATGGAAGAAATCAAATGATATATTGCACTGGGCAAATCTGCTGCAAAAGACTTCTTTAAAATGTTAAAAAACAAAAATGTCACTTTGAGGACTAAGATATGCCTTACTCAAACCATGATATTTTCAATCACCTCATATACATGCAAAAGCTGCAGAAGGAAAATAAGGAAGACTGAAGAAGAATTGATGTTTTTGAATTATAGTATTGGTAAAGAATATTATATATACCATGGATTGCCAGAAGAACAAACAAATCTGTCTTAGAAAAGTACAACCAGAATGCTTCTTAGAAGGGAGGATGGTAAGACTTCACCTCACATACTTTGGACTTAAGGTTTTCACTGGCCAATTCTTTGAGAAGTAGATGGCCTCTTCCTTCTTCCAAGTCTGTCTTAGTCTGGAAGCTCCCCTGAAAGCATAAAAGCAAAGAATACCAGAAAGAGGTTTATTTGCATTTTATTGACTATGTGAAAGCATTTGATTGTGTGGATCATAACAAATTATGGATAACATTGAGAAGAATGGGAATTCTAGAACACTTAATTGTACTCATGAGGAACTTGTACATAAACCAGAAGGCTGTCATTCGAACAGAACAAGGGGACACTACGCAGTTTAAAATCAAGAAGGGAGTGCATCGGGGTTGTATCCTTTCACCATACTTACTCAATTTGTATGCTGAATAAATAATCAGAGAATAATCAGAGAGGCTGGACTATATGAAGAAGAACGTGGCAACAGGATTGGAGGAAGACTCATTAACAACCTGTGTTATGCAGACGACACAATTTTGATTGCTGAAAGTGAGGATGACTTGAAATGGTTACTGATGGAGATGGAAGTCTGCAGTATGGATTATACCTCTATATAAAGAAAACTAAAATCCTCACAATGGGACCAATAAGCAGCATCACAATAAATGGAGAAAAGATTGAAGTTGTCAAAGACTTCATATTACTTGGTTCTACAGTTAACACCAATGGAAGCAGCAGTCAGGACATCAGATGGCATATAGCATTGGGCAAATCTGCTGCAAAAGACCACTTTCAAGTGCTGAAGAGCAAAGATATTTCCTTGAAGACTAAGGTGTGCCTGATGCAAGTCATGGTATTTTCACTCACCACATGTGCATGTGAGAGCCAGACAATGAAAAAGGAAGACCAAAGAAGAGTCGGTGCTTTGAGTTGTGGTGTTGGTGAAGAATGCTGAAAGTACCATGGGCTGCTGAAATAACTAACAAATCTGTCCTGGAAGAGGTGCAGCTGGAATGCTGAAAATGCTGAGAATGGCCAGACTTCACCTCACCTACTTTGGTCATGCTGTAAGAAGAGATCATTCCCTGGAGAAGGATATCATAGTTGGTAAAGTGGAGGGTCAATGAAAAAGGGGAAGACCCTAAATGAGATGGATTGACACAGTGGTTGTAATGATGGGCTCAGGTATAGCAAGGATCATAAGGCTGGCACAGGACCACACAGTATTTCGTTCTGCTGTACATGGGGTTGCTGTGAGTTGGAGATGACTTGATGGCACCTAACAACAACAACACTTTGGACATGTTATCAGGAGAGACCAGCTCCTGGAGAAGGATATCATGCTTGGTAAAGTAAAGGGTCAGTGAAATAGAGGAAGACCCTCAACAAGATGTATTGACACAGTGGCAGCAACAATGGGCTCAAATATAGTAACAAATGTGAAGATGGCACAGGACTGGGCAGCGTTTCATTCTTTCCTTTTGCACATAGGGTCTCTACAAGTTAGAATCAACTGGATGGCACCTAATGATTAATATTAATTATTTGATACTTTTGAATTATATCAATCAATATATTAAATATTAATAATTTAATACATCGAATAGCAAATGTATTAATTAATATCAATTTATATTAGTTAATAATTAATATCAACTAACTAATATTATTACAATAATAATTAATATAATTGATACCATATATTATTAATTAATATCATATTATTATCTTAATAATATTAATAATATTGATAATTACATTAATATTATTATTATGTTAGGAGCTCTGGTAGCATAGTGCCTAAGGCATTTGACTGCTACCCAGAAGGCTGGCAGTTCAAACCCACCAATCACGCCTCAGAAGGAAGGTTGAGCAATCTACTTCCATAGTGATACCACCTTGGAAACCCAAGGAGGGGTTGCTATGAGTCGGGTCCAACTCAACAACACATAACAACAACAACATCATTATGTTATATTATCAATTAATATTATATTATTAAAGCTCTTTAAGACTTCTCTTTATGGGTTACAAGACATTACATGATTTGATCTCTGACCACTTCTCTGTATCTTATCTCCCATATCTTCCCTCTTGCTTTCTAACTTCAGCTACACTGACTGTTCTTGCTATTTCTTCAGCCTGTGTAAGCATTCTCCTGCTTCATGGCCACTGCTTTGCTTCCTTTGCCCGGGGTGCTGTTCTCCCAGATCTTTAAACAATTCACTCTCTCTCTTCATTAGGTCTTGGCTTAAATACACCACTGGAGAGACAATGTCCCTGTCCACTTAAATTGTCATCCTTGGTCATTCTCTACCCTGTCTTATTTTTCTTCGTAATATCAAATCTATTATGTTCATAAAGTGTATATTTGTTCTTGTCATTTTCTGTCACTAGAACATAAATTCCATAGATGAGGAAGTGTTTGCTTTGCCAACTGCTGCATTTTCTATTCCTAGAACACTGTCTGGCACACAATAGATGCTCAATAAAATATTTATAAAATTACTGACTGAACAAGATCAAATATTTTCCCAAAGCTGCATCACAATACTTCTAAAAGCTAGATGCTTTCAAATCACATCCGTTGTTCCAATTGATTCAGTGCTTGGTAATTCCTATCGATAGATAAGTGGGTGAGTTCATCAAAGAAAATCTATATTAGTTCTATAGATAACTAAAACTAGGGTATTTCTACTGGATCACTTATGGGTGAGTTTGGTCTTATCTCACGTTTTATTACACACACACACACACATACACACATACCTCTTTTAATTTGGGAATGTGACCTTTACAGTGAATTACCTGAGTGAATTTTCCCTTTACCATAAGTGTAGCCCAAGTAAGACAAAGACGCTCTGGCCTCTGCCTTAGAAGAAAAGAAATAAGAGTGAGATCAGCCCCTCTTGGCTTGGCACCTGGTTCCCAAAGACACAACAGTTGTGAAGGAAGGAAGCTCCTTCCTATCTAACTCTTGGGATGGAGCCAGAAACTTCAGAAGGATTGAGACATGTGAGTATAATCCTTCATCATGGTGAGATTCTAACACTCTAGGGTGGGATGTTCATGAACTTGCTGATTCACCAGATATGGCCAAATGTCCATTATGTGCCAAGTGTTGTGCTGGGTGCTGTGAAAGTAACAGGGATTACCAAGACACAGCTGGGTCTTCCAGAAAGCCTGTCTATTGAGATACAAATTATAAGTGAAAATATTAACAGTGGCAAGGAAACAGAAAATGAAAGTCAAAAGGAGGCTTTTGTGAACCAAGGAATGGATGACCAGAGACCTTGGAGTTAGATGTAGGGTTGATTACAGGAAGGAAATGCCAGAGGTCTGAGGACAAGGTAGGGAGTAAATAAAATATATTTAAAATAAACATTTACCAGTGTGTGCATGTAATTTGCATTTATGGCCATTTTTGTTTTCATCTCATGTATACACTGTAGTCTCTGAATGCTTTCAATGGGAAAAATCTTCTGACTGCCTCTACAATAAAAATCAGAATTAATACCATTCCTGTTCAAATGAGGAGCTCTGGTAGCGTAGTGCTGAAGGCACTTGACTGCTAACAAAAGGCTGGCGGTTCAAACCCACCAGCCTCTCCTCAGAAGGAAGGTTGGACAATCTACTTTCCTAGTGATACTGCCTCAGAAACCCAAGGAGGGGTCACTATGAGTCAGATCCAACTTGACGGCAGTGCATTGCATTGTTGTTGCTGTTCAACTGATCACAAATTATAAGTAATCTTGAACAATACACATTGCATTTCTATTTAAATTGAGGTTTCTAACTACTAAGGAAATATAGTTATTGTTTCCCAAGCATTTTAGGGGTGGGAGAGGGGAAGGGGGCAAACTTCATGCATGAATTCCACCTTTCATTTGAACCATTCTCTTATTCATCCTTTGAAATCCACAATTGGTGGCACATTTCTTCCTCAAAATAATGATCACTGCTGATAATTCCAGTGTTCCTTCAAACCCTCAAGCCTATTTCCTTCCACCACTAGAGTGCACCAAAATATTTATTACCAGCATGCAGAGCCCCATGACTCCGGTTCAACTATAGATTCTCATCCTTTTCTATTTGACAATTCTAGCACATGGTCATCTATATGTCTGTGAGATCTTATGCACAGTCAGGATCCCAAGTCTGTAGAAATGAAAATAAATCAAGTTGTTGGAATCAGGTAAAAGTTATGACTTCATTCAGTGGCTGAAATTGTAATGAATCGCTCTTTTTGGTGTGTGTATTTTGACTTATAAGTTTGTACTGGAAGTGGAGGAAGGAGTCTGTTTGGCAAATGTAACAGAATGGCTTGAAATATACACAGTCCTTGGAGGAAGTTTGGCAGAAGATCCTTTCAACACGTCAGTGAGCCAGGGGTGTTTGGCAAATTCCTAGAATACTCTTGAGAATATACAATTTTTTAAAACAAACCCTATTATCAATACATTTTATTCATTATTCACCCCACAAACATTAGCTGAAAACCTCCTATGTGCTGGCACTGGATGAGCTAGGGAGATCTCAGACCAAAGACGACATAGGCTGTTGATTTAGCATTGTGATTGAAGTCAACAACATACTCTAAATTCCAAAAGAATTTAGTCTATAATTATTTCCCATATAATATGTGGTTTCATCTTAAATTTAGTTGTTAGAGACAAAATAGTATTTCCAGATACTTCTGTGATAAGGAAAATATTTTACGTAAGAAAGATAACCCATAGAGCCGTTGATGATGAGGTAATTGCTATCATCATCATTTTATAGGTGATAAATCTGAAATACAGATAGGTTAAGCAATTTGCCCATCATTTTATAGGTGACATGTCTGAAATACAGATAGGTTAAACAACTTGACACAGATAGTCACTAGTGAAGCCAGATTAAAATTCAAGCTGTCTGATTTAAAACCATGGTTTTAATCACTGTTCTATTTGATAGCAACTCCCAAGTTTATAGCTCCAGGCTATACATTTCTTCTAAGATGCTGTTGTATATATAACTATTAACTTGACATTTCCACTTGGATGTCTCAAAGGTATATCAAAGATCGTATGTCTAAAAGTGATCTCTTTATTTCCAGCATCATCCCTCAGAAGTCACACATGGATACGCTGCAAACCAAACAATCTGTTTTCTTCATACACCCGCCCTTCCTCATTTCAGTTAACTTTACCCCAATCTACCTATTATTAAAACCAGGACACTGAGAAGTGTGCTAGACTGGTTTCTCACACCTCTTTCTCCATAGCCAAAACACCTTCAGGGTCTATTAGTTTTACATCCAAAATGTATTCCAATATGTTCACTATCCCCAGCTTAGTCCAAGTCACCAGCATCATTCACTGCAATAGTCTTTTATGCAGTCTCTGCTTTTCTTCTCTCCATCTCTGCACCAACAGTAAATTTATTTTCTACCTAGAATTATGGTGTGAGTGCCTAACATGGCATATACTAAAGACTGCCAGAAAAACGAACAAATCTGTCTTGGGAGAAGTACAGCCAGGACGCTCCTTAGAAATGAGGATGGCGAGACTTCATCTAATGTACTTCGGACTTGTTATCAGGAGGGACCAGTCTCCAGAGAAGGACATCATGCTTAGTAAAGTAGGGGTCAATGAAAAAGAGGAGGACTCTCAACCAGATGGACTGATACAGTGGTTGAAAAAATAGACTCAAAAATAAGAGTTGTGAGGGCGGCGCGGGACTCGGCAGTATTTTGTTTTGTTGTATATAGGATTGCTATGAATAAGAACCAACTCAATGATGGCACTTAACAACAATGGAACAATAACAGGACACATAGACAGATCATTGTAATCTTTGGAAACATAAGCCAAAAAACAAACAAAAAAAAAATCACTCCATTCTGTAAAAATTTTCACTAGATTTCCCTTGTACTCCAATACAAATTCCTTATCATAACCCGAAGTGTTCTGCAACTTCTCTCCCTTTTCTCCCTCTTTTCTAATACTTTATTAGGACCCTCCAACCCCTTGCTGACAATGTTCCAGTCTAGGATGACGTTTTGCAGATGCTTAGAGCACATGAACTTCATACTGGCACAGGATATGTGTGTCCATTTTTCCCTCTGCCATGTTTGATCCGCTAGGATCTCACATGGTTGACATATGCGTATCTTTCAGGTCACAATTAAAGCATCATCTTCTCATAGCAGTCTCCCCCCACCCACTCTATCTAACGTAGTCCCCACCCAATCCTCACACTCTTTCTGCACTTCTATCCCAACACTGTTTCTTACTTCACAGCACTGATCACAATCTATAACCATTTAATTATTTATGATTTGCCTCCTTATTTATTTTATTTTCCCCCAAAGACTGTACTTTACATGATGTTAGGAATCTTATCTCCCTTATTTTCCATTATATCCACAGCTACTTCATCTCTTTTGGTTTTTCTTTGCCTGTTACATCTTTTACCATCCTTTGACTTTTAGTCTTTCCAGATCCTTAATTTTCAGATATTTTCCTTGTGAATAGAATACCCCCCCAGAAGCTATATTCTTAGGAACTGGGGATAAAAAAAAAAAATCAAACACTGCTGTGGAGTTGTTTCGACTCATAGCAACCTGTCCTGGGGTTTCCAAGGCAGTATCTCTATGGAAGTAGACTGCCAAATCTTCCCTCCAAAGAGTGCCTGGTGGGTTTGAACTTACATCTTCTGGTTAGCTGTCAAATGCCTTAGGCACCCTGAAGGGGTTGCTATGAGTCAAATAGACTCCAGGGCAGTGAGGTTTTATTTTTTTATTTTTAATTTTTATCCCCAGTTCCTAAGAATTTAGCTTGCAGGGGGTATTCAATAAATAACTTTTAATGTTCTATTCATAAGGAAAATATCTGAAAATTAAGAATATGAGAAGACTAAAAGTCAAAGTATGGTAAAAGATACGGCAGGTAAAGAGAAACCAAAAGAGCTGAAGTAAACTGTGTTAACAGGGAAAAACAAGATGTTAAGACTCGATGGCACATAACAACAACAAGACAAAAAGTAAATAAAATTGACCACATTTACTGATTAAAGCATAAAACATATAATCATCTCAATAAACCAAAACCAAAACCAAACTCACTGCCTTCGAGTAGGATCTGACTCATAGCAACTTCTCCTTGGGTTTCTGAGGCAGTATCACTACTGAAGTAGATTGCCCAATCTTCCTTCCCAGGATGACTGGTGGGTTTGAAAAGCATTTAATAAAATTAAATACCCTTTTATAATAAAGACTGCTAGAAAACTAGGTATAGAAGGTAATTTCCTGAATCTGATAAAAGGAATCTTCAATGTTTTCAGCAAATGTGATTTTTAATAATAAAAATAATCTTTCTTTTTAAATCCACATGCAAAACAAGTTTGCATAAATCACTGCCTGATCAATATGATAATAATAAAAAGCAGAAGTACTAAAATTTGGGAAGAAAAACACTGCTTACTTACATATTAATATGAATGTTTACATGGTAAGTCAAAAGATTCTACACACAAATAGAATTGATAAGTGTTTAGAAAACTGTTTGTTTATTACATTAATATATAAAGAGCAATAGCAAATCTATATAAAGTTTGTATTAAGTTTCTTAGAGCTAGTTTGAATGTGATGTGACCTATTAAAATACTATTCTTTTCCTTTTCACACAGTTGACAAAAAGCAGAAGGCTGTTAGAGTTCTCATGCTGTTCTTATCTAAGTCCAAGGAAAAGATTTTAGATTATAAGGTGATTAATTTTGTTAAGGAAAGAACTAATATAAATGAGAATAATTATATTTCCTAAAGATTAATGTATTCTGTAGGAGGAAAATGTGAGCCTAATGTTATTATATTTAATTTCTCTACCTTTCTTTACCCTCCAAATAACCATTATTTGAAATATTAATATTTTCCTTGATTATAAAACTTTTACAAAAGCATATCAAGACAGGGAGACTAAATGAAATTCCTTCTCTGAAATGCATAGGGGATCATTTTGTTTTGGTATTCCTAAACAAACACAAATGTTTCTTTCAGCTTTTAAACCAGAAATTATTTTTATAAACATTTTGCATTACTTGGAAAATATTTCTATTTCCTTCCAGATTAGATATTTAATGTATGTCAGAATTGTCTATCAGTTTCTTTGGTATGACACTTTATATTTAGTTGGGTTTAATGAGGACATAGGAACTTTGGTAGCATAATGCCCAAGGCACTGGACTGCTAACCAGAAGTCTGGTGGTTCAAATCCACCAGCCACTCCTAGGAAGGAAGGTTGGGCAATCTACTTTGGTAGTGATACCACCTTGGAAACCCAAGGAACGGTCACTATGAGTTGGGGCCAACTCCATGGCACATAACAACAACAACAACAGTGAGGACATTCCCATATATAATATTTATTGTGTGTTTCAATTTAAATTATTTTCTCTTAAATGTTGTTGTTGTTATGTGCTGTCAAGTCAGACTCGACTCAGAGCAACCCCTCCTTGGATTTCTGAGGCATTATCACTAAGAAAGTAGATTACCCAACCTTCCTTCCAAGGAGTGGCTGGTGGGTTTGAACCACCGGCTTTCTGGTTAGCAGTCATGTGCTTTAGGCACTATGATACCTAATTATAAACTGCAGATAGCAATGTGCCATTTTCATCACTTTTGTTCATTTAACAATCTTTTCTTGAGTCCTTGCTATGTATCAAGCATCTGTATTGTTAACACAGAAGCAAAGAAGGCCTAATTTCTACCTTCAAGATGTTGACAGTCTAATAGCTAATCAAGAAATAAACAGATCATTACAATATGTGATGGTTAATGCTACAAAAGGCTAATCCCAGAAATACCATAAAAACATGGAAAAAACCCTTCACTGTGATATGGTAGTCAAGGAAAGCTTCTTAGAAGAGGTGAGGCTTGAGTTGGATATGAAGTATTGGCTGAGCTAACTCAGCAAAGAGAAGGCAGTATCAAGTACACAGTCTATTAGTTGTTTTGAATGGAATAGTGGATGTAGAAGATGTGAAAAGGGTGATGGCAAAAATGGCACTAGAGATACAGGCAAAGAATAGATTACAGAGGGCTTTGTATGCCATGATAACTCATCCAAAGAATAGAAACAAATATGTGAATCCACCGAAAGACTTTAAGCTGGAGTGTGAATAATGTGATGTTTATCTGAAAAATTATTCGGGTAGAATGTGCAAGTTCAGGAGAAAGGGAATGGAGCTTATATGGAGACAGAGTTAAACCACTTACGACATTATCACAGTAGTGTAGATAAAAAGATTGAGGCCTTGAAATAAAATTGTGCCTACAGGAGAGAATTGCACAGGTTGAATATGGAATTGACACAACTTGGTGAGTCATTCAATTTGTTGAGAAGGAAATATAGGATCAGGGGTTATAGTTGATGACCCCACAACTTCTTATTTGGACCACTGAGTTGCTTGCCCTTAGTGGCCTTTCACTGAAAGTAGGAGAGGAAGAGCCGTGTGGAGGAGAAGGGATGGTACAGACTTAACTCTTAGGCATGTTGTAAATTTGAGGGGCTGTGACTGGATTACAAAGTAAGTTGGCTGTTAGAGAACAGGTTTGGAGGTCATCAGAGAGAAAATATGTAGAATTGTATCCTTTAGAGTCATTGTTATAGAGAAAATTCATAGGGTCATGGGAGATGATGGAACCTTTTGAGAGAGCCTAGAAAGAAGGAAGAGAAGAGGGCAGAGGATCCGAGGAACACTGGCATGTAGAGAACAGGCTGAGGAAAAAGAGGTCCTAAAGTGGTAGCAGAGCAACAGCAAACTGTGGGTGAGCCATGGGAAAACAGAGGATCAATCAGATCTGGTAATCAAGGGACCATTGATACCCTCTGCTGGAACATTCTCATTTCAGTGGTAATGGAAAAAAAAGAAAAAAAAGATGTTGACTTCCAAGGTGTATTATAGGCTGAACAAGAGAGAAAGGAATGGAACAACAAGTGTAGATGACTCCAGAAAGGAAACAGCATAGATTGTGGGTATGTAAAAAGATTTAGCATTAGGGATGATCTCTTTTTTATAAGCCTGAGGATAACTAAATTTTTAGCATTAAGGATGATCTCTTTTTTTAAGCCTGAGGATAACTAAATATGCTTAAATGTTGACAGGAATTAGTGAAGAAGAAGGGAGGAGAGATAATTAGTAAAGAAATATACCTGAGGAATTGGGAAAGTTCAGAAATCTAGAGCACAGTTGAAAGTATTAGCCTTACATAGAAGTAGTGGCAAGGCCATTGTGAAGCAAAAATGGAGTTCAGAAAGTCAGAATGGGATAGGTCAGGAAGTGGTGCCAGGAGAATCTGGATAAATTTGTGGATGCGGTTACAGGAAAGTGAGAACTTCTATTGTCTTTGTAAAGTAGGAGCCCTGGTGGCATAGTGCGTAGGACATATGACTGCTAAACGGAAGGCCGGCCATTCAAATCCACCAGGCCACCTAAGAAGGAAGGTTGGACAATCTGCATCTGTAGTGATACCGCCATGAAAACCCAAGGAGGGGTTGCTATGAGTTGGATTCAACTCCACGGCAGTGAGGTGTTTTTTTCTTATCCTATATCGTAGGTGATGGGGAAGATAGAAGGAGCAAAGATAGAAAGAGCAGCAGGAGCTGTAAGGAGAGTTAAAAGGATTTAAATAGCTACTGTATGAAAGGAATGGAGTGCTGCCTAGGGGCAGTTGATTGGTTGCAGCCTACACGCTCTTCCATTGTGTAATTTTTCTCCTAGCCCTGATCCACAACTTAGACCTAGAAGCAGAGAAAGCCCCACGTGTTTGAGATTTAATCAACTCATGTCAATAATTGAAGTATTTATCAAGTTAGTGCCAAAGGAGCTCTGGGCAGAGGATACAAAGAAGAATGAGGCATCATGTCCATCCAAAGAACTTTGGAACCAGCTCGGAAATAGTTACTATGCAGTCAAGGGGCCAAGCAGGCATGAATCTTTAGAAAATACAAAATACAAGGGTGTAAGAAAGGAACAGATTAAAAACTCTGAAAGTTCAAAGAGAGTATTTGAAGGATTTGTTACTGAGAGCCCAGTATGTGAGCCTTTTATATGTTTTATGTGTAAGCCTTGCCACAAGTCTATGTGTTTGATATTATTATCCCCATTTCACTGAAGAAGAAATAGTCTCACAGAGGAAAGTAATTTAGGGAAAATTCCTCAGGAGTATTTTTTATTTAAATGAGATTTAAAGGTAAATGAGGTTTTACCAGATAAAGATGAAGGAGTGGTAGCACCAATTTCTGATTGTATCTGGCTGGTGAATGGCAAATTGTTTCATTTGACTGGATTATAGGTGTGATAAATGATGTCTTAGTTCTTTATCACTGCTATGACAGACTTACCACAAGCAGATGGCTTTAACAAAGAGGAGTTTATTCTCTTACAGATTAGGAGGCTGGAAGTCGGAGTTCAAAGTGCCAGCTTTTGGGGCTAGATGAAGGCTCCTCAACCTTGGGCTTCAGCTTTGCCTCCTATTCTAGGCCCACTGGAGCTGGAAGCGTTTCCTTACTCACACAGCTGCTGGCTGCTGAGGCCAATCTCATCATGGGGAGTAACTGCATCCATCTGCCAAGCACTCAAAGTCATAGCCCAGCCAAGTTGACATGCAATCTTAACTACTACAGATGAGAACTCTTTTCATATGAGGCACTAAAACAATGCTGTCCAGCTATGTAGCTCTTTTATACCCTGGCAAGCCAAGGCTATCTTTTATAACATCTGGAGAAATGGATAAACTGTGCGTCTTTCAGGTAATCTTCCATGGATGTTAGTTCTTTCAAATGGGCTCTTGCTAAGAAATTGAGGGCAGTGAGTTTGAGGTAATACTCTCCAGTAAAGGCCTGGAGTTAGATAGTCTAAATTTCTGACTAAGATCAAGTCTATAAAAACACATTCTAGTACAGGTCAGTGTTTCCATCCGATAAAGATAATTGAGGGGCCTACCCAGGCTACATTTGGCTGACTAGTTGATCATCATGGTTTTAAACAAAGCTTGCACAAAGGAATGCCTGAGAGATAGGTCTCCATTTTCCTTAGGAAAATGTTTTGACCCTCCTCCAGCACAGAAATAAATGGGTAGGCAATGCTTAAAATTCTATTCTACTTAAATATGACTGGATATTTTCCAAAGCAGGTGTTACTAATCATTTGCCATAGTCGTAAAAAAAATTCAAAATATAGGAACTTCCTGGTGATCCCTCTGAGGTAAATTACTTGCAAAATATACTTTCTTGGCAGCTAAAAGGTTTGAGTATATTCATCAAATCGTTAAAGGTAAACCTATTAAATATTAGGAGATATCTGCTATAAAGAATGATTTTAATTTTGAATCTTGAGATGTCCTTTCTAAAAATAATTAGTGTGGGGCCAATTGCCTTCTAAGGCAAACCTTAGTATGTGGTTGCATAATTATGTTATTGTCATAGAGAAGATATTTATCTTTCTTAGTGGCAGGAGAGTATGCATCTATTTCATCCAGAAATATCAAGGCATTATTATGCACATTAAAAAGTGTATATTAACTCGTCCATGGTTCTTGTATTGCTTGAAATTGTCATCCAGGGGCGCTGACTCCCTATGGTATTAAAGAGTATCTTGCCTGCTAACCAGACGGCTGGCGGTTCAAACCCACCAGCCACTCCTCGGAAGGAAGGTTGGGCAATCCTACTTCCGTAGTGATACTGCCTCAGAAACCCAAGGAGGGGTCACTATGAGTCGGGTTTGACTCGACGGCACATAACAACAACAACAACATAAATTAATGGTGACTTTATGCATACAGCTAAGTCCATGCCCAAAGCCTCCATGAGCTTTTGTCCATATTAATCTGTGAAATAGCATAAAACACTAATACTTAATAAAAGAGAATAATCTGTGTGTGTGTGTGTGTGCGTATTTTTGCTTTACTTTTATTCAGATACTCATGGTATAATGTAGAGAGAGATTAAATGAACTGGCTGCTTTGATCATATCTTGAGAACTGCACTAAGTTAAACATTTATCTTGAGTTTTGAATTTGAGTTATGAATCCATTCAGTTAATTCAGTTCAGTAACCCACATGCACCAGGTTATTATCTAGGATCAAAGAGTTTGAGTAATCTTTGACTTTCTATTGTCCCATACAGGTAGCCTTTAGCAATATTCAGCTTATCCTTCTTTTCAAAATACTTTTTGTGTGGTGTGTCATTAATAATCAGTGGCCATTAAGTTGTTTCCAATTCATGGCAACCCCATGTCTGTCAAAGTAGAACTGTGCTCCATAGGGTTTTCAATGGCTCAGTTTTCAAAAGTAGATCTCCAGGACTTTCTTGCAAGGTTCCTCTGGGTGAACTTGAACCTCCAATCTTGCTTTTAGTAGCTGAAGGCTTTAACCATTTGCACTGCCCAGGGGCTCCTGGAGTAGCAGCACAGCACAAAGATTCAGAGCATGCCTTTTGCAAATGTATAGTTTGTGTTTTAGCTTTGAATCTGCCCCTTCCACCAGTGATCTTAGGCAAATTACTTAAACTCAATAAATCTCAGGTTCATGTTTTGTGAAATGGTTTTATTAGGAAAATTCCATGAGATAATGTGTGTAGAGTGTTTAGTGCAGAGCCTGGCACAGAATCAGTGCTCAATATATATAGGTTGAATGAATGAGTGAATAAATGAGTGTTGAACATATTCTACTTTCTTCGCTATTCTTGACATATGTGATCTGTACCAACAAGTTTTAAAATAGTAAAAGAAGTTGCTTTTACTCTGCAATGGAGAGTTACCAAGGACAAATTGTGCATTACGAATTCAATAGCTCTTTCTACTGAGGGACACGTATAATGGATAAAATGTCTCCAGCCTGTTCTTCAAATATATGTTGCCTGTAATGCCTAAGGAATTCTATTTTAAAGTATAAAACAAAACCACCTTTGCCATCCAGTCGATTCTAACCCATAGTGACCCTATGGGATGGAGGAAAACTCCCAATAGGGTATTCAAGGCTGTTGTCTTTGTCTACCCAGACTGCCTCATATTTCCTCTCATGGAACAGCTGGTGGATTCAAACTGGCCTACCTTTGGGTTAGTAGTCAAATGCTTTAACCAAAGGAAGTTATAAACACATGCTTAACAGGGTCAAAGTAAAAGAGAAATTCACAAAAGACAAAGCTAAATTTAAAGACCTTAGAACCTAGGAACATTAATTTTGAAATTTTAATGATTACTTTCAAATGAAAATGATAATATGATTCAGTCAAAAATACTTGAGTATTCTATTCTTGTTACATAAAAGAAGACTTTTGCAGCAGATTTCCTGAATGCAATACATCATTTGATTTCTTTCTTTTTTCTTTTTTTGGTTTTTATTTTTATTTTTATTGTGATTTGGGTGAAAGTTCACAGAGCAAATTTATTTTCCATCCAGTAATTCATACACATTTTGTTCATGGCATTGACTGTAATTCCCCACAATGTAAACAGCTTTCTTCTCACTTCTTCTCCATAGTTACCACTTCCTTGTGTCCTTCCCTCCCATGCACTACACCTCCCTCCAAGCTGTGTCCCTGTGCAAATACCGCCCTTCTGTTCTCCCATGATTGATTGCTCCAAGGAGTGTATCTACCTGAAGTAAATATTCATCCCATATGCCTGTGTGTTGCTTGGCTGGAAGCCACAGGAGTGCATTCAGTTCCAGACCTGAAGAGTAACAAGAGACCATAGTTTCAGGGGTCTCACCAGGCTCTATCAGACCAGCAAACCTGGTCTCTTTTTTATAATTTTGGGTTTTGTTTCACATTGTTCTCTCACTCTATCCAGGATCTCCTGCACCAATCCCCCTCAGAGTGGTTGACAGTGGTAGCCGGGCACCATCTATTTCTTCTGTGCTCATGATCATATAGGCTGAGGATTGCATGGTCTACCAGTCCCTTGGAATAATTATTTCCATGCATCCTTGGTCTTCTTCATTCTTCTTTTCTCTGGATGAGGAGAGACATACTGTTGCATCTAGATGGCTGTTTGCAAGGTTTTGAGACCCCAGTTCCTACTCAACCATAGTATGAGGAGTGGCTGGTGGGATTAAACCATCAGCCTTCTGGTTAGCAGTCAAATGCCTTAGGCACTATGCCACCAGAGCTCCTAAGTAGGATGTAGAGCAATTATTTTTGTGTAGTATGCTATGCCAAGTGAGTTTGATGCAACTGGTCGCAAGCCCACAGGTCTAATAGCTCACCCTGTGAGGGTAGCTGACTGGCCAAGAAGCCACCACAACCTTGTCCCTTGTCAGCTCTACTATACACATTCTTACAGTACATACAAACACTCATGTAGAAACATTGTCTGCTAACCCTATGTGTGGTCATGGGCACACTCCCCTCTGCAAAGACATACCTAATCATTCAGATTACCCACCCATCTATCCACCTGTAGATCAGTGCTTGCCATCACTTACAAGGCAGTACTGTAATGCAGAAGGGTTCATCTTTGTTGTCTGTACCTCCCTTGTACCTCTCTATGTCTTCCTCAGTGTCACCGTGTCATTCACTCACTTTTGGTACATTGTCCTTCCATTCACCCAAATAAATACTTATGTCTACCTATCTAGCAGTTTCCCCTCCCCTCCCATCCCATCCCTGGTAACCAACAAAGAAGGTTTCCTTCCATAGATAAACCTTTCCTTGACTTTTTATAATAGTGAACTAATACAATATTTGTCCTTCTCTGATTGACTTATTTTACTCAGCATAATGTCCTCCAAGTTCATTCATGTTATGTGGTTTCACAGATTCTACATTATTTTTTAGCGTTGCATAGTATTGCACTGTGTGTACGTACCATAGTTTGGTTACCCATTCTTCTGTTATTTGGGCACTTTGCTTGTTTCCATCTCTTTGCTATTATGAATAGTGCTGCAATGAACATGGGTGTGCACATATCTGTTCTTGTCCTAGATCTCACTTCTTTGAAATGTCTGTAACTAGTAATGTGATTGCTGGATGAAATGGTATATCTAATATCTAATTCCAACTTTTTAAGGAATCACCATACTTATTTCCACAGTGGTTGTATCATTTTACAATCCTACCAGCAGTATATGAGAGTCCCAGTCTCTCCACATCCTTGCCAGCATTTGCTATCTTCTGTCTTGTTGACCTTTGCTGTTAGTGCTGGGGTGAGATCTCATTGTTTTGATTTTCATCTATCTAATGGCTAATGATGGAGCTCTGGTGGCATAGTGCCTAAGGCATTTGATGCTAACCAGAAGGCTGGTGGTTCAA
>NW_006921601.1:22571159-22571739 GCF_000298275.1 Orycteropus afer afer | reverse complement strand
TTTGTTTAATGGCTAATGATCATGAACGTTTCTTCATGTGTTTGTTGGAGGCCTGAAAGTCTTCTTTGGTGAAGTGTCTGTTCATGTCTTCTGCCCATTTTTTAGCTGGATTGTTTATCTTTTTGTTGTTGAGGTATTGGAGTTTTCTATAAATTTTAGACATAAGTACCTTGTCAGGTATGTCATCACCGAATATTTTTTCAAATCTGTAGGTTCTCTTTTTACTCCTTCGGAGAAGTCTTTGGAAGCACATAAAATTTTCATTTTTAGAAGGTCCTAATCATGTAGTTTATCTTCTGCTGTTTGTGTATTTTGGGTTATGCTTGATAGTTTATTTATGTCACAGATTAGGGCCCCTAAATTTGCCCCTATTTTTTCCTTGAGAAACTTTGTAGTTTTAGGTTTTGCATTTGTCTTTGACCATCTGGAGTTAGTATCTGTGGTTAGTTAGTGTGGTATGAGGTATGGACCTTGTTTCATTTTTCTGTAAATGGGTAACCAATTTTGCCAGCACTATTTGTTGAAGAGGAGCTCTGGTAGCATAGTGCCTAAGGCACTTGACTGCTAACCAGAAGGCTGG
>NW_006921601.1:22536750-22551704 GCF_000298275.1 Orycteropus afer afer | reverse complement strand
TCAGGGGTCCAAGATTATCTTCTGTGTCTGTATTAATTGGTTTCCCTTTTCTTTGTTGAAGAGGGTCTGTGCAATCCTTCTGCCTAGTCCACCATCTTGCCCCGCCTCCACAATCAAATGCTTTTGCATAGTCAATAAAACACAGGTAAACAATTTTTTGGATTCAGTGCTTTCAGCCAAGATCCATCTGACATCAGCAATGATATCCCTCACTCCATGTCCTCTTCTGAATCCAGCTTGCACATCTGGAAGTTCTCTGTCAATATCCTGCTGGAATCAGTTTTGAATTATCTTCAGCAAGATTTTAGTTGGGTGTGATATTAATGACATTATGCGATAATTTCCGCATTCTATGAGATCACCTTCCATTAGCATGGGTGCAAACATGGATTTCTTCCAGTCAGTTGGCCTGGTAGCTGTCTTCCAAATTTCTTGGCATAGATGAGTGAGCACCTCTAGCACTGCATTGGTTTGTTGAAACATCTCAATAAGTATTCCAAGTATTTCATGGTTTAAATCAGAAGGGGGAACATCAGGGTTGTATCCTTTCACCATGCTTATTCAGTCTACACTGAGTAAATAATCCAAGAAGCTGGACTATATGAAGAAGAGCATAGCATCAGGATTGGAAGATTCATTAATAACCTGAGATATACAGACAACACAACTTTGCTTGCTCAAAATGAAGATGACTTGAAGCACTTATTGATGAAGATTAATTAAGATTGCAGTATGGATTACATCTCAACATAAAGAAAACAAAAACCCTCACAACTGGACCATAATGACCAATAAGCAGCATCACAATAAATGGAGAAAAGTTTGAAGCTGTCAAAGATTTCGTATTATTTGGTTACACAATCAACACCAATGGAAACAGCAATCAAGAAATTAGATGACATATTGCACTGGCCAAATCTGCTGCAAAAGACTTCTTTAAAGTACTGAAGAGCATAGATATCTCTTTAAAGACTAAGGTACACCTAATCCAAGTCATGATATTTTCAAACACCTCATATGCTTGTGAAAGCTGGACAGTGAATAAGGAAGATCAAAGAAGAGTTGATGCTTTTGAGTTCTGGTGTTGGCAAAGAATGCTGAAAGTACCATGGACTGCCAAAAGAACTAACAAATCTGTACTGGAAGAAGTGCAGCCAGAATGCTCTGTAGAAGCGAGAATGGCCAGACTTCATCTGACCTACTTTGGTCATGTTGTCAGAAGGGACCATTCCCTGGAGAAGGATATCATGCTTGGTAAAGGGAAGAGTCAACAATAAAGGGGAAGGCCCTCAGTGAGGTGGGTTGACACAGTGGCTACAATGATTGGCTGAGATATGGCAAGGATTGTGACACTGGAAGAGGACCGGGAGGTGTCTCATTCTGTTGTGCCTTGGGTGGCTATGAGTCAGAGCTGACTTGATAGCACCTGACAATACAACAGGTTATATGGGAACTGATTGTGTATCCAAGTAAAATATATCCATGTGGAAGACTATAATTTTAGATCTTCATCGGTCAATGCTTCAAGTCTTGTTCACTTTTGGCAAGCAAGGGTTGTACATCTGTGTATTGCAGATTGTTAATGAGCCTTCTTCTAATCCTGATGCCATGTTCTTATTCAAATTATCTGCACATCATACAGATTGACTATGTATGGTGAAAAGATACAACCTTGATGAACACCCTTCCTCATTTTAACACCACTCAGTATCATCTGTTCTATCCAAACAACTGACTCTTGACCTATGTTTACGTTCTATATGAATGTTATTAATTGTTCTACAATTCTCACTCTTCATATTGTTGTCTATAATTTGTTATGACCCACACAGTCAAATGTTCTTGCATACTCAATAAAACAGGCAAAATTCTTTCTGGTATCCTCTACCTCCAGGCAACATCCATCTGACATTAACAATGGCATTCTTTGTTCCACATCCTGCTCCAAATCCAGCTTTAATTTCTGGCAGTTTCCTGTCAATGTACTGCTGCAACCATTTTTATTTATCTTCAGCAAAATTTTACTTGCATATGATATTAATTATATTGTTCAACAATTTCCACATTCTCTAGGATCCTCTTTCTTTGGAGTGGGCACAAATATGAAGCTCTTCCAGTTGATTGGCAAGTTTGCTATCTTCCAAATTTCTTTTCATAGACAATGGAACATTTTAAGCCTTACATCTGTTCCTTGAGACATCTCATTTGGTATTCTGTCAATTCCTGCATCCTTGTTTTTCATAGTGCCTTCAATGCAGTTTGGACTTCTTCCTTCAGTGCCATCAGTTCTTGATCGTGTGCTGCCTCCTGAAATGGTTAAACATTGACCAATTATTTTTGGTAGTGACTCTATGCTTTTGATGGTTCCTGCATCATTCAATATTTTCTCATAGAATCCTTAATTATTGCAACTAGAGACTTCAATTTTTACTTTAGTTCTTTCAGCCTGAAGATTACTGTGTGTGTTCTTCCATTTTGGTTTTCTAACTCCAGGTCTATGCACTTTTCATTAGAATACTTTACTATGTCTTCTCAAGCTGCCCTTTGAAATCTTTTGTTTAGCTTTTTCAGTTTATCATTTCTTCCATTCACTTCAACTAACTCACTGCTGTCAAGTCAGATCTGACTCATAGAGATCTCTCCTTGGGTTTCCGAGATAGTTTCACAATGGAAGTAGATTGCCCAATCTTCCTTCCGAGGAGTGGCTGGTGGGTTTGAACCACCAGCCCTCTGGTTAGTAGTCAACTGCCTTAGGCACTACACCACCGGAGCTCCTGGCTACTCTATATTCAAGAGTAAGTTTCATCCATTTTGGTCTTTTTTTTTTTTTTTTTTCCTTTTTTGTCTTTTTAATAATCTTTTTCTCTCTTCATGTAGGATGTCCTTGATGTTATCCCACAACTCATCAGATCTTTGGTCATTAATGTTCAATGCATTAAATCTATTCTTGAGATGGTATCTAAATTCAGGTGGGATATACTAAACCTTATACTTTGGCTCTTGTGGACATACTTTAATTATCTTCATTTTCAAATTGAACTTGTTTATGAGTAATTTATGGTCTATTCCAGAGTTGGCCACTCGTCTTTTTCTGACTGATATTATTGAGCTTCTTTCTCTCTCTCTTTCCACAGATGTAGTCAATTTGATTCTTGTGTATTCCATCCAGTGAAGTACATGTGTATAGCCACTGCACATGCGTGTTGTTGAAAAAGGACATTTGCAATGAATAAGTTATTGGTCTTGCAAAATTCTGTCGTGTGATCTCAGTGTCATTTCTATCACCAAGGCCATATTATCTAGCTGCTGATCCTTTTTCTTTGTTTCCAAATTTCCTATATCAATCACCAGTTATTATCAAGGTATCTTGATGGTGTGTTTGATCAAATTTAGACTGCAGAAGTTGGTAAAAGCCTTCAATTTCATCATGTTTGGCATTAGTAGTTGCTCTGTAAATTTAAATAATAGGTGCATTAACATTTCTTCCTTGTAAGAATCTGATATTATCCTATCACTGACAGTATCATACTTCTGGTAGATCTTGAAATGTTATTTTTAATGATGAATATGATACCATTCTTCTTCAATTTGTCATAGTAGACCATATGATTTTCTATTCAAAAAGACCAATACCAGAACATTTCAGCTTACTAATGCCTAGGGTACTACTCTTTATGTGTTCCTTTTCACTTTTGATGACTTCTAATTTTCCTAGATTCATTCTTCGTACATTTTACATTCCAGTTGATTCGACTCATAGTGACCCTTCCTTGAGTTTCTGAGGCAGTATCTATCTCTATGGAAGTACATTACCAAATCCTCCTTCTGATGAGTGGCTGGTAGGTTTGAACTGCCAACTTTTTGGTTAGCAGTCAAATGCCTTAGGCACTACACTACCAGAGCTCCTGTTATTAATGAACATTGTCAGTTGTTTCTTATGATTTTTAGTTGTGCCACATCAGCAAATGATGTTTCCTAAAGCTTTACTCCATTCACCCCATTATGGTTGACTCTACTTTGAGGAAGCAGCTCTTCCCCAATCTTATTTTGAGTGACTTCCAACTTGATGGGTTCACCTTCTACCACTAGATCAGACAATGTTCTGTTGCTATTCATAAGTATTTCATTGGGAATTTTTAAAGAAGTATCTCATTAGGCAAATATGCTGCAAAAGATCTCTTAATGTATTTAAAAGCAAAGATGTCATTTTGAGAACTAAGGTACTCCTGACCCAAGTCATTGTATTTTCAAATGCCTCATATGCATGTGAAAGCTGGGCAATGAATAAAGAAGAGCAAAGAAGAATTGTGCCTTTGAATTATGGTGCTGGCAAAGAATACTAAATATACCATGGACTGACAGAAGAACAAACTGATCTTCTTTAGTAGTAATACAGCCAGAATGCTCCTTAGAAGTGAGGATGGTGAGACTTCATCTCACATACTTTGGATATGTGATCAGGAGGCACTAGTTCCTGGTGAAGGACATCATGCTTGGTAAAGTAGATGGTCAGAGAAAAAGAGGAAGTTCCTCAACGAGATGGATTGACACAGTAGCTGCAACAATAGGCTCAAACAATTGTAAGGATTCTGTAGAAATGGTCAAAGTTTCATTCTGTTGTACATGGAGCTGCTATGAATCAAAACCCATTTGATAGGACCTAAAAACAATAACATATTTATTAATATTAAAGATAAATATTTTTCAATATCTATTATGTGTCATGGAAAATTTATTTTTGGGGATGCTCACAACAGTCCTTTAACTGTTGGATAAATTATAACAGGTACACATGGGATCTGAATTTTCCTGAGTACAATACCCTGATAATTCCTGTACGCTTTAATACATAATGATGTTATGGTTCTTATTACTACTATAATTGTGGTACTAGATTAGACACCAGACAATATACAGATGATTATGAAATAAATTTCTACTTTAAAAGCCTTTAATAATTATAATGAGATTACATATATTATCAAATGTGACGTTAACCAAAATTCAGGGAGGAAGAAATTTATGTTATTCTCATTACATAGAAAAATAAACCAAAACTAAAGAGGCCAATTAACTTGCCTGAAGAGTCATGTCCATTAAATGTAAAACTAAACTTAAACTGGGTTCATTTTCAGTAATAGCCAGCTTAAAAACAACTAAAAAACATAACAAAATACACTTTTCTCCTGTCAAATGGCAAATAAAAGAACATGATAATATGTGGTATTAACGAAGCTGAATGGAAATCACTGCTTTCATATGTTGTTGCTGTTAGGCACTGTTGAGTCAGCTCCAACGTACAGTGGCCCTATGTGCAACAGAATGAAATATTGCCCTGTCCTGTGTCATCCTCACAATCCTTGCTATGCTTGAGGCCATTGTTGCAGCCACTATGTCAACCCATCTCACTGAGGGTCTTTCCCTTTTCAGCTGATCCTCTACTTTACCAAGCATGATCTCTTTATCCAGAGAATGGTCCATTCTGGCAACATGACCAAAGTAGGTGAGACAAAGTGCCATCATTCTCACTTCCTAGGCGCATTCTGGCTGCACTTCTTCCAGGTCAGATTTGTTCATTCTTCTGGAAGTCCATGGTATTTTCAATATTCTTTGCCAACACCGCAATTCAAAGGCATCAACTCTTCTTCAATCTGTCTTATCATTGTCCCGCTATTAACATGCATATAAACCAAAAAAAATAAAAAATCGCTGCTGTCCAGTTGGATCCAACTCATAGCAACCCCTCCTTGGGTTTTCGAGGCAGTATCACTATGGAAGTAGATTGCCCAACCTTCCTTCCAAGGAGTGGCTGGTAGGTTTGAACTGCCAGCCTTCTGGTTAGCAGTCAAATGCCTTTAAGGTGATTGAAAATACCATGGCTGGGTTGGGCACACCTTAGTCATCAAAATGACATCTTTGCTTCTTAACATTTTGGAGGTCTTTTGCAACAGATTTGCCCAGTACAATATGACATCTGATTTCTTGAGTGTTACTTCCCTGGATTGTGGATACAAGTAAAATGAAATCTCTGACACCTTCAATCTTTTCTCCATTTATTGTGATGTTGCTTATTGGTCTAGTTGTGAGAATTTTCATTTTCTTCACGTTGAGGTGTACGCATACTGAAGACTATAGTCTTTGGTCTTCATCATCTTTACTTTCATATGTTGTGGTGGAGTTGTAAAATTGTATAACCACTCTGGAAGGTCACTTGACTATTTATCTCTGTCTATGGATTGAGTATATTTCCCGGCCTTCTGAAGTCAGACTTGGTTTGCTTTGTTCAATATATGTGAGCCAAAAGACACTTGAAGAGCCATACCTGTGCTTACTCCTCTTTCCTCATTGCCATGATCATCGGCAGTGGCCAAGATAATGACTGTTTTGTTAACTTGTTCCTAGTTGTAAGATGGCATGGAACAGAGCCTATACATTCTCTCATGACTTATGATATGGCTCACTAGACTTGAGCTTCTGAGATTTGGGAGTTGTTGCCATCCTGATATAATTGAACATATCAGGAATTTTTCCACTGAGGATTTATCCTAAAGGAACCATTGACTATGTTCACAAAATTTTAGCTGAAATTATCTTTGTGACAGTGAGGTTAGAAATAAACAAAGTGCCCATTTTTCAGAAAATACTCAAATAAATTATAGTATTTCAATATAGACTTATAAAATGGAATATCTTCTAGAACACGAAAAGAAGATCAGTGATAGTAATAATAAATTAAAAGTTGTTGAACATTATTTTATAATAATAATTTTCAAAATATTTTTTCTTTCAGAAATGAGTAAAAACCAAGGTGTTTACTGGGTTATTTCTAGATGGTTTGCATTTAGTTTAAAATGTTTTTTTCTTATTTGAATTCTCTAATTTTTATTCAATAAAGATTTTAGCAGTAGAAATAATAGCAAATATAAGATACATTCTAATCACAAATATATTCTCTTTTCATTGTATTATATGACTTCTTTAATGATAATCCCATATATTTCCATAATGAATGGTGAGGAATCCATAAAGGCATGGCTTTGCCAAATGGGACTCTATTTTCCATCTATAGCCAATAACTGGACTTTGAAGGAGTCCAATTGTAGTGATAACAGTTTGTTACCCTGGTACTCTTACAAAGCAAAAATATGATGCTATGCCAAGTTAAACAAAGGTTTTTCTTCTCTGTCTTTGTTTATGTGCTGAAAAAAGAAATGCAATGTACTCAAAGTAGGCCAGGACTATCAAAACACTGTGTTCTTCTGTATTCTTCAAACTGTGAAGATCATAAAAAACAAAGACTAAGAAACTGTCACATGTCAGAAGAGAATGGGGAGAAATGACTCTGAAATACAATGTGGTTTCCTGGATTGTATCCTGGAACAGAAACAACAATAATGGAAAAACGGATGAAATCCAAGCATGGAGTTTAGCAATGTACTAAATTTAAAAGTAATAGTAATACACTAATGTTGTTTTTTTTCTGTTGTTGTTAGGTACTATCGAGTCCTTCCACAGATAGCTATGTTGGTAGAGCAAAGACTATAGTGGAGATTGCCAGGCATTCTTAGGTCACTGGTTTGAATCTGGCTGCAAAGGGTTGGTTGCTTTGTTTTTGTAAATGTAGCAAGGTAATATAAAATGTCAGTCATGGCAGAAACAGGATAAAGCAGAATAATGGGCTTCCAAAGATGTTTTAAGTTCTAAGCCAAACCAAAATAAACCAAACCCACTGCCATCGAATCAACTCCCACTCCTAGAGACCCCATTGAATTTCTAAGGCAGTAAATCTTTACAGAAATAGATTGTCCAATCTTCCTTTGATGGAGTAGCTAGTGGACTTGAGCCACCAAACTTCTAGTTAGCAGTCAAATGTCTCAAGCATTACACTACCAGAGCTCCTTGGTCCTAAGGCCAAAAAACCAAAAATCAAACTCACTTCCGTTCAGTCAGATACAACTCACAGCAACCCCTTCTTAGGTTTCTGAAGCAGTATCACTACAGAAGAATATTGTCCAACCTTCCTTCTGAGAAGTGGCTAGTGGGTTTGAACCTCCAGCCTCCTGGTTAGCCAGTCAAATGCCTTAGGCACTATGCCACCAGAGCTCCTCCTAGGCCTAAGGCCAGGAACCTATAAATATATTAAATTAAATGGCAGGGGAATTAAGGTTGCAGATGGAATTAAGGCTGCTAATCAACTGGCTTTATATTAAGGAGATAAACCTGGATTATCCAAGTGACCACTATGTAAGCACAAAGGTTCTTAAATGAAGAGGGATCAGTGTTTGTGTTAGAGGGATGTGGCTGGAGAAAGACTTAACTGACCATTTCTGGCTTTGAACAATCAGGATCCACAAGCCAAGGAATGAGAGAAGCTGGAAAAGGGAAGGAAATTATTTTCCCTCTAGAGTTTCCAAAAAGGACACAGCCCTGTTAACACCCTGATTTTACCATTAGACTTATTTTGGACTTCTTACTTCTAGAACTCTAGTATAATAAATTTGTGTTGTTTTAAGCCTCCACATTTGTGATAATTTATTACAACTCTCTTAAAAAACTAATACAAAGGTAAAAGAACTCTTATTTTTTGCAGCTGTTCTATCATTGTGAAATGATTCCACTAATACAAATAATTAAAAAAAAAAAAAAAATACCGATAAGAAAAGTCAGAGGGCATTTGTTGTTGTTGTATGCCTTCTAGTCAGTTCTAACTCATAGAGACCCTATCAAGCTGCCCCATAGCATTTCCCAGGGTATAATTTTTACAGAAACAGATTGCCAGGTCTTTTCTTCTGTGAAGCTGTTAGCAGCCCAATTCTTAACCACTGCACCACCAGGGCTCCATAGGGTGCTTTTATAGGTTACAAGCATTAAAACTAAACATGGAGATCTGCTTCTGGAAACACTAAAGCCAAGAAAACCCTATGGGGCAATTCTTCTCTGTCACATGGAATTGTTATGAGTTGGGATTGACTTGATGGCTCCCGATAAAAATAACAATGATTATACAAAGGTCCTCAGTTTAACAAAACACTGTACACCTACTCTTCACTATTGATTTTCTCATAATGCAACATTTTGCATTTGCAACCATACTGAAAAATCTACTATCCAATTATTTTGAGCAGTAACAGTGTACATCTGACAATAATGAATGCTGAATTGCCAGGAGAAACTAATGCTGGTAGTGATTGTTAAGGTTATGTGTCAGGTTGAGCCATGATTCTGAATGGCTTGGAAGTCATGTAGGGATATAATTTAGTTAGGTAATGATGTAGTTATCCTCCATTTTGTGATCCAATGTGGTCATCCTCCACTTTTGCATAACTCCGATTTTCACATAATAAGTAGGTCTTTGGAACATAACAAAAAGAATGGGTGTATTCTCAAATATGCTTGAATTTCCTGTCCATGGCCCTGATATCTTGTTTTTGCCTCCCACTCAATCTCCTCCAGTTCTGTCACCTCAGTCACATACCAAGTCAAAGTGCCTGGCATTTGGCATCTCACCTGTCACAGAGTTCTAACCTCTTCTCTAGGAGCTTTGCAACCCCTGCACAGGTGCTAATAGTTCAAATAGTTTCCAGTACCATCCACAAGATTGGTCATAAACAACTCTTTTTGTGTAACACTTTTTTACTGATGGTAGAAATTTAGAAAAGATCTGAGTGTATTACCATAGCAGCCATATACAAAAGAAAAATACAATCAACTCTTATGCTGAGGCAACAGAGTACTGGAAAACAGATCATCATATAAGTTTGAGAGCTTCTTGTCCCTCCCCAGATCCCAGCCAGTCCTGATTGTTTGTGTACCCTTAAAGATACAAAGAGTAATTACACTCTAAGTGTATAGGGGAAAAAAAAAAAATCACCTTTCAGAAGGGATTACCCTAGACCAAAGGCGTTCTTTAGTTTTTGTTGTTGTTTGTTAGATTTTGTTGTTGTTTTCTAATCTTTACAAACAAAGTTGTTTTCTATGCACAAAGTCAGGCTTAAAAGAATTCTATCCACAGTTTCCAGTTTTCTATGTGCCAAATTATGGACCCTACTTCTATTTCTAAATACCTAAAATGCCATCTTCAATGAGACATCCTTTAGGGATCCTATTCAGATCTCAGTTTCACCATGTGTATATACTATATGAAAGTTAGCATAATCTTGGGATTTCAGCTCTACCTCTAGGTCTTTTTGTGAAGTACCAATGCCACACGACAGATACTCATTTATTGCTAATTTCTTTGTTCTTCTGTATCCTCTTTTCTTGAATGTTGATGGTCTTCAAATATACCCCATGAAAGTACCAAAAAACAACAATAACCTGTTACATTCCAGTCAATTCTGACTCATAGAGACTCTGTAGGACAGAGAAGATCTGCTCCAATGTGTTTCTAAAGCTATAATCTTTATGGAAGCAGACTGCTACATATTTCTCCCACAGAGAGTGGCTGCTGAGTTCAAACTGCTGACCTTTCTGTTAGCAGCTGAGTGATTAACCAATACAGGAGAAATAATCCCTACAAAGATAACTTAGATAACGAACTCTCAGAATACCAAATATCTGTACGGACACTTTAGTTCAAATCACCGCCCTATAGACATAGAATTTGAAGACTGGAGACAATGGGAGCTCTTCCCAAGATTGATTCCTGGCAGATCCAGGACCAGGAGTTGGGTCTTCCAAATCAAAGGTTTATATTCCTTTTCCTAGCATTTGTTATTGTTGTTCTGTGCCGTTGAGTCAGACCCATCCTTGGTTTTCTGAGGCAGTATCACTACAGAAATAGATTGCCTCATCTTCCTTCCAAGGAGTAGCTGGTGGATTTGAACCACCACCCTTCTGGTTAACAGTCAAGTGCCTTAGCCACTATGCTACCAGAGGAGGTTCTAACTAAAACTTAGAATATAAGGCATATGCGTGTTATTAGTTGACAGATTACTAAGTAGAGAGGACATAGCCTAAATGATAAGATGGAGAATTAGGAACACCTCATCTCTCAAGCCTTCTTCACAGGTAATCTTTACTCATGCATCCAAGGATTATTGTCTATTATTGCTATGTACTTCACTCATTGTGCTGAATAATTATCACCCTTCTAATTGTCTGGATCCTTCACTACCTTTTGTTTGGGGGCAAATAAGCTGGCTGATCCTGATTATCATTTTGTTATTTTTGGGTGTCCTTGAGTCATTTTCAACTCATCAAGACTCATAAGACAGAATAAAATTACATCTGTGATATTAAGGTTATATGTCAACTTGGCTGGACTTGATTTTGAGTGGCTGGACAGCTGGTTGTAGTTATTCCCCATTATGAAACTGGCAATCAAGTTCATGGTAGAATCTGCCTTAAGCAACTGAATAGCTGCTTTAGGGATGTGGTCTGCTTCCAGTATGTAAGGAGAAGCTTTGGGAATATTCTGCAGCTTTTGGCATGCTTCAATCTTGCATGTAGCCAAGTCGTTGTTCAGCAGCCTTCCATGCTGTATGCTGAGGTTGGGACTGTTAATGGACTTGAATCAGTGGTGTGCCATATGGTTTGGTAATATTGGGACTGTGCCTTTTTACTTGTTGACTTTGGGTTTGTCAGCCTCAGCAGCCAGCAGCTTCCTGAGTGAAGGAAGCCTCCAGCTTCAGTGGCCTGGGAGCAAGAAGTAGTGCTGAAGCCCAAGGTCAAGGGGCTTTCATCTAGCCTCTAGAGCTTGGCACTTTGAGCTCAGACTTCTGGCCTCCAAAACTATAAGGGAATAAACTCATGTCATTAAAGTCATTTATTTGTGGTATTGTCTGTTAGAACAGCACAAAGTGACCAAAACAACGTCATAGGGTTTTTGTAGCTGTAATCTTTACAAAAGTAGATAACCAGGTCTTTTTTCCAAGCAACTGCTAGGTGTGTTTGAACCATCAGCCTTCTGGTGAGCAGTTAAAGTGCTAATCCATTTGAGGGCTCTTCTAATTATCATTTTAATGCCAATGGCTAGCACAATGTCTGTCTGATATGGGAATCAAAGAATATTTTACTTTTTTGTCTAAAAATTAAGAGGTATCTTTAGTGCAAAATCTCCCTGCAAAGGGAATGCAACTAATTAAATCTATTTGTCTATCAGCATTGGTGGCACATTTATGATTCTATAATATGGAGATTAGATAAAGTGTAAAAATTAGATAAGTGTGTATCAGTGTGTGTAGTCAAGAAAATATTCCAAGGGAACTTAATAAAAGAAATAGAAAAACAAGACATTGGTTATTGGAAGCTTTACATCATGATGTCTTGTTTTCCTCAACATTTTTTATCAATTAAAATAATCAGGCTGTGTTAAATTAGCCTCATAGAAGAACTAAAGAATTCCTATCTGATATGGCTTAGAATTTGCAGCTCTTGCAACACTACAGTAGTATTGTTTGTATTCTTAACACCTCAGTGTTTTTCAGGAAAAAAAAAAAATCACTCAGCTTTTTCTAACTTCATCTTCTCTGGACAAGCATGAGTGAGAAATACATAAAAAAATTCATTTTATTTTATCATTAGTGGAGAGAAAAAATAAAATACACATGACAACATGCCCACTAAGAATAGGTGACCTTTTCACTTAGATATATCTTCAGCGGAAGTCTGTGTGTGATGGTCATTTGACCCTATCTCTGCCTTCAGCAATATTCTTTAATATAGTTCTCTCTATAGCATTCTAAAAAGGAAAATCAAGGTATGAGGATTTGATTTTTTTACCCTAAAATCTTTCTTAGGGTGTGGGGGAGCAGTGGGGAAGAAGAATTAATTTCCACAGCCCCACTCACATCATTATCTAAATCTTAGAATAATATGTCCTTTGGCAATCACTTAATCTTGTTATTGGTTTGAAGCAATAAATCTTCCAAGGTGTTGGGGAAAAAAAAAAAAAAAAAAGAAACACCATTGCAGTGATGAGATTATTCTGAAAATAAAGCGGTAGATTAGTAAAATCTAATTTGGAAGTGATGAAGTACATGTGATGGCCAAGTAATTTGCACAGTTCTCGTCCATGGGGAGCTGGGAGTTATTGAACACTGCACTATGTTAATGATGCCACTGCCTGACATTTGAGTGAACGTGCTGACCGTCTGCAGTGTTGCGTCTCCTATTGTCATTATCCAGCACTGGCCCAGCAGCTGCATTCATAAAGCTGCTGCAGACACAGCCAGCGCTGAGTGTGTGGAGCGTGCATGTATATGTTCTCTTTCTCAGGCCAGTGGTTTTGCCATTTTTAAATATGGACTGAATCAAAAGTGTTGAGTCTAAAATCCCAATACATTTTTCTTGGTTTTATTTAAATACTTAGACAATGCATACTAGTTGTACTCCCTTGCCTTTCAAAAGCATAGAATTAGACCCAAACCTAGCCAAAAACAAGTTCTTGAGTAACTCTCATGTGGCCAGTGGAAATATTTCTAATAAATGTAATACTTCTCTATACCTTGATGATGGAAATCTCTATTATAAGACATTGGAAAAGTGCTTTATGTGATACAGATTTAACTCTGCCACCCATCTGTCAGGTGCCTTGCATGTTACTATAATGCTGAAAATGCTGCCACATGCATTTCAAATACTTGCAGGGTCACTCCATGAACAGGTTTCAGTGGAGCTTCCAGATCAAGACAGACTAGGAAGAAAGACCTGGTGGTCTACTTCTGAAAACTAGTCAGTGAAATGAATGTTCTCCATTATAATACTGCCAAATGTCCCCCCAGGTTAGAAGATACTCAAAATACATAGTGGCAACAACAATGGGCTCAGTCATACTAATGATAGGGAAGAAGACACAGGGCTGGGCACCATTTTGCCCTGTTGTACATGGGGTCATCATGAGTCCCAGCCAACTCAAAAGCAACAAGCAATAACAAATCTATGCATTATTAATCTGACTCCAAGTTAAATGTGCAAAACTTGCTTTGCTGTTGTTGTTGTTATGTGCCGTCGAGTAGGACCTGACTCATAGCGACCCCTCCTTGGGTTTCCGAGGCGGTATCACCATGGAAGTAGATTGCCCAAACTTCCTTCCGAGGATGGCTGTTGGGTTTGAACCACCAGCCTTCTGGTTAGCAGTCAAGTGCCTTAGGCACTACTCTATCAAAACTTGCTTAGAGAAGTCAAAGAATTTGACCAAATTCAAAATAAACACAAAATATAAAATCCTTTATATTTTCAATCCATGAAGAGTGTGATCAAGGTGGATAGGCAAGAAGCAGCTGAGAAGGATGGTGTCAGAGTTGTGGTGTGGTCATGGGGATGTCAGAGAAGAGACTTTAATGGTTGGATTACAATAGGCAAAGTGGAAGAGAAAGGTAAACAATCCCAGTTAAGAGAACACTTAGCAAAGGTTTGAAGGTTATATGCATGGCTTGGCATGATTAGTTAACCAAAACCAAAAGTTAAACAGTTTGTTTATTTATTTATTTATTTCAATGACTAAATTTTTCCTTAAATTACCTTAGCCAAAAATAATCTATTATAAATATATGGGGATGTGTCATGAGATTCAATTCTTATCAGGGCGCTCTCTCTCTCTCTCCCTTCATCTCTCATCCTTATTCTTTTTGTATGTTTGTTTATTCTTCTCTTTGAAGAATGGCTTCTTCCTCCTTGTATATAGCAAGAAACATATCCAAAATAAATCCTGAGTATAATTGCTCACACTTTAGGCCTGAAGGCCAAAATTCATGGTAAAGGAGTTCATTGGCCTAGGTTGGGTCAGATAGCATTGTTGTTGTTAGGTGCCGTTGAGTCATTTCCGACTCATAGCAACCCCAGGCACAGCAGAATGAAATGCTGCCCGATCCCGCGCCAGCCCCACAATCCCTGCTATACTTGAGCCCATCATCACAGCCACAATGTCAATCCATCACGTTGAAGGCCTCTCCATCTTTCATCGACCCTCTACCCTACCAAGCATGACATCCTTCTCCAAGGAATGGTCCCTT
>NW_006921601.1:22522035-22533886 GCF_000298275.1 Orycteropus afer afer | reverse complement strand
TTTCCCAGTCCTGTTTTGAGAGCCTTCTAACCTAACCGGACTATTCATAAAGTTGCACAGTAATGTATCAAACAGTGTTTCTTTGCTATTCATAAGGTTTTCCCTGGCCAATTTTTTGAGAAGTGGATGGCCTCTTCCTTCTTACTAGTCTGTGTCAGTTTGTAAACTGGGCTGATACCTGTGCACCATGTGCATCCCGCTGGGTTTGAAACACCAGTGGCTCAGCCTCAAAACTCACATCAACACGTCATCACAGTAGGACAAACCGACATACAAGTTTGTCTCCCTGTTGGAAACCTCTCCTACCACCCTTACCTGGGTCCCTGCAGCTGACTCAGATAGCACTATATAGGCCAGTTAACAGTGAGAAAGGGATAGAAGACAATTAAAATGCAGTTGCTTCTGGGGCAAATGTAAGTTTGGATGATGGTATGATTCCTAGAAATGGGATGCTGATCAGAAAATCCCATGGGTATCTACTACACACATTATCTCCTTTAATTCCTGTTGTATAAATAAGTAAAAAATGACCTCTTTTTGTTAGCTCCAACTTGTTTACTTCTTCATAGCTAGTTGAGGCCTGTTAGTTCAGAAAAGCTAATCAGCAACAAACTCCAATTTGTACATATCCAATTATTTTAGAAATAGCCCAAATCAGCAGACTTTTAGCCACTTAGAGCCAGCCTGCTTTACATACCCTGCAAAAGTTCACCCAACTTTTGCTATCCCTAGAAAAGATAAAATCCTGTTGTTATAAGGACCTTAAGGAGTTACTGCCTCTGGAGCTCTCTGACTCCCCACCTTGATGCAGGACATCACATAAAGGACACACAAGCCTGCTCTTTATTCTCCTCCTCTCCAGGTCTTTTCATGCCCTCCTTCCCTTCTGGAGGCCCCCTTTGTTCTTCACTCTTAATAGACCTCCAGAGACCTGCAGTGCCCTGATTCTCTTCCATGCCCTTTGTAGTGCTGACTCATTCGGAAGGTCCCACTTCACAGCTCATTTGGCATCTCTTAAGATACAAACTTTCTGATTCGGAAGGTCCCACTTCACAGCTCATTTGGCATCTCTTAAGATACAAACTTTCTGATTGCTCCAACCTCATTCTGGACCTCAGTTCTCATATTTGGCACCTTGAATGCTGTATATCTTGAATGATAATGCACAGATCCATGAGTATACTAAGTCTAAATTGAAAGATCATATTTAGTCATAAGGACATCAAAAACTGATAACCCAGAGAGATGGCATATTTATATAAGGCAAAAATAAAATGGTGGAAAAAGTAAAAAATTGACCATGAGGAGATTAAAAATCAATGCAGTAAGCAGTAAATCATGGAACTGTCAAGTCAGAGGTTCAGATACCAAATGACTAAACACTAAACATGTAATAAGTAGGCCTTTTCATGATGAACAGGATTTATCCTGCAGCTATACTTAAAAGCCAGCAACATTTTAACATGTGCATAGCCTATTCCTTCACTCAGTAGTAAAAAGATGAGATAGTTGATATTATGGATGAGGATAAAGTGAGAAGGTAGGAAAGAGATGTCTTTCCTCATGGACAAGTGCTTCCTCATTCATGAGGAAGGGAAACCTTAAAGAAGAAAAATGGTTGGCTGGTCGGGTGGTACATTGGCAATGAGGGACAATAAAGTAAAATTGTTGAGGAAACAATTAGAAATTCCTGTTGTGTGAGAAAGGAACTAATATTTGCTGATCCAGACACTGTTTTAGATGCATTATATTTTCCACCTCATATACATTGGTAGCAGCCCTATTTTACAGAAGAGAAAAATAGAAGCTAGATGAGATTAAAAACTAGGCCAGAGGTTACATGTGGCAGGACTGGAATTTTGCACTAGGTATGTCCAATGACTAAATCCATATGCTTTCAACTACGTAATGCTGAAGGTTAATTAAATTCTTATTATGTCTGAAGGGAGCTCTGGTGGCATAGTGCCTAAGGCATTTGACTGCTAAGTCTGTTAAAACCCACCAGCCACTCCTTGGAAGGAAGATTGGGCAATCTACTTCTGTAGAGATACTGCCTCAGAAACCCAAGGAAGGGTCGCTATGCATTGGATCCGACTCGACGGCAGTGAATTTGGTTTTTGGTTTATTATATCTGAATCCTGGTATAACATTCGTGTTCTAAGTATTCCGTAGTGTCCCTATAAGTATGTGTGTACATATGTACCTGTGTGGTACACACACAGAATGAAAGAGAATGGTGGGTCTGTCTCACCATTTAGGGAGAATCCTTGAAAAACTTTAGGTTCAAGTAAAAGAACTACAACTTCTTTCCTACAGTTGCTGTATTTCTGCACAAACATTCTCAGGGGGCAAAAGCCGCGAAACTATCTTGGCCTTGGCTATTCATGAAGCAAGAGAGAGAATAAACAATTTCTTTGTTCCAGCCCAGTTCCTTTCTTCCACCTCTCAGGTCTCCACAGTGTAGATTCAGGCAATAGGGTTGATGTTTTCTCTGATTTCTTTATAGGTTCTTTAAAAAGCACCAACAGTGGGTTTTAGTACAAACCACCTTATCACATTGCCATCTTGGGCCATGTGTCCCCCTTGCTTACCTGACTGAATTGCACACTGGCTGACTCTAAGTCTTGAGCCAGTCACAAAACCCCAGGCTGCTTCTCACTGCCTGTCAATTTCATACGACAGCTCCATGTGAGCAGGTAAAAAATACTGCATTCCTTAGATTAAAATAAGAAACAACTCTTCCCCCTACATGCACGCACATGTGCACACACACACACACACACATACAGTTGATTTGGAAATCAGTCTTTATTTTTAATAGGTTGCATAGATCCTGAGGATACAAAAGCTAGCCTGGCTCTCATCTGAAGCCATTGGGAACTGGAAGGCTTGTTGGTGAGGCATTTTTCATACATTATCTTATTTAATTCTCATAGCAACATAGAGCAGATAAATTATAACCTCCATTTACTGACAAGGCATCTAAAGCTCAACATGGTCTGATAATCTACTGAAAGTCACAGAGGCAGCACAGTGACGTTGTTTCATTTGAAACAACCTGGATTTGCATCCAGGTGCCACTTACTAGTTGCTTCCCTTGGGCAAGGTTCTTAACTCTTCTATACCTTAGTTAATTTACCTGTATCATAGGAATAACAACATCAACAACTTCTATACTTCTGTAGGGTTTTTCCAAGATTCTAAGAATGAAATAAAACTGTATACACACACATACACATATGTTGTTGTAGTTATTGTTAGGTTATAGTGACCACAAGTAACAGAGTAAAACTGTCCAATAAGGTTTTCTAGGTTCTAATCATTATAGGAGCAGAACGCCAGGTATTTCTCCCATAGAGCCACTGGGTATATTGAAACTACCAACCTTTCTGTTAGCAGCCAAACACATAACCATCGTACTGCCAGGGCTCCCCTGCATACATATATAGGGCTATATATAAATACAGTATATACCCCAAACCAAATCAGTTGCCATTGAGTCAATTCTGACTTATGGTGGCCTATGTGTGTCAGAGTAGAACTATGCTCCATAGGGTTTTCAGTGGATTTCTGAAAGTAGATCACCAGAACTTTCTTCCCAGGTGCCTCTGGGTAGATTTGAATCAACAATCTTTTGGTTATCAGCAAGTACGTTAACTGTCTACACCACCCAGGGGTGTATGTGTATGTATGCATATTTAAAAAAAAAAAAAAAAAAACCACGGCCATTGAGTGGATTCCAACTCAGTGATCCCCATTGGGTTTCCAAGGTTAAAAATCTTTATGGAAGTAGATTGTCTCATCTTCCTTCTGTGGAATGACTGGTGATTTTGAACCATCAACATTCTGGTTCGCAGTCAAATGCCTTAGGCACTGCATCACCAAAGCTCCTTTTCCATTTGTGTGTGTGTGTGTGTGTGTGTGTACATGAGTGTATCATGCTTAAACTAAAACCAAACCAAACCCACTGCCATTGAGTTGATTCTGACTTATAGCAACCCCTTTTGGGTTTCCAAGGTAGCAAATCTTTATGGAAGTAGATTGCCCAGTCTTGCTTCTGTGGAGTGGCTGATGGGCTTGAACCATCACCCTTCTGGTTAGCAGTCAGATGTTTCTGTCACTGTGCTACCAGTATCATGCTTAGCATCATATTAAGTGTTCAAAAAATGGTAGATATTAATTTGAGGCAGAATCAAGTGTTGAATCCAAAACAGTGGCATATTCATTCACCATATTAACTCTTCCAGGAAGATTTTAAAGCAATGTGATAATTCTGTAAAGAAAGAGGCTGACTCTACTTTCACAGGCCAGTATCAAGTTTGCATCCTCTTCAAGAGCCCCTGTCTCTATTTTGCCCTGCCACAGGTACCTTAAATGCTCAGCATGCCAATGTATTCAACATAAATATCGCCAAAAAATACCTCTCAACTGATCCTGCTATAAACACTTCCTTACCCTCTCTACCCCCTTATCTTTTCCTCTCCCACTCTCATTTCTGTCACGATGTGTTAATTTGGGGTAATTTTTTAATGACTCTAAAGCTGTTTATCTGCAAACCATATATGACTAGGCATTCTAACATGTAATGGAGACACTAGGCCATGAATCCAGCCAAAGCACGGGGCTCCCTATAGGCAATCTCTCTTATAGTAAGCCCTCTATGTACATTCAAATCTGAGATCCACTTTGCCCCTTCACACAGGGCCTCTGTATTCTACTCTGCTTCTGTTTGTTCTCCACTTTGAACTTTGTCTTTGTGTTTTATTTCTTGACCGCCTTATTTTTCAGATGAAAGGATACATTAAGCTGGATCCTTGGGATTCTCCTTTAGCCTGATATGGCACATGGCTTCCTTGTCCTATTTGCCCATAGTTAACTAAGGTATCTGCTGATGCCCAAATAGTCTCAAGTCCCAGGGATCCAAACCAGATATGTGCCTGGATGGGCAGTAGCCTCATCAGATGTGACTTAGTTTCCTGTGATAGGGTTTGGGAACATAAAGGAAAATTACGTTACATTACTTTTCCTCACCTATCCTTTCTCAACTTGCCCAAACCCAAATTTAAACAAGGTGAGTAAAGACTAAGGACCAATGACATGGGACTATATTGGTTTTGCCTAACCATTCTCTCATTTTCTGGTAATAATGCCTTAATTTTCATTTTGTAGCACCAGCATCTCCCACTCTTTGAAGATATGTAAATTAGGAGAATCTGATACCATCCTCTTATACTTGACCCAGGCTAAATGGTATGTTCCATCTCTAAACCATAGTGATTGGCCTTTAGGAGAGCACAAGACCTAAACTTGACCAATGAGAATTAGTATTGGGAACTTTGTTGGATTTAGTAAGAGACGTTCTCTTTCCACTGGAAATGTCAGTAATTAAACATTACATCAGCCTGGTGTTTTTATGGGCCACCATGTGGAGCCTGAGAATGAATCCTGAACAGGGAAAAACAAATCTGAATAATAAAGAGTGAAAGAGAGAAGGAGATTGAACACTAGTGATATTACTTGAGCCTTAAATATGTCCATAGCTGAAACCATGACCTTTTAAATTACCAATAAATACTCTCCATTTCCCCTTATTTTTTGCTTGTCTGTTTTTATTCTCCCTATAATTAAAACAGTCCAGATTGATTTAGGGTTGGCTGTTGTATGTGGTTTGAAGGAGCAAAATGAGGAGCAAAGTGGAAAGCTATCATCCTTTCTTCATATCTATCTCTTGTTAAAATATTCTGTTTTCTCCTCCTGTTCTCAGACCAGTCATGTTGGTATTCCTCTATTTCTGCCTTTCACAATTTACTAAAAATAGGGTAAATGAAAAGCATACCACGTCAGATATATTTTTTAGAGGCAAATATCATGACTCTTTCAACTATGGCATGTTAGCAAAAAGACTGAGGTTTGTTTTCAATCTCTGCCCCTAACTTGCTTTGTGACCCTGGCTGGGTAGGCCATAATTGAGTATCCAGTGCCTCATATGTAAAATGGATAACAACATGGCAGCCTTGTTATAAGAGTGTTGTTGTTGTTGTTGTTGTTATGTGCCGTCGAGTCAAACCCGACTCATAGCGACCCCTCCTTGGGCTTCCGAGGCAGTATCACTACGGAAGTAGGATTGCCCAACCTTCCTTCCGAGGAGTGGCTGGTGGGTTTGAACCGCCAGCCGTCTGGTTAGCAGGCAAATGTCTTAGCCACTATGCTACCAGAGCTCCCTATATATTATAAGAGTGTTATGCACATAAAATGATATTTTAACTTACAAAATGCAATACATATAAATTTTTTAAAACACATTTTATAGAAACTTAACATTAAAACAGAGAAACACATTAGATAGCCTCCTTCATTATTACGCTCTTATCAAAGATAAGGATCATAATTCAGAATGCCTTAAGTGCTCAGCCATCCATATATAGATTTTTCTGTTGTTACTCTCATTAGTCTATAGATAATTGTTTTAGATCATAACTACTACTTCAAAGACATCTTGATTAGAGCCTTTCATGCCTATAGATTTTTTATACCTATGAAACTCTTAAGTCTTTTACACCTATGCCTAATATGAATAGAATCTTGGGTTCTTAAAATGAGATTCTAGTCTTGACACCAGCATGTCTGAAGTAATCAAGAATTTCAGATAACTGAATATGTGAGAAGTGGTTTCTGTGATCTAGTTTAAAATCTACTCCTCCAGATGAGCTTAAAGGAGCCCTTTTGGTGTCATGATTAAGTGCTGGGCTACTAACAGAAAAATTAGTGATTCAAATCCACCAAAAGGCTCCAAAGTCTTTTGCCTTCATGAAGATAAATAAAATTTCCTGAATTTCTATGAACTAATTTTGTTATGTCTTTTCTATATTACCTCATGATCCTCAGGAGACTGTATATGTCAGGAGGAGGTTGTAGGAGAATATTCATAGTAATAATGACTTCTGCAATTCCAAGAATAGTAACAGGTAGAAGTCCTCATATATTGCCAGTTTCCCTTGATAATGGAGGTTTAAATACCCTTTCATTTACTCAGAACTTAATTATTTACATTTTCAAATGAAGAAACTTTAAAATGTTAAGTCATTTGTCTAAAGTCAGCACTAGTATTTGATCTCATGGTTGTCTAATAACAAAGTCATCATGCTGTGCTGCTTCTTACATTTTTCCATTATACATACCATCAACTATAAAAATAACTGCTATGCCTACCAAACAGTTAGACCCTCATGAACAATTGTGTTTATTCTTTCAACTAAATTTTAGTGACTCTGACACTATTTCTGCCATCCATTGGCTTACCATCCATTGAAGGCTAAAGACATAGTTATAATACAGAGTGATAAATGCTAAGGTAAAGTGAAAGCTGCTATTAGAGCACACTGGGAACACAAACCCAGCCTTTGGAGGTCAGGTAAGCCTTTCTCAGGAAGTGGGGTTATCTAAACTGAATTCTGAGATAGGGGTATTACTAAGATTCACTATATGATGGAGAAAGAGCCTTGGAAATGCAATGGTTAAGTGTGCAGCTACCAACTGAAAGGTCAATGTTTTGAACCCACAAGCCACTCCATGGGAGAAAGAAGGGCTGTCTGCTTCCATATCACAGAAAGATGTGAAAGTCTTTCTATTCCTTCCCTCTTGGCAGAGAGAAGATCAAATTTAGAAACTTGATCAAACTACAAGTAGGAAAGAGAATGGCAATCTCTGGAAGCTCTAAGTACTTCAGTATGGCTAAAATATGGCTTAGGAACTTTGCAAACTTTGAGATGGAAGCTGAGGGTTTTCACCAGGATGTTATATGAAATGATAAAGACTAGACGTTTTCCTGTGGGTCGACTTTCAAAAAGTAGAATTGAGAGTCATGAGGTAGATGTGGGCTTGGGACCATGGTCTCAGGGGACATCAAGCTCAATTGGCATAACATACTGCACAAAAACATTGTTCCACATCTTACTTTGGCGAGTAATGACTGGGATCTTAAAAGCTTGCAAGCGGCCATCTTGATGCAATGATGGGTCTCTCCTCATCCAAAGCAAAGAAGAATGAAGAAAACCAAGACACATGGAAACAATTATTCTAAGGGATTGGTACACCATGTGGTCCTCAGCCTATACGACTATGAGACCAGATGAACCAGATGGTGTCTGCCTACCACTGTCAACCACTTGGAGGGGGATCTATGTAGGAGATTCTGGATAGAGTGGGAGAACAGTGTGGAACAAAACTCAAAATCATTTAAAAAAAAAAAAAGAAAGAAAAAGGACCAGGTTGCTAGTCTAATAGAGCCTAGTGGAACCACTGAGACTATGGCCCTTAGCTGCCCTTCAGGTCTGGAACTGAACCCATTCCTGTGGCTTCCAGCCAAACAAAAGACAGGCATATGGGCTGCACATTTACATTAGGAGATACACTCCTTGGAGAGATCAATCATTGGAGAATAGAAGGGCTGTGTATGCACAGGGAGACAGCTTTGGGGGCAAGAGTGCATGTGAGGGAAGGACACAGTGAAGTGGTAACTATGGGGAGGAAGTGGGAAGAAAGCTGTTGCATTGCAGGAAATTGTAGTCAATGTCATAAGACAAAGTATGTGTGAACTGCTGTATGGAAAATGAATTTGCTCTGTAAATTTTCACCAAAATCACAATAAAAATTGAAAAAACAAACAAACAAAAAGAGTCATGAGGTAGAATAGTTAGAAGCAGATGGTAAAAACAGTAAGACTTAGTGACTGATTAAATTTTATCAAAAATAAAAATCACATGGCCCCAAATTCATGTGTCACACCCAAACTCTAGCAACACAACCTTTCTAACTCTGGTTAACACAGGTAGAAAGGGAAAATCCAGAAACAGAAAATGAGAGAGAAAACTTACATTGGCTCTTCTATCTGAGATATACCATATCTCTAAAATTCCATTCAATCCTTATCATACAATTGAACCCATTTCATAATGGTAGTGTAGTGCCTAAGGCACTTGACTACTAGCCAGAAGGCTGGTGGTTCAAACCCACCAGTCACTCCTTGGAAGGAAGTTTGGGCAACCTACTTCCGTAGTGATATCACCTCGGAAATGCAAGGAGGGGTCATTATGAATCAGGTCTGAGTAGATGGCACATAACAACAACAAGAACAAGAGGTTAAAAACATTTACTTGGTGACATGCTGGGATTAAGCTCTTCCTTATTGTGTCACACCACACAGCACACTGCAACATTTTCAAAGGTGTTCATTTCTCAAGTCTGGAAGAAAATAAAGTTACTAATCCATTATCCCTTGAAAAATGTTCCAACAAACTTGATTAATTATTATGTATTTTGCAAATGAGAAGGAAAAAAAATGCTATTGCACAAAATCTTAGACTGTTAAACCTTTCTGTAACACTTCCAATCCAGTAATTACAGTGAATTAGCAGTGAATCAAAAGGAATGAACCTTAATTAAAGCAGATTCCTTGTAAATATTCCTCTTTAACATATTGAGATGTTTGGCCAAACCAATTTTCTGCACAGAGAAATACTCTAACATACAATAAATCTTCTTAGCTCTGGAATCTCTAAGAGTATGATTCTATAAATGCCTCTTAGAGTCTCTGGTTCCATAAGCAATGGGAAAATTGCAAGACTCTAGATAATGTCTAAAAAAAAAATGATGCTTCCTAAACAACTATGTTTTATGAGTTGAACTGTATGCTGCGAAGCGGAAATGAATAAGAAATGACTAAAGTTCTTGAAAGTTACTTTCCAAGGTAGAAGACGTCACACTGTATAGTAAAGAATTTGGCCTTACCCCAAAAGAGTTACTGCCTTCGTTTTTGGATTCTGGGAGATATTCTATGGCATGTTGTTGTTGTTAGGTGCCGTTGAGTCATTTCCAACTCATAGTGACCTTATGCACAGTACAATGAAACACCACCCAGTCCCATGACAGCTCCATGATCCTTGCTGTACTTGAGCTCATCCCCGCAGCCACTTGGGCAATCCATCTAGCTGAAGGCCTTCCCTTCTTTCATTGACCTTCCACCTTACCAAGGATGACATTCTTCTCCAGGGAATGGTCCCTTCTGATAACATAACCAAAGTAGTGAGACAAAGTCTGGCCATTCTCCCTTCCAAGGAGCATTCCAGGTGCACTTCCTCCAGGACAGATCGTTTAGTTCTCTTAGCAGTCAACGGTACTTTCAGCATTCTTCACCAGCACCACAACTCAAAAGTATCAACTCTTCTTCGGTCTTCCATATTCATTGTCCAGCTCTCACATGCATATGAGGTGATTGAAAATATCATGGCTTGTGTCAGGCACCTTAGTCCTCAGGGAGACATTTTGCTCCTGAGCACTTGAAAGAGGTCCTTTGCAGCCAACTTGCCCAGTGCTATACATTGTCTGATGTCCTGATGTCCTGACTGCCACTTCCATTGGCGTTGATTGTAGAATCAAGCAACGTGAAGTCTTTGACAACTTCAATCTTTTCTCCATTTATTGTGATGCTGCCTGTAGATCCAGTTGTGAGGATTTTTGTTTTCTTCATACTGAGATATAATCCATACTACAGACTGTATTCTTCAATCTTCATCAGTAGGTGCTTCAGTTCATTCTCACTTTCAGCAAGCAACGTTATGGCATCAGTGTATCACAGATTGCTAATGATTCTTCCTTCAATCTTGATGCCATGATTTTCTTCATATAGTCCAGCTTCTCAGATTATTTGCTCAGCACATAGATTGAATAAGTATGGTGAAAGGATACAAACCTGATGCACTCCCTTTATGATTTTAAACCATGTAGTGTCCCCTTGTTCTGTTCAAATGACAGCTTACTGGTCAGTGTACAGGTTCCTCATGAGTATAATTAAGTGTTCTGGAATTCCCATTCTTCTCAATGTTATCTACAATTTGTTATGATCCACACAATAAAATGCCTTTGCATAGTCAATAAAACACAAGGAAACATCTTTCTGGTATTCTTTGTTTTGAGTCAAGATTCATCTGACATCAGCAATGATATCCCTTATTCTACATCCTCTTCTGAATCCAGCTTCACTTCTGGAAGTTCTCTGTCAATATACTGCTGCAACCGATTTTGAATTATTTTCAGTAAAATTTTTCTTGTGTGTGATAGTAACAATATAGTTCAGTAATTTCCACATTTCATGGAATCGCCTTTCTTTGGAATGGGTACAAATATGGATCTCTCCCAGTCAGTTGGCCAGGCAGCTGTCTTCCAAATCTTTTGGCATAGCTGAGTGAGTGCCTCCAGTGGGGCATCGGTTTGTTGAAACATCTCAGTGAATACTCTGTCAATTTCTGAGCCTTGTTCTTCACCAATTCCTTCAGTGCAGCTTTGACTTCTTCCTTCAGTACCATTGGTTCTTGAACATATGGCACCTCCTGAAATGGATGAATATCAACCAGGTCTTTTTGGTACAGTGACTCTGTGTATTCCTTCCATTTTCTCTTGATGTTTCGTGCATCATTCAATATTTTACCCATAGAATCTTTCAATATCACAACTTGAGACTTAAACTTTTTCCTCAGTTTGTTCAGCTTGAGAAATGCCAAACATTTTCTTCTCTTTTGGTTTTCTAACTCCAAATCTTTGCACAGTTCATTATAGTAATTGGTTTTGTCTGCTATAGCCTTTCTTAAAAATCTTCTGTTCAGCTCTTTTATCTTGTCATTTCTTCCATTTGCTTTAGCTCTCCACTGAAGAGCAAGTTTCAGAGTCTCTTCTGTCATTCATTTTGGTCCTTTCTTTTTTTCTCATCTTTTTAATGACCTCTTGCTTTCTTGGTGGATGATGTTCTTGATTCCATCCCACAATTCTTCTAGTTTTCAATCACTGGTGTTCAATGCAT
>NW_006921601.1:22519058-22521375 GCF_000298275.1 Orycteropus afer afer | reverse complement strand
CAAAATTGCCAAAACCAATCCATTTCAGCTCACTAATGCCTAGGATACCAATCTTTATGCATTCCATTTCATTTTTGACAACTTCAAATTTTCCTAGATTCATACTTCGTACATTCCTTGTTCCAATATTAACGGATGTTTGTAGCTATTTCTCCTCAATTTGAGTCATGCCACATCAGCAAATGGAGGTCTCAAAAGTTTTATGTTATCCATATCAGTAAGGTTGGTTCTACTCTGATGATGCAGCTCTTTCCCAGTCGTATTTTGAGAGCGTTCTGACCTAAGGGGCTCATCCTTGGGCCCTGTATCAGACAATGTTTCCGGGCTATTCATAAAGTTGCACAGTAATGTATCAGACTGTGTTTCTCTGCTATTCATAATGTTTTTCTTGGCCAATTCTTTGAGAAGTGGATGGCCTCTTCCTTCTTCCTAGTCTGTCTTCAGTCTGCAAGCTGCACTGAAACCTATGGCATAGCCAATTAAAGTGTCTTTGTTTAGGGTGGGGATTGCCATACAAGATCTTACAGCTGTGTTAGCTATCCAAACCGTATTAGGATTGGGGCTGATGGTGCCAGAAAAGCCAACCATGTGATTTAGGTTGGGAACTTTGGGTAATATGATATCCATTGACTCAGAGTCTGAGATCAACCACATGAACAATCCATCAATCAGTCATACCTATGTAATGTGACCCTAATAAAAACTCTGAATACTGAAGGATGGGTGAGTTTCCATGATTTCAGCCCTTCATATGTATTTTTACACATTGATACTAAGAAGGTAGTATACCCTGAGAACACAGAAGCTTCACATTAGAAATCCTCTCAAACTCTGTCCTATGCATTTCATACTTTGTCTGATTTTAGTCTGTATTCTTTCTTTGTATTAAACCATAACTGACTTTCAGTGAGTTCTGAGTCCTTCCAGCAAATTATCAAATCTGAAAGCAGTTAATGTCAGAAGTGAGGGCAGCCTTGGAAACTTTGCCTTCAGACTTTGCAGTTTGGTTAACCCTGGGTGCACATATAGACAAATAATTGCAATAGAGAGTGACCAATATTATATAATATGCTGTAGGCAAATAAGTGAGAATGGTGGGAGGAGCAACTGAGGAGGAGTTAGGTTACTAAGCTGGCTCTTAAAGGTCTAAGAGAGGTAACTAGGAACATGAGATAGAGAAAGACTAATGGAAGTGTATCAAATACTATCAGGCCTGTATATTTCTTTAGTGAAGTGTCTGTTCAAATCGTTTGCCCATTTGTGAATTGGGTTATTTGTCTTTTTGGTATTGAGGTGTTGAAGTTTTCTATAGATTTTGGAGGTAAGTCCTTTATCAGACATGTCATAAGCAAATATTTTCTCCCAGTCTGTAGGTTCTCTTTTTACTATTTTGACAAAGTCTCTCAATAGGCATAAAATTTAATTTTTAAAAGGTCCCAGTCATCTAGCTTCTCTTCTACTTCCTGCACATTCTGGGTTATGCTTGATAGTCTATTTATGCCATAAATTAGGGCTCCCAGATTTGCCCCTATTTTATCTTCGATGAATTTTGTAGTTCTGGATTTTCCATTTAAGTCTTTAGTCCAGCTTGAGTTTGTTTTTGTGTATGGGGTGAGGTATGGGTCTTGTTTCATTTTTCTACAGATGGATATCCAGTTTTGCCAGCACCATTTGTTAAAGAGGCTGTCTCTTCTCCATTTAATGGGTTTTGGGCTTTTGTCAGAGATCAGTTGCCCATAGATGGATGGGTCTATATCTAGATTTTTGATTCTGTTCCATTAGTCTATCTATCTATCATTGTACCAATACTATGCTGTTTTGACTACTGTGACTGTATAGTAGTTCTTAAGATCTGTGAGTGTGAGACCTCTCACTTGGTTTTTCTTCTTCAGAAGTGCTCTGTTTATCCGAGGTCTCTTTCCTTTCCATATGAAATTAGTAATTGGTCCACAATACTGCATTACTATTAACACCAAACGCCAGGTTACAGATAAATCCATAAACACCTGAGAGGATCAGATGGGGGGTGAGTGAACAGGAGTATACTCTAGACCAAGGATAGATTCATCTGAGGTTAATCTTGCACAGATACCAGTGATAAAAAATACCTGCAATCCTTACAGAAACAATAGAAGACACACACAGAGTAGTCCCTCACAGACACCCACATACTATGGGAGAGAGATCCAATAGATCTAATGTCTCAGGACCATAGTACTGGGGGACACCAGACTCAGTTGGCATAACAAAATACATAAAAGCCTTGTTCTGCACCCTACATTGGTGAGTAGCGACTGGGGTCTTAAAAGCTTTCAAG
>NW_006921601.1:22501308-22518958 GCF_000298275.1 Orycteropus afer afer | reverse complement strand
GGGGGGATTTGGAAGCAATCAGCCATAGGACACGATGGCCCTTGAGACCAAAAGAACTAGATGGTGCCTGGCTACCAATGTCAACCAGTCAGGAAAGGATCAAATCTGGAGATCCTAGATAGACTGGGAGGAAAAACATGGAACAAAGTCCAAAAACTCAATAATGACCAGAATTACTGGTCAGATGAAATCTGATATGACCTCCCATATTATAGGCCTGGAATACATCCTGTGCTTGGAATAAAATGCACCCCCAGGGGCTGGCTCTCAGCCCAATAGTTAACAAGATGCATGCACAGACCACTCAACCCAGGATGACACACCCACATACTCTATGGTAATACATCCCTTAGAGCAATAGACCACGGGACACCAGAGGACCAACATTCAAACTGAGGAAATGCAGGACAAACAGGAGTGCATAAATATGAGGGGCACAGGAGGAGGGTTACAGGGTAGGGAGGAGAGGAGACTGGGTTAGGGTTGGACATGGTAAATGGGGAGTGAAACTAAATGTACATGTTGAGCGTAAAACAAGCTCTTAAAATAAATAAATAAATAAAACAAATATTATGAGGCATAAAACAGCATGACATGTTTTAAGAAACTGAAATATCTGAGGTCTCAGGGTAAGGAAAATGCCAAGAGATAAGCCTAGAGTGACTGACAGGGGCATGGACCATCTGGAGGACCTTGTAGGCTATTTAAAGAATCCAGATTTTCCCATAAATAGCAAAGTCTTTAAAATTAGTGTTCTCAATCTGGTTATGAGGAGTTACATAAACAAACAAAACTCATTGCAGTCAAATCTATTCAGACTCATAGATACCCAACAGCAAGGGGTAGAATTGCCCTATAGGGTTTCCGAGATACATATTGTTAGAAGGGACCATTCCCTGGAGAAAGATATCATGCTTGGTAAAGTGGAGGGTCAGTGAAAAAGGGGAAAGCCCTCAATGAGATGGATTGATACAGTGGCTGCAATGATGGGCTCAGGTATAGCAAGGATTGTGGGGCTGGTGCAAGACTGGACAGTGTTTCATTCTGTTGTATGATAGTGTTGCTATGAGTCAGAGTCAACTCGACAACACCAGCAACACAACAATAATCCTTATGTAGCAGGTTGCCTTATCTTTCTTGCACAGAGTGGCTAGTGGGTTTGAAACTATTGACCTTTTAGTTACCAACCCAATGCTTAGCAACTGCACCATTAGAGCTCCTTCAGAAGTTATTAAAAACTCCAAAATTGCACTGAAAAATGCATGAGAATATTGGAGTGTTGAGCATAATGGAGGTAGAGCAGGAAAGAGGCCTTAAGTTTTCGGGTCTCAAATTCTCCACGACTTAAGAAAGGACTTATACCCTATAGCTTCATGGACAGAGTGGATTCTAAAGGAATTTGGAATTGAGGGAACCACTTTAACCTAGAATGGTGTAGGTTTATGACAGAAAGTGGAGGTGATGTAGTAGTGGTAGTCTGCCATTCTCACTTCTGACTATCCCAAGGCATGCTGGGGCAGACGCCAGCATAATTTAGGCCTCAGGATTATTACAACTAAAACAGTACCTGTTTGGGCCCCCAATGAATGTCCTCCGCTTCTTCTCTCCTTGCTTCTTCCAAGCTTCAGCAACATGTAGGCTTACTCTTGCTTCACTCAGCCTATTGTAGCTTCAGGCCTGCAAGCTATAAACAAAGATTAAAATAAACATTTTACGTAATGACATTCTTTTTAATATCAGCACTACTCTATATTCAGTTTAGATTATCATAACATTTCTATACTTTGAGTTCATGCTGGAGAATATCCTATTTTGTTTACCTGTTATAATCAAAGTTCTGTTTGTAAGAAACAATATTGATTGATGAATATCTCAGGTATATTCTTTCTTCTACATAGTCAATTTTTGTTCTTGAAATAAAAAAACGGTGTTCAGAGAGACGAGTATCTGGGCTACTTTGTTTAGACACCTTTTAAAATTACTTTTACTAAATTGTAACTGATATTAAAGAGATTAGACTTTGTTGAGGTGCATTAAAGTATCAGTTATAATATTGATTGAGAATGTTGATCCCTTCAGTCTCACAGATACCCGTCTTAGAAGGACTCCTTAATATGTAGTTCCAGGAGGAATTTACCTTAGATCTCACCATCAGATAAAATTATTCTGCTGATTAACTAGATATTTTTATTTTATATCTACAGAGAATTTTGAGACCTGTTTTCTTTAATGTTTGCTTTGACTGCTAGAAAGTTTGAGTCAAAAATATGACCTATCTCTAGAAACTATGTAGGATCATATGGTATATGTTTGGGGACAACTCTTTTTCTTATTCCTTACTGTAACTTTCTTATCACCCATATTTCTTTGTTTAATATTTATGTTATCCTGTGGCATCATATGTATTTGTGTGAATTGGTATTTTTGGAACAAGGTGTATGCTAGCAATATATACAACAAATGGTTAATTTTTAAAAAGCGCATTTTGCTCTACATTTATGAACTGAATATGAACTGAATAAAACTCTAAGTGTGAGAGCTGGGTATTGTGTTTCATCTTTAAATTTCAAATACCTTTCATCTGTAATCACTCCACAGAGGTGTCTTTCACAGTTCAGTGAAGCCCCCAGAGGTCATTGCTAGTGACCTGTGGATTTACATGCCCATAAATAATAATTCACAAGCAAAGCTGTGTCTCCAGTGCTCACCCCTAGCAGAGAGGAGACTTGCATGGGTTAAATTAACCAGCCAGCAGACATGTGAGCTAAACATATGGTGGAGTGTTTTGAGGTTTAGAAAAGCAAGTTTCTGGTACAAACAGAGTCTGGCCTCTGAGGCCCCACTGTCAGCATGAAAAAAAGATCTCCTTGTTTACCAGGGTGAAAAGAAAGGGACGCTTTCAATTAGTTCACCCTGTAGCTGTGCACAATAAAGCAGGAAGAGAAATTGCACATTAATAGATAGGAATACAAGTGTAAGTTCCTTGGGGAAGCCAGAGAAGACTGTAGAAAATAGTGTAAAAGGAAATTTACAGCTCTGATTGGAAGCGAAAAGAGAAGAAATTGGAAGTGAAGTTCCACAAATTAAAATTAAAATTCCAATTCCCATGAGGTGTCAGGCCTTCACATCCCCAGACCAGCCCCCATAGGACTCTAATTGTACCAGTTCAAACATAATGAGTTGGGTTTGGGAAGTACCGAAGCCAGTAAATGAAATCGTTTATCATTGTAACACTCTTATTAGATATTTGATTGTGTGCTTCTTCTGAAAGCTTAGGAATGAAACACAGAATTAGTCTCCTATATTAAAAAAAAAGTCAAGAGAAAATATTCTAGCCTTCAGAAAGAATTAATTGTACACACATTATTTGGCTGACTCTTTAATTTTCTACTGGGAAGATTTGAAGCTGGAATTTGGATTCTTACTCCATTAGTTGGGATTGACTTTTTTAGTCTGGTTTTTGGTTGGGTTCAACATGTGACAAATGTAGACAGTTTTTCCTGTACCTGGGAAATTGGGGATATATCTTAATTTCTCCACTTATCCCTTTCCTTATCTGTAAAACAAGGATTATAACATTATCTATATCATAGAGTTGTGCAATAATCAAAAAATATGAGCGACATGCTTAGGGCAGTGTCTGGCACATGGTAAGTACTTCACAAGTGGGAGCTATTATTATTATGTACATTCAGCACTGGAGCGGAAAAACAAATTAGTACTTGTTTGATATAACACCATTCCCCATTTCATTCCTAAATGCATAATTCAAAGCAAATTAAAACAAGGAACTACATTAACTGTAATATTAAAAAAAAATTAAATTCTTGCTAGTACTCCATATTGGTGAAAGTAAAAATATTCTCATTAATTATAGGAACTATGCTATTGAAATCGCCTTTTGCAGGACAATTTGGAAATATCTGTCAAAAAAAATTGCTAGACACAGCAATTCCTCTTCTGGAAATATTGCTTAAGAAATAATTATTTATACAGTAGGCTATTCTGTTTTTATAGGGAATACATCACATCATAGTAGCAACAAAAAAATTAGAGATGACTTGAATGTCCACCAATGTGCTAAGAATAAAATAAATTATAGTAGATTCATATAATGAACTTTTAGGTAACTCTAAACAGTAAGGTAGATCATTATGTAATGATTTTGAAAATAATATGAAAATATAGAATAAAATGTCAAAATCAAGTAATAGAACAATATTTATGAAATGTATAAATTATATTAAATTGCCTAGTGTGCACATTATACATAAATAACTCTAAACCAAAAAAACCAAACTCACTGCTGTCTAGTTGGTTCCAACTCACAGTGACCCTCCTTTGGTTTCTGAGGTAGTATCTCTACAGAAATAGATTGTCCAGTCTTCCTTACTCATAATCTTATTAATAAGTTAAAAAGGAAAAATTGTATGTCATCTCAATTTTTTCAGAAAAAGCATTTGACAAAACTAAATTTTCACTGACAATTAAAAATAAAATAAATCAAAAAAGAACCTCTCAGCAAGCTAAGTATAAAAATAAAAGTCCTCAATCTGATAAAGTTTGTATCTATGAAAAACTAACAGCTAACCTCATAATTAATGGTGAAAAAATAAATGCTTTCTCCTTAAGAAAAGGAGCAAGGCAAAAATGTCCACTCCATTTTTACTCAATACTGGAAATATTAACACTGAAATAAGGCAAGAGAACACAGGACTGTTTTTATATGCAGTTAACATGAATATTTATATAGGATACCCTAAGGAACCCGCAAAGAAAGCACTAGAATTAATAAGTGAGCTCATCAAGATTTCTGGATACAAGGTGAGTATGCCAAAAGTCTTGTATTTCTTTACCTGAAAAAAAATAGATATTGATGTTTAAAAATAGAATTAACAATAACAGCAAAATTAAGAAATACTGAATACTGCATTTAATAAAACATGTATAAAAGTTATACGGGAGCTCTGGTAGCATAGTGGCTAAGACACTTGCCTGCTAACCAGACGGTTGGCGGTTCAAACCCACCAGCCACTCCTCAGAAGGAAGGTTGGGCAATCCTACTTCCGTAGTGATACTGCCTCGGAAACCCAAGGAGGGGTCGCTATGAGTTGGGTTTGACTTGACGGCACATAACAACAACAACAAAAGTTATACAGTGAAAATGGTAAAATATTTTGAGAAAAATTAAAGAAGACCTAAATAAATGGAGAGACATGATCCTCATGAACATTCTACTCAATATTGTTCAGTTGTCAATTTTCCCCAATTTGATCTATGCAATCAAATTGTGAAGTAATTGGTAGACTAAACTTAAAATTTGTATGAAAATGTGAAGGACCTAGATTAATAAAAATACATTCAGGAAGAACAAAGTTGGAAGATTTACACTATATGATTGCAAGGTCTAATATAAGATTACAATAACCAATAAAGTGCAGTACCAACATAAAGATAGGCACATAGATAAGGGGAATAAAATGGAAACAGACTTAGTCATATATGATCAAGTGATTTTCAATAAAGGCACCAAAACAATTCAAAATATAATCTTCTCAACAAATTATGCTGGATCAATTGAGTAACTCTATGCAATAAATAAATAAATAAACCTTCACCCTTACCTCATACCACATAGAAAAATTAAATTTAAATGTATCACAAACTGACTTGTAAGAGCTACATGTATAAAACTTCTGGGGGAAAAAAAACATAGTAAAAATCTTTGTGATCTGGGTTTGAGCGAATATAGCAATGACTCAAAGAGCACTAAGTGATAAAGAAAAATGATAAGAAAACATAAAAAGATTTTGCTCTTCAAAAGACACTACCATGAGAATCAAAAAGCAAGCCACAGACTGGGAGTAACATTTGTCAAAAATACATCTGATAAAGGACTTGTATCTAGAATACATAAAGAACACATACAACCCAATAACAAAAATAAAAAATAATCTAATTTAAAAATTGGGGGAAACTTGTAAAACAATCTTTAAGAAGGTAACCTAATGGCAAATAAACATATAAAAAGTTGCTTGATATCATTGTTCATTATTAAAATACAAATTTAAACCATCACAGTGAGATCGGACTACACACCAGCTAGAATAGCTAACATTGAAAAAGATTGACAATACCAGATTGGACAAGGAGGTTTACCAAATGGAATCCTCATAGACTGGTGTTAGGGGTGTAGCTGGTGGGAAAACAGTTTGGTAATTCCTCATAAATGTACATTTACCATAAAAACCAGAAATTCTTCCCTTAGATTCTTCCCAATAGAAATGAAAGCATTTATCCACACGAAGATTTATGCCTAAATATGCACAATATGTTTATCAACATTAGCCAAAAATTGGGCAGAGTCAAAATGTTCTTCAACTGGTAAATGGATAAATACATTATGGTATATCTGTGTAATGGAATACTACTTAGCAATAAAAAGAAATGAAACATACAACAATGTGGCTGGACCTCAGGGCATTTTGGTAAATGAAAATAAGCTAGCCATAAGAGATTTCAAAGATATATAATTTAATTTATTTGCATTGCTAGAAAATGTAAAACTTATGAAAACAGAAAGCAGATCAGCTCCGAAATGCCAGTAGGTGAGAGAAGGAGATTGGTTGTAAATCAGCATGAGGGGAAATTTTAGGGTTAAGTAAATATGATTGTGTTTGTGTTGGTGACTACATGACTGTGTATATTTATTAAAACCCATCAAAGTGTATGCTAAAATTGATGACTTTTATCATAGATAAATTATACTTCAATAAAGTTGATTTTAAAAATAGGAAAAATAGAATTATTAATTATGAGAAGGTAATCAAGATGCACAATTAAGTGCCAGAGTCATTACAGAACAATATCTATAAAATGATCCACTTATTTTAAGAAATATCAGTATTTCTTATAGATATACATGGGCCTTTCTAGAAGTATAAACAAGTAATGAATCATCACCCCTGGGACAAGAGAATGGAATTCTCTTTTGAGGGTAGGGAAGGTGAATTTGAAAAAAATTCATTTTGTTCTATTTTGTACTCTTAAATTTCTTGTTACCATGAATATATATCACTTTAGTGATGTTGCTATTGTTAAGTGCTATTGAGTCAGTTTCAACTCATAGCAACCCTATGTATAACAGAATGAAACACTGCCCTGTCCTCTGCCATCTTCACAATCCTTGAAATTCTTGAGCACATTGATGCAGTGACTGTGTCGATCCACCTCATTAAGGGTCTTCCCCTTTTTCACTGACCCTCTTCTTTACCAGGCATGATATCTTTCTCCAGGGAACGGTCCCTTCTGACAACATGACCAAAATACAAGGGACAAAGTCTAGCCATTCTCTCTTCTAAGGAGCATTCCAGCTTTGCTCCTTCCAAGAGAGATTTATTTGTTTCTCTGGCCCCAAACCAGCTACCATCCAGTCAATTCAGATTCATATGACCCTATAGGACAGAGTAGAACTGTCCCAAAGAGTTTCCAAGGTTCTAAATATTTATTAGAAGCAGACTGCCTCATCTTTCTCCCACAAAGTGGCTGGTGGGTTTAAACTGCTGACCCTTTGGTTAGCAGCCCAATGCTTTAACCATATCAACAGCTTTAACCACAGCTTTAGCCACCAGAGCTCCTGTTCTTCTGGCAGTCCAAACCAAAAAAAAAAAACAAAAACAACCCACTGCCATCGAGTCAATTCCAGCTCATAGTGATCTCTATTGGGTTTCTGAGGCAGTAAATCTTTACAGAAGTAGATTGTCCAGTCTTCCTTCTGCAGAGTGGCTGGTGGATTTGAACCACTAATCCTATGGTTAGCAGGCAAATGCCTTAGGCTCTGTACCATCAGAGGTGCTTATTCAATATTCTTCTCCAGCATCACAATTCAAATGCATCAATTTTTCTGCAGACTTCCTTATTCATTATCCAGCTTTCACACACATCAGGCAATTGATAATACCATGGCTTGGGTGAGGAGCACTTTAGTCTTCAATGTGATGCCTTTGCTCCCTAACACTTTAAAGAAGTCTTTTCCAGCAAATTTGCCTGATGCAATACATCATTTGATTTTTTAACTGCTGCTTGTATCGGTGTTGATTATGATTCTAAGTAAAATGAAATCCTAAACAACCTTCAATCTTTTCTCCATTTATTGTGCTATTACTTATTAGTCCAGTTGTAAAGATTTTTGCTTTCTTTATAATGAGGTGTAATCGATATTGAAGATCTTTGATCTTCATCAGTAAATGTTTCAAGTCTTCACTTTCAGCAAGCAAGGTTGTGTCATCTGCATATCAGAGGTTGTTAATGCATCTTCCTCTAATTCTGATGCCATTTTCTGCTTCATATAATCTAGCTTCCTGGATTATTTGGTCAGAGTTCAGATTGAATAAGTGTGGTAAAAGAATACAACCCTGCCAAACACATTTCTTGATTTTAAACCACACAGTATCCACTTGTTCTGTTCCAACAAAAGCCTCTTAGTCTATGTACAAGTTCCTCATGAGCACAATGAAGTATACTGCAATTTCCATTCTTCTCAACGCTGTGGATAATTTGTTATCATCCACACTATTGAATGTTTTTGCATAATCAACAAAGCACAGATAAATATCTTTCTATTATTCTCGGCTTTCAGCCAAGATTCATCTGACTTTAGCAATGAGAACCCTTGTTTTACATCTTCTTCTGAATCTACCTTGAATTTCTGGCAGTTCAGTGTCCATGTATTGCTTCAACCTATTTTTGAATTATATTTAGCAAAATTTTACTTGTGTGTGCTATTGATGATACTGTTTGATACTGCATTCTGTTGGATCATCTTTCTTTGGAATGGGTAAAAATATGGTTCTCTTTCAGTCTATTGGCCAGGTCTTCCAAATTTCTTAGTATATATAAGTAAGTGTTTCCAGCATGCATACATTTGTTGAAACATCTCAATGAATGTTCAATCAGTGTCTGAATCATTTTCCTCTAATGCCTTTAGTGCAGCTTGGACTTCTTCCTTCAGTATCAGTGATTTTTGTCATATGCTCCCACATGAAATGGTAGAATGTAAATCAATTCTTTCTGGCACAGTGACTCTGTGTGTTCCTTCAATTGTCTTTGGATATTCTTGCATCGTTAAATATTTTGCCCATAGAATCCTTCAGTAATGCAACTCAAGGCTTAAATTTTTTGTTCAGTTCTTTCAGCTTGAGAAATCCCTTTTAATTTTCTAACTCCAGATCTTTGCACATTTCATTATAATACTTTACTCTCTTCTTGATCTACCTTATGAAACTTCAGTTTACATCTTTTATTTCATCAGTTCTTTCATTCACTTTGGCTATTTCTCATTCAGGATCAAGTTTCAGAGTCTCTTACAACATCCATTTTGGTGTTTGTTTCTTTCCTGTGTTTTTAGTAACGTTTTGATTCTTCATGCATGATGCACTTCATGTTATCTCACAACTCCCCTAGCCTTTGATCATTGGTGTTCAATGTGTCAAATCTGTTCTTCAGATGGTCTCTAAATTGAGGTGGGATATACTCAAAGTCTTATTTTGGCTCTCATGGACTTGTTTTAATCTTCTTCAGCTTGAACTTAAACTTACATACAAACAATTGATAGTCTGTTCCACAGTTGGTCTCTGGCCTTTTTCTGACTAATGATATTAAGCTTCTCCACTGTCTCTTTCTAAGATGTACTGGATTTGATTCCTCTGTATTCCATCTGGTGAGGTACATGTGTATAGTTGGCATTTATGTTGCTGAGAAAAGAATTTGCAATGAATAAGTCATTGGTTTTGCAAAATTTTATCATATGATCTCTCATTTCTATCATCAAGGTGTATTTCCAACTACTGATGATTTTTCTTTGTTTCCAACATTCACACTCTAATCACCAGCAATTACGATTACATTTTGATTGCATGTTTGGTCAATTTCATAATGCAGAATTTGGTAAAAATATTCAATTTCTTTATCTTTGGTTTTAATGGTTGATGTGTTAATTTGAATAATAGTGGTATTAATTGGTCTTCCTTTCAGACATATCGGTATTATCCTATCACTGACAACATCATACTTCAGGATAGATCTTGAAATATTCTTTTTGATAATGAATATAATACTATCCCTCTTTAATTTGTCATTTTGGCATAGTAGACCATATGATTGTCCAATTAAAAATGAACAATACCAATACATTTCACCTCACTAATGCCTACCACATTGAATTTTATATGTTCCATTTCATTTTTGACAACTTCCAATATTTATCTTCTTTAGTGATAAAAATGTAAACTGATACATGAAAAATAAATGACTGGTTAGGCCATATTTTTGAAATTAAGAATCAGAGACTATAGACTAAGTAGAGAGTATAAAGCTGAAATTGTCCTAACAGAAATATTGGTAATCATCAATATGAATTATACTTATTTTCATTAAAATGGATTATGATCTAGAAACTCTCTTGGCACAGTAGAAAACACCATTGGGTGCTACGAAGCATGAATGGTAATTGTTGCTTTATGATGAGCCAAACATGACCATAATAACATCTATTAATGTTTGGCTTAATATACCACTAGTAACTCATAATTTTTTCATTAAGACTAATTTGGAAAACAATGTGTTTTTAAGATGCTTTTTTACTCATAATAGGAAAAATAAATTATTTTATTGGTGTATTAGTTTCTTAGGGCTGCCATGACAAAGTACCATGAACTTGGTGGCTTATACATAAAGAAAGTTATTGTCTTACAATTCTGAGGAATATTAGCTTGAATTCAAAGTGTCTGCAGGGTCGTTTTCTCCAAAAGACCTTGAGGAAGATCCTTTCTTGTTTCTCTCAGGTTCTGGTAGCTTCCGGTGGCCTTTGACCTTCAGCTGTAGCATAACTCCATCTTCACATGTCACACAGCCTTTTCCACCCTGTCTGTCCCTTTGTGTCTCTTTTCTATTATGGGACATCACTCAAAATAGCCACCCCTTCTTGGGTTTCTGAGGTAGTATCTCTATGGAAGCAGATTGCCCAATCTTCCTTCTGAGAAGTAGCTTGTTGTTTTGAACTGATAGCCTTCTGGTTATCCATCAAATGCCTTAGGCACTATGCCACCAGAGGTCCTCAAACAGGATTAGGATTCATCTTATTTCAGTATAACCACATGTTAACTGATACCATCTTCAAAGATCCTATTTACAAATAGGTCATATTTACAGGAACCAGGTGTTAGGACTTCAAAAAAAAATTTGAGAGATACCACTCAATGCATAACAATTAGACATTGTGGAGAAAGTTGATTTTTTTACAACTCCTTTATCTATTAAGGAGCTCAGGTGGTATAGTGGATAAGGCAGTTGGCTGCTAACCAGTTCAGCGGTTCAAACCCAACAGCCCCTCCATGGAAGGAAGATCAGGCAATCTACTCCTGTAAAGATTTACAGCTTTGGAAACCCAACAGAGGTCACTGTGAGTTTGAATCCACTCAATGACAGTGAGTTTTGTTTTGTTTTTGTTTTCTTATATATTAATTTCATTAAGAAAATTGACATTGCTTTTGGAGACTAAAATGTTAAAACCGGAAAGTATTTCAAGTAGCAATATTTAGACAATTTTCTGTCCATTTATCTTTAAATTAGTTAGCCAGATATAAATTTGAGCACCAGTTGATTAATAAGTTGGAACTAGCCTTCAGCAACTGTTGTGATGTAAGGGCATATCATCTCTAAACATGTAAACTCAAGGAGAGCAGAGATTGTTTTCTGTTTTTTATTTGTTATTTTTTGCCATTTAGTACCATATTCCTAGAGCATAGAACACTTCCTGGCACAAGGCAGGAACCTAATACATATTTGTGTAATGAGAAAAGTACCTGAAAGTATTGCTTTTGCAACTGACTATTAAATGAGGTCAATTACAGAAATTCATTCAGATTTTGATTTATCTCTAATTCAACTGATTTCAATCAAACATATATAATTGCAAACAAACATTTGTTAAGTATCTTTTATGTTCCAACAGTTATGGTGGATAAATTATTAGTAATCTTTACAAATTTCCTGTGAAAGTAGTGGGACAAGGATAATTCGAGTGGCATGTCCAAGTTCATACTACTGGGAAACAATGAGTCTTTGTTCAAATTATGGTTGGCTTGGACTCAAGGCCCACAGGCTTTTCGTTCCTCCAATTTTAAATATCTAATCAAGAATATAAATAAATAACTAAGTCATGAAATAACAATGTATGATCAAGGGACAACATGTAAAAGTTGCAAAAGACACAGGGAAGAAGAGATCAGTGGAAGCAGAGAAAGGTGAAGAAAATCTTTCAGGAGGAAGGGAAAACTCAGCCAAACCTCAAATACCATGCAAAATAATGGAGATCCTTCTGAGGATCACAGGACAACAAAGGAAGTTTTCTGACTTGGTATGTGATGTGATGATGGGGCTGTGTAAAGAGATTCATCTTGAAGCACCAAGCACCAAGCAGCTCATTCAGTGAGAGCTCTTTGGATTCCCAAGATCTAGCCATTATTTAATTTCAGGAACTGAGGTATAGCAAACAGGAATCTAATGGTAGCAAGCTTTATCTTAAATTGCTACTTTGTTTTGCAATAACTAAAACAGAGAATAAAAGCAATAAGAATACAGTAGCTAATCACCACATAAAACACTGATTTTCAAACGTTTATAAGCTATGAAAAATTTTCCATGAATAAAATCTCATGTAGGAATCCAATATGTAAAAATGATAAAAATAAGAGCTGTTTCCACATCCTCTTAGGTAGAGTTGGGAAGCCCAGGAGCATACTTTACCTCTCAGAATGTTTCTATGGAATTGAGTTTGAAAACCATTTGAGGTACACTAAAATATTATTAAATCATGTCTCTATGGAAGCTTTCAATGGCTTCTTTGAAATCTTAGGATAAAGTCCAAATTCCTAAGCATGGCTTTTAAATCTTTGGTTTTTCTTTAATAAGTACTTTTACTAAAATCCTGGTCACAACTGAGAACACTCATATTGGGAAATGTTTGAATTATCTCTTGTAAAATGTGGTCTCTAAATCAGCACTTCCAAGAGAATGTTCCATGACCAAATAATTTTCAAAACTTGATAAAGAAAGTTCAAAAAAGATTTTATGAACTTTAATAAAGTTAATTATATAATATAGATAATTAATAAGGCTCTGGGAATTGATGGAATACCAATAGAGTTGTTCCAACAAGGAGATGCAATGCTGGGAACACTCATTCATCTATGTCAAGAAATGTAGAAGACAGCTGGCCAACCTACTGGCAAAAATCCATAGGTGTGCTTATTCCAAAGAATGGTGATCAAACAGAATGTGGAAATTGTTAAATAATATCATGAATATCACATGCAAGTAAAATTTTGCTGAAAATAATTCAAAAAGAATTGCAGAAGTTCATAGACAAGAAATTGCCAGAAATTCAAGGCAGATTCAGAAGAAGATGTGGAATAAGGGATATCATTGTTAATATCAAATGGATCTTGGCTGAAGAATACCAGAAAGATGTTTACCTGTGTTTTGTTGACTATGCAAAGACATTTGACTGCATAAATCATAACAAATTATGGATAAAATTGCAAAAAATAGGAATTCTAGGACACTTCATTGTGCTCATGTGTAACCTGAACATAGACCATGAGGCAATCATTTGAACAGAACAAGGGGATACTGTACGATTTATAATCAGGAAAAGTGTGCCTCTCACCATACCTAATCTACATTCTAACCAAATAATCTGAGAAACTGGATATTATGAAAGAATGTGACATCAGGGTTGGAGGAAGACTCATTAACAACCAGTGATACACAAATAACAATTTTTGCTTGTTAAAAGCAAAGAGACTTGAAGAACTTGCCGATGAAGATCAAAGACTACAGCCTTCAGTAGGGATTACACTCAACACAAAGAAAACAAAACTCCTTCCCATTGGACCAGTAAGCAACATCATGATAAATGCAGAAAAGACAGACGTTGTCAAGGACTTTGTATTAATTGGATCAACAATCAACACCCTTGGGAGTGGCAGTCAAGAAATCAAACGATGTATTGAATTGGGCATATTTGCTGGACAGACCTCTTGAAAGTGTTCAGAAGCAAAGATGACTCTTGGAGCACAAAAGTCTGCCTGACTCCAGCCATGGTATTTTCAATTACCTCATATGTATGGGAAAGCTGGTAAGAAAGACCAGAGAAGAACTGATGTCACTGAATTATGATGTTGGCGAAGAATATTAAATATATCGTGGACTGCCAGAAATATGAACAAATCTGTATTAGAAAATGTACAGCCAGAACGCTTCTTATAATTTGGACATTTGATCCAAAGGGGCCTGTCTCTAGAGAAGGACATCATGCTTGGTAAAGTAGAGGGTCAGCAAAAAAGAGGAAGATTGTCACCAAGATGGAGTGACACAGTCAGTGCAGCAATGGACTCCAATATGGCAACTATTGTGAAGATGCACAGGCTGGGCAACGTTTCATTCTGCTGTACATAGGGTGCTATGAGTCACAACTGACTGGAGGGCACCCAACACAACAGCAGTAGGCCAATATTCACTGATAATCTCCAAAACAAGGATACAGATTACAGAATCCCCCACACATTTTGACCAATGAAACTTATTGATCAGTAACTTGAAGAATTTGAGTTTGTAAAACACATCTTAGTAAACACTGCTCTAAATTCAGGTTTTGAACACTGGAGAAATAAAAAGTTGAAAACAATGGTACTGACGTTCTTCAAGTGTGATAAATTATTTTCTTCTCTGCTCTCACATGACATTGTGGACATACCTCAAGCATAGCACTTGTACTTAATAAGCAAGATACAGTAGAAAGCACATGGGTTTTGCTGTCAGATAAATTGGGTTTTATTCTTGCTTTCATCATATGGCAGGGACTCTTTGCATCTCTGCTTCTTCATTTATAAAGTGGTAAAGTAATATTGACTATGCTAGCATTGAAATACGTATCTAAAGCATTAATCTTTGTGCCTAAATATGGCTCTTTTTTAAAAAAATAAATGCTGGTTGTCCTTACTTTACAGCCCATCATCTCAGCACATGGTAAACTCTTTGAGACAGGAACTAGTTCTCTTTCACTTGGGTCTATAATATAATAATTAGCACTTAGTTAGAACCTACTATATGTTGTTTGATGTCATCACATTTTTACAGGTCAGGAAAGAGACACGTAGCAGTATCATAAGTTTCTTTCTTCTTTCTCCACTTCTATTTCTTCTGCATCACCCCCCTCCTTTTCTGTCTTCATTTCTTCCTTTGTCTGTCTGTTCTTTCACTTAATTCCTTTTTGTTCCCATTCTGCTATTAATGTATCCCTCTCACTCCTTTTTCTTCATTCTTTTTTCCCGGGCTGAACAATGTTGGACTATTTCCCCCTATATTTAATTTTAAGAGGAGGTAAAACTCAATATTTTATAGTGTGTATATGAGTATAAATTTTTTTTCAGTTTGTGTGATTTTTCTTTTGTGCATATTTTCTGCATTGTTCTTAATACATTTAAAACTTTGTGAGAAAGAGTGGCCAGTGGAAAAACAAAGAGTCTGTATCCTTGTTATATGGTGTTAAAATTAAACTAACTGCACTGGTGTTTTTCTCCATAATGACTGGTAATTTTGGCATGGAGTCAACATAAACAGTATGTCTTGAAGAGAGGGATCTAGTTAAAGTGAAAAGAGCTCAATTCTGGTCTTTTCCAAACTCCATTTTTTCCCTCTCTGCCAGAAGAATAGTTTCCACAGACGTTGAAGAGAGGAGTGGTCCAGATTAATTCTAATGGGAATTGTCCTCTCCCACATCTCTTCCCTTATGGCTATGGCTCTAGATAATTAGTAACTCAATGTGAAATTCATTAGTTTTGGCTGACAGCCCAATTCTCAGAAACATTTGATTTTCACCTTCACACCTTTTGGGACAATTCTGCTTTTAGGTGTCTGGATTTTGGATCTGAGTGAAACTGTCATATCTTAATTATATTCAAAGCTACCCTCTTGACTTCTATTTCAGCTGTGACATTAGCCTTCACACTTGGATTGGCTTGAATTCTCTCTGGCTTGAGAGTGAGAATTTCATATGTTTTCTTTTCATCTGCAGACATCTGTACTCTGTTGAACTCAGGATTGTAAAATGCACAGAGCAGGAAGGGCTGGAGCACATTGTGATCACTGTGGGACTTATTCCTTTCAGGCCAAAAGCTACAAAAATCCTTTTACCAGTGCTTCAAAAATATTTCCAAAATCAAGATTGAACATAGAGGCCATCAAGTTATTACAATTATGATTTTTAAAACCTTTCTCTTTAAACATAATTATTTAACCCATATTCCTTCATTTGTCCACACCTTCTGTATACACTGAATTATTTAGATAAAAATATATATAATTTACAATAATGTCTAGCTTCTCTTAGTTCTGAGGAGACATAAATATATAATTTATTAACAAATTATATGTATTTACTGAATGCTTTCTATGAATAAACAAGAATCATAATCTAATAACATGTATAGAATTTCATAATCCATAAAGTATATTTGTATGTATTGGCTCACCGATTTCCACTGTAAGTCTATAAGAGTGGAAATGGGCATTATAGATTAAAACAAAAAAATGAGTACCCAGAGATTAACCAACTTGCTACAGTTATATATTAGTAGTTGATTTAGGACTAGAATCCAGGTTTTTTGGTGCCTTCTTAATTCTTATATCTACAACATCACATCAACAACCTCCTAAGAAGATAGACACAAGCTTTGAGGAAATAAAAATGTAACTGAAGAGAAAAGAAAAAATGCAATAGTACAAAATAAAAATCAAAGAGAGGTCATAAAAACATCCACCTTGAACTAAATTATTGAGGTGTTGTCAGTCTAGTAAACTGGACTTGTGTTTCCATTATTTTGCCAGAGAATTTGGTCAATAGATCAGCTATTTGATAAGTTTAGTGATTCATTTTTATAGAAACAGCTATATAAGGCATCTTAAACTCTATCAGGAAGTAGCAATAATGTGTCCTAGCATTGGCAGAGACACCACTATCCTCCAAGGTAATCACATTTCAAATAGAGCAATGTGATGAATCAGTTGACAAACGGTTGCATGACCAGGATAATGTATATACAGAAAAATCATTGCTCTCAATAAACAACTGAAGAATTTAAGAACTTCTACTTTGGAGAAGGAAAACTAAAGGAAATATGACTATTATTTTAAATGTTTGAATAATCGTCCTGTGCAAGAGAGTATAAAGTTACTCACATATTCCCTACGTTTTCAAAATAATGATAAGCAACCTTTTGAGTACTGTCAGCAACTATAGTGGAAAGAAGATATATATGCACTAATATCTATATTCTTGTGCAAAATTGATTTGTACAGTGTCTTATTTATGCTTTATAATGTTCTTGTTCAGTATTTCTTCAGCTTATTTTAATCAATCTAAAATTTACTTCTTTTTCCCATCATTAAGTTTCATTTTCATGGAAACCTAATACTAGAAACACAAGATATATATATATATAGGAGCTCTGGTAGCATAGTGCCTAAGGCACTTGACTGCTCACCAGAAGGCTGGCGGTTCAAACCCACCAGCCACTCCTCAGAAGGAAGG
>NW_006921601.1:22486175-22501208 GCF_000298275.1 Orycteropus afer afer | reverse complement strand
TTGGGCAATCCTACTTCCGTAGTGATACTGCCTCGGAAACCCAAGGAGGGGTTGCTATGAGTCGGGGCCGACTCGATGGCAAACAACAACAACAACATCAAAATATATATATATATATATATATATATATATATATATATATAACTTGTAGTCCAAAACAAAATATCAAGATATTCGTATCATTTTGGAGTAGGCAGAGAATTGGAAGAATTGGAACTTCTAGGGGAGTGGCCTATCTGCAATGAGATAGCACATATTCTGGGTGTTCTCAGTATTCTTCAGTGAGTCAACACTGCTCCTCACAGTGGATTCTCAAAGTCCAACTGAATGAACCCTGTGATTCAAAAAGTGAGATTTTTCTATGTCTAGTTTCTTTGCTAAAAGCATTTGGTGAGTAAATTCTAGGATGGAAAGCCTGGTCATTTGTGGATTTCCTGTGTGGTATATAGCTCAGAGAACACTATGCATGAGGGATTTTTGTTTGCAGCTAAGAAACCCAAAGATGATTGGGTGAGAGGTTCCCAGAAATGAAGGGCACAGGCAGATATGATGGTGACCAGGGGTTATTACATCACCTGGTCCTTTGAAGGCATTTAATAAATACTTACTGAATTAATAAATGGTACAATAATGAGTGGATGAATGAGGTCATGACTTCTCAAGTGTTTGTTTGGGGGAAAAAAAAATGACATAAAAACAGGCAATAGGATAAGAAATCTTATGACCAGGGGAATGTAACATTATTTGGCCACTTCAAGGGTTTTAAACCTTTGAGATTCATTTAAATAAAGACCTGTAGCTATGACAGCACTCATCTAGGGCAGAGGCAGAAACGCTGAAGATTGCAGGACACTGCTGATAAGCAGGGACTGACCAGTGGATATGGCAAATCAAAGGGGTGAACTTAGATGGAAATTAGGCAAAATCTAGAAGGCATGGGCAAATGTCAGAATTATTTAGGTTTCATGGACAACTCCCTTCTCTACTTAGATTCCATCCAAATCTTATTTCCACTTTCTTTTCAAGCTTCACATTCTAGCTTTCTCAAAATGAATCTTAGATCATTTTCCTTTTACCAAAACTTTGTATGCATTTATCATTTGTAAATGCTATTCCTTCTGCCTGAAACGCTCTTCTCAATATCTTTTTTTCTCCTACTCATTCCTTAGAATCCATTCTGTACTGTAAATCCACCATTCATTCCTGTTCCCCATCTACCAACAGAAATAATTTCTTTTTCCAATATAGTTCCTACTGTGATGCTATTACACTTAGCATGTTGCTTCATGATTTTATATTCACATCTTTTCCTGCTAAATTAAGAACTATTTGAGAGCCAATGTATCAAATTACTGTTTGAATCCTTACCATCTATTTTAGTTTTCAGCATATAATTAGTTTGGTAAATGAATAGTTCTGTGGTTATATGATAAATATGTATCTTTGAACCACTCTTATGAACTCTCTAACAACTCAATAATTCACTGAATTACACATGCTTTTGGTTGGTCAAAAGGGATGTGTTAAACATCCCTATGTACCATCACTGACAAAGTGGTTAAAGCACTTAGCTGCTTACCAAAGGGTGATTGGTTCAAACCCACCAGCTGCTATGCAGAAAAAGGATATGGAAATCTGCTTCCATAAAGATTTACAACCTTGGAAACTCTATGGGGTAGTTGCACTCTGTCCTATAAAACCAAACCAAACTTACTGCCATCCAGTAGAATCCAACTCCTTTGGTTTCTGAGGCGGCATCACTATAGAAGTAGATTGCCCCATCTTCCTTCCAAGGAGTGGCTGGTGGGTTTGAACCACCATGCTTATGGTTAGCAATCAAATGTCTTAGGAACTACACCACCAGAGCTCCTACTCTGTCCTATAGTGAGTTGGAATTGACTCAATGGCAATGAGCGTGGTTTTTGGTATGTAGCATACAATATTTTTGTTTAAAAGTAATATTTACTTTTACAATGTTTTACAGTATCATTAGATACTGTAATCACATAATTTATTAAAATTATGTAATTAAATATATAATTTACTGTATCATTAGACTGAGGAAATTGACTTTTTTAAGCATGTTGTTGTTGTTGTTGTTATGTGCCATCTAGTCAGACCCGACTCATAGTGAACTCTCCTTGGGTTTCTGAGGCAGTATCACTATGGAAGTAGATTGCCCCATCTTCCTTCCAAGGAGTGGCTGGTGGATTTGAACCTCCAGCCTTCTGGTTAGCAGTCAAGTGCCTTAGGCACTATGCTACCAGAGCTCCCTTTAAGCATGTAGTACCCATTATTGCTCTCTTTCAGACCATGCCTGATATTGTAGCCTATGAGCTATTCAGTCTCCCAGTCCACAGTAACTAGCAGACAGCTGCTTTTCCCTGGTGACTACTGCTGCTGAACAGCTTGGTAGCTGAATCCTCTAGGGAACCTCTTTCCCAATTTGATTTATGCCTGAGTGAGAACTCTGTGGTCATTTGGAGATTGGGTCAATAGATCGGTGAGAGTTTCTGCTCTTTGATACAGTAAAGGTCCACCTTGTGAGCATTGCGGCAAACTGGATCTAATAGCAGCTAATGAAGCCAGCACACATTTCTCTGTCAGGAGCCTTAGTGCCTTTCCATCTACTTGAACTAAGATGCCTCCTGCCTGCTAGATGTGAAAGAATGGGGCAGAGTAAATGGGTTACCAATACCTTCTGTGTAAACCTCATAACAATTTTGTAAACATATCTCAATTATTTAAGGACTGACCTAGTAGATTTTAAGGTCCAAGTGTACATTTTTCCCTTGTACAATAAAGTACCATTCCAACAAGGCTGATTTCAACTCAATATTAAACAAGTGTTAAAAAAAATATAAAGCTCTCAAATCAATAAATATCTTTAAAACCTCATGAACTCACTGAGAAGAATTCAAGCAGAGGTCAACACACACACGCACACACACACACACATAAGGTCCTCATTGTGATGAGATGAAAGAATAACCTGCTAAAAAAAGTGTGCCCCAAATGTCAAAGTGTAAATAATAATTATAACAACTTATAATAATAATAATGAGAGCTAACATTAATTAAAACTTTCACCAAACCAAGAGTGCCAAACACATGTCATATGTTATCTCATTTAATGGATATAATAAAAGTAGCTAACCTACAGGATTGTTTTAATAATTAATTACTACATGAGAACTGCTTAGAATAGTGCTTGACACATAATAAGTGCTGGATAAATGTTAATTGTCACGATTATTATTCCTGATACTTGCAGCAAGGAATAATAATAGAATATCAATAAGCCACACACGCTGGAGACTGGAAATTCAGTAGGGGAACAGGGGAAGAGAGGAGAAAAGAGAAGGTGTGAGCAAGGTGTCTTACTATTTATTATAAATTAGGTAAAGACAAACTGGTATTTTAAAATACTATTTAAAGTATTATAATCCAGAGTAAATAATTTAGACCAGTGGCAATCTACAAAGCCTCAATTTCCCCGTCCTTAAAAAAGGAATAATTCTAACACCTACCACATAGGGTTTTTTTGAGGATTATATGTATAATGTGATGTACCCAAAGCATGATGTCTGGTGCTTGGGACATAGATGCCTTTAGAAAAATCTCCAAGTACTTAAAAGAATTGTCATTGACGTGTTGGCTTTAAATAGTTTAAGGGGTTTTTCTTTCTGATCTACTCTGGACCATTGCATTGAACCTGCTAGGACATATCAGAAAACACCAAAGAATTATGTTATTCCAAAATAAATTCCCATGATTCTATAAAAATATTCAGTAAGAATTTATTGAGTATTTATTACATGACAAGAGTAGTTGTATTTTGCTCAGCAATGTGAAGGACACATAGGAACTATAAGAAGCATATGAAATAGCAAACATGAGAAAAGCATACTATGAAAAAGTGGTCAGAAAGCCTGACTTGGAATCCTATATATCTATGTGATTTAGGCCAGTATTTTAACCACTCTAGGCTTCAGTTTTCCCATCTATAAAATGGAGATAACAATAATATTCATCACATAAAGTGATTGTGAGGATTAAATAAAATAATCCATGTCCCTGGCACATAATAAGTATTCAGGATATGTTAGCCATTAATTGTATATAAAATGACAAAAATTTCCAAATATGTCTTAGTATACATCATCTGATACCTTTGTGTGCATTTGAGAAAAAAAGAAAATATTGAACCTGAAATTGACATGAAAACTCTGTAATTTAAGATTACACACTCACATATGCAATGTGGCCTCCAGGAAATTTATAATTTTGATGGGAATACAATACTTGCACATAAGTAACCATAACTAATAAACACATGTGAATAATTATATACTGTAATGTATGAGACCTCCACCATGACAAAAGGTTAATACAATATCTTTGTTCACAAGAACAAAGATGATATCTTATTTTCATTTTACCTCTATTTCCTTATATAGTCCCTATCATAAAGTCACTGTTCAATACCTTTTTTATTGTGTAAATGTAAAATTGAGGGTCATAAAGTCTTTTGTAGCACCTTGAGGAATGTTTACATTACTCTCTCAAGAGAAAAGCACAACACGGCATTCTAAATACAGATTACCAAATAATATATCTATTTATACAGACCAAGAGTAAAAACAAATAAATCAATGGTTGACTTGTTAATATTTCAACATATTTTGGTTTGACCTACAGAGTTGGAAGACATTTTAAAGATATACTGGCTCAGTCTTCTCATTTTATAAACAAGGAAATAGGTCTAGAGAGAAATGATTTACTCAACTTTATCAAGATTCAAATGGAAGATTTTTTGTCTCTCAGTTTCATGATTTTTGTTTGTTTGTTTTTCTTACTGAACCACACTGCCTCATTCCACTCCTTCCTTAATCCCACTAACACACACACACACACAAACACAAATGCACACACACACATACAAACACTTGCTTTAAGTAGCTTTTATTTTTGTCTCCCTATCCAAGATCTCTTTGTGAAGCCAAGGGGAATGATTCTTCTATATTACCCATGGTAATATAGGACACACAAAGTATTTTTTAACAAACATTTATTTGAATATTGTTTCCTTCAAATAAAATTGATATAAGGTTTCAAAGGATAAGACTTTTGAGACCTGAAAGGAGGAAAAAAGTGGAAGCCATTTTAATTGTTAAGAATTCAACAATAGTCACTCAACAAAAATTTATACCATACTCTCACATTGGGGTCCCTGGATAGTACAGTTAACACACTTTGCTGCTAACTAAAATGTTGAAAATGTGAGTCCATCAGAGGTACCTCAGCAGAAAGGACTGGAGATCTACTACAAACAAAGCCACTGAATACCACATGGAGCATAGGTCTATTCTGACACACCTGGGAATCAACTCTATGGGCAACTGGTTTTCCTTTTACCACATTGGGCACTAGGAACAGAGTAACAAAAGCTCATACTGTTTCTCCTCTAACAGAACTTCTTGCATAGTAGGGAAGGCAAGCATTCGTTAATTAAATCATTGTAATATCAATGTATCGTCGCACACTGAGAAAATTGTTCTGAATTAAATGAACATGGTTCTTAGAAAGCATGTAACAAAGGAGTCTTCCCCAGGATGAGAAGCTTGTGCTTGAGATCTGAGGGATCAATAGGAGTTTGGAGATGACATGAGAGAGTATGAACATGATGAATTTGAGGCTCAGGGAAGAAACTATTTGAATAGAGTAGTGGGTACATTTTGATGGGGAAGGAGGCATGGGAAGAATACTATTGGAAATAAAGATGGACAAATGGATGGTATTGTTGTTGTTTTTATATTATGAAGGTCTTTAAAAATATAGTGTAAGTTTAGTGAAAATACTAAACCAAAACCAAACCTACTTTAACAGAGGCAATTCCAACTCATAGCGGCCCTGTCAGACAGAGTAGAACTGCCTCCAAATGTTTCCAAGGCTGTAAATTTTTATGAAATTACACTGCCTCAATTGTCTCCCATTGAGCGGCTCTTGAGTTCCAACCACCAACCTTTTGGTTAGCAATGAAATGCCTTAACAACTGTACCACCAGAGCTCCATGTTAACAAAATAATAGTAGTGAAAATAAAAATAATAGAGCCTACATATATATACTTGACAGGTTGCAAACTTCACAGCATTATTTTCTTTCACCTAATTGCCTCCATTTTTAAGGATGAGGAAATTCATGCTCAGAGAGACCAGAAAACTTACTAGAACATGTCAGTCGGTACAAGCTGACTTCAATTCATGTATGCCTGCAATTGCTAAAAGGTTTTCAAGAAGAGGATTGAAGTGATGACAGTTGATGATGGTTTATAAAATGGATTGGCGGAATTAGAGCCAAGGAAGCTGTTTCAGAATGCAAATGTGAAGAAATCTGGGTCTTAGGCAAGAGTACTGGTCATGAGAACGGAGAAATGGGGTCAAAAGTGGAAAGAAATTACAGATGACTGTGTGGATGGTGGAACTAAGGCAAAAAGTTAGTTAACTAGAACTCTAAAATGCTGAATTTGGATGATTTGGAAATGGGATACTGCAAATGACCTTAGGAGAAAAATCTCTATAAGGCACTCATTTTTGAGGAGGCAGTATTAAATTAGGAAGAAAAAAAAAAAAAAGTCTGTTGAAGTTTTATGCATAGATTGGGCTGCTAAGCATGTAAATCTGATTTCTTAAAAGAATCAGTAACACAAGGCTTAAACTTGTCCAAAACAGACTTTCAAACATTCATCAGAATTTATGAATCAATGCTAAATGTATTCAACTAATACATATGTTAGAATGCATACTACATACTTACTTTTGACTAATGAGATTTCAAATCCACCCTGATTCACTCCCGTTTACAGAAGGAAATTAAAAAATTGATTGGTTACTTCCTCAGCTGCATGTGGACACCTTGATTGGGTAGCTGCTGGTGACTAGGCAACCGGTCGGGGAATCTTTGGAATAAGTAGCAGACTTCATCACAGCAGGAGCCATGAGGCAAGAAGCTCTGGGATCAATTAAAATGCCAGGCTTTTCCAGGCTGGTTTCCAGCGCATCTGTGCATGATTCCACATAAATTTAGGGAATTAGAGATCAGACAAAGGTAAACATTTCTGTGCTTTGCTTAGCATTGATTTAGAATGAGAGGATGAAATATGGCACAGTCATTCAGCCTGGAGCAGGTTTACACCTTCAGCTGATTTTTTTTTGCCCCCTTAGCCTCAATTGCTTTATTATTTTAGATATGTTGTAATGGAAGACTGCTTAAATCATCTGTGTGTTGCTTTGGGGAGGGGAAGAGAAAAAAACAAAAAAAGGCCAGTTCCTAGTTTCATAGACTAACCAGTAGAAGATGACTCATTCTTTAATTTTATAGTTACACCTCTGAAAGGAGGAATTATAAATGCTCTTCATTTTCCATCCATTTGGTCCCCACTTGGTTGAGATAAAAATCTCACTCAAATCATTAGAGAAAATGAAAGGTATTTTCTCCTTAAGAGACAATAGTAGAAGGCAATCTTTTGCAGCACCTCCTCCCTCTTTGTTTTTTGTTCTTGCACTTTGTATTTTTTGGAGTCTCTAGCTGTGGCTCTTTCCCTAGTGTAGAGGTCTTGTTCTGCCTGTGAGTCAGGGAGAAGTTGCTATTTCAAAGGGTCTTTGTGCCTGGGAATGAGGTAAGAGGCTGAAGGTAAATCTCTGAGATAGCAAGGAGCATAACAAAGACAGTTCACAGAAATGGAAAAAGTGCAGACAGGAGGCTGAGAAACAAAGACAAGGTGTACATTATGAAGGACAAGTGATATGTTTTTAAATCCCAAATAATAACAAAATTCTCTCATATCATACAGAAGCACAGTGTTATCTTTTTATTAAATAATAACAGGAAAAAAGCAAAAGAGAAAAAGTCACTGGTTTGGCTATATATTCAGCATGGAATCAGAAGTGAGGTTTTGAGGCAACTTATTGAGTGAACTTGACCAACTCAAGATCTCCTAGTTTGTTTCCATCCAAATAAATAAGTGTGCTGGAAAGGAAAACTCCAAAGTTCTTCCCAGCTTTATAGATGAAAAATTCTATGAATTCAAAATTTTAGGTACTCAAGGGAGAAAAATAACATGTCTTGACCACTATATTAGTCACCTGGTGCTGCCATAAAACAAATAGCACAAATGAGTGGTTTTAAAGAGCAGAAATGTATTTTCACACAGTTCAGGCAACTAGAAGTTTGAATTCAGGGCATAGCTCTAGGGGAAGGTCCTTTGTGTCTTTTTCAGCTTCTAGTGGTCTCGACGGCACATAACAACAACAGCAACAGTGGTTGCTGGTGATCCTTGCAGACATGTCTGTTTCCACTGTCTAGCGTCATCTTCTCCCTGTGTGTGTCCTGAGCGCATTCTACTCTTTTCATAACTTAAAATGGATTACATTTCAAGCTCTCTCTACTTGGGCATGACCTAATTAATATAACAAAAAAAAAAAAAAAGAAAACCTCACTGTCTTCGAGTCAGATCCAACTCATAGAGACCTCTCCTTGAGTTTCCCAGGAGGTATCACTACAGAAGTAGATTGCCCAACCTTCCTTCCAAGGAGCGGCTGGTGGGTTTGAACCACCAGCCTTCTGGTTAGCAGTCAAATGCCTTAGGCATGACACTACCAGAGCTCCTAATATAACAAAATAAAATCTTATTTCTAAACATATCATAGTTGTAGGCATATGGGCAAGAATTTCAATACATAATTTTTGCAAAAAAAAAAAAAAAATATTTATTCATAACAAACAGGGCTGGGCCAAATTGTTGTTGATGTTAGGTGCTGTCAAGTCATCTCCAACTCAGAGCAACACTATGCACAGCAGAATGAAACACCGCCTGGTCCTGGGCCAACTCCACGATCCTTGCTTTACTTGAGTCCATCACGGCAGCCACTGTGTCAATCCATCTCATTTACAGTCTTCCCCTCTTTCATCGACCCCTCTACCTTACAAAGCATGACATCCTTCTCCAGGGAATGGTCCCTTCTGACAGCATGACCAAAGTGGGTGAGACAAGTCTGGCCATTCTCGCTTCCAAGGAGCATTTTGAGTGCACCTCTTCCAAGACAGATTTGTTAGATCTTTTAGCAGTCCATGGTACTTTCAGCATTCTTTGCCAGCACCACAACTCAACAGCATCAACTCTTCTTCAGTCTTCCTCATTCATTGTCCAGCCGAATTATGAATATGATTTTATTTATTTATTTATATTTATTTAATTCTCACAAGAACCCTGTGAGGGAGACATTATTCTACAGGTGAAGAACCTGAAGTTCTTTAATATGTCAAAGATCACAGAGTGATGAGTGAAAAGCTCTTGTCTTTCTGCCTATATTTTTTCTGCCACCAGAATTCTCTTCCTCTCAAGAAATTTTCTCCCATAAGGATTATGTTATGTTAAATAAATCATTCATTCTTTATGTATTGCAGACCTAAATACAGAATAGCACTAATCCATAAGGGCCATTTCCAAGACATAGGACTTTAAGAAAAATCCCAGTTTAACAATCTCCTACCATTTGGTCAGCAAAGACCACAGAGACATGGCAGTCTCCCAACAAAATACATAATATACTGAGAGCTGGATTCTTGAGTTTGGTGTTTCAACTCTAGATGCTTTCAGAATAATGTGATGCAGATCTTGCCAAAGTGCATGGTGAATTGTTTTAATAAAAGCAAATGGAGGGTTAAAACTCATATAACTTAAGGAAGAGTATTTTAATTTTCTGTCATCTGTAAGTAGCTATAATTAAGGCTGCTTATATGCAGTTGGCATATTTATGACCTGAGTTTCCTCCTTATAGCCATTCTTTACATTTTTCCTACCTATTAGCAGTGCTCAGAGACCTGGGAGGAACTGACTGCAAGTCAGTGGAAGCTGATAAAATTGTCTAAGAAAACATCAATAAAAGAATAGTCTCTAAACTCAGCAATTACTTCTGCCACATTCTTTGAACTGATATAAATCTAATTCAGAAAATTCTTCATTAGTTTAGAAAAATATTGCTTCTTCCCTTAAAGATTTTTTTTTTAAGGTAGGGAGCTCCTCAATGATATGATTTTACATGGTAAATTATTGTAGCTTGTATATAGTATTAGACACATTTTCAATAATTGTCCAAAAAGAGCCCATTATAATTATAGCTAATTTTGCAAAAAGCCAATATACAAAAATATTTAAGAAGGACTTGTAAATCACAACATGAATGACTTAGACCCAGACTCTTCTTATCCATCACAAACATATAGTAACTCTGCATAAAAGTTAACAAATATGTAAATTCAAAAATAGCTGCACTCAGAAGAAAGAGTAGAAATCAAAGTTTGCAGAAAAAAGGGAGAAAATTCATACTGAAAAATGTAAGCAATATTATTAAGTCTATAAAAGACTAATGAATAGCAAATTCTTACATGGGCCTTACAGTCTAGAACTTGAGGTTTACTCCTTGCCCAGAAGCAGAAGAGCAGTGGCTTAATGCTGAAACTCTGGACATCGCATAAAGTGAAGACATTAATTAGGTCAGCCCACTTCTCACACATAGGACTAGAACATCCCTGTCAAGAAAAAGGCAAGAAATGTGACTTGACTATGACTTAGATAGGGACAATTTTCCCATTAGAAATCAAAATTCTGGGCATATACTTTATGCTGGTTAAAATATTGTTAGATGCCATCTAGTTGGTTCCAATTCATAGCGATCTTATGTTCAACAGAAGAAACGCTGCTTGGTCCTGAACCATCCACACATTTATTGCCATGTTTGAATCCATCATCACAGTTGCTGTGTCAATTTTTCTCCTTTTTTGTGGACCCTCTACTTTACTCCATATGACATCCTCCTCCAGAGACTGGTCCTTCTGACAACATTACCAAAGTATAAAAGATGAAGTCTGGCCATTTTTACTTCTAAGAAGTATTTTAATTGTACTTCCTCCAAAACAGATTTGTTCATTTTTCTGCAATCCATGGTACATCAACATTCTTCACCAACACTGCGATTCAAATGCATCAGTTCTTCTGTGGTTTTCCTTATTCATTATCCAGCTCTTACATGTACATGAGGCTATTGAAAATACCATGGCTTTGTCAGGTACAAAGAGTAAATATGAAAAAAGTTGTTGTTGTTAAGTGCCATCGAGTCATCTCTGACTCATAGTGACCCTATGCATAGCAGAACGAAACACCGCCCAGTCCTGAACCAGCTCCATGATTCTTGCTATACATGAGCACATCGCTGCTGCCTCCCTGTCAATCCATCTTGTTGAGGGCTTTCCCCTCCTTCTTTAAAGCTCCACCTTATCAAGCATGGCATCCTTCTCCATGGCATGGTCCCTTCTGACAACATGATCAAAGTGGGTAAGACAAAGTCTGGCCATTCTTGCCTACGAGGAGCATTCTGGCTGCACTTCCTCCAGGACAGACCTGTTAGTTCTTTTAGTAGTCCATGGTACTTTCAGCATTCTTCACCAACACCACAGCTCAAAAGCATCAGTTCTTCTTCAGTCTTCCTTATTCATTGTCCAGCTCTCACATACCTATGAAGTGATTGAAAATATCATAGTTTGGGTCAGGCGCAGCTTAGTCCTCAAGGAGACATCTCTGCTCCTGAGCACTTGAAAGAGGTCTTTTGCAGCCGATTGGCCCAGTGCTATACGTTGTGTGATGTCCTGACTGCTGCTTCCATTGGCGTTGATTATAGAACCAAGCAATATGAAGTCTTTGACAACTTCAATCTTTTCTCCATTTATCATAATGTATTTATAGAACCAGTTGTGAGGATTTTTGTTTTCTTTATATTGAGATGTAATCCATACTGCAGACTGTATTCTTCAATTTTCATCAGTAAGTACTTCAAGTCATCCTCACTTTCAGCAAGCAAAATTGTGTCATCAACATATTGTGGGTTGGTTGTTAATAATTCCTCCTCTAATCCTAATACCACGTTCTTCTTCATATCGTCCAACTTCTTGGATTATTTTCTCAGCATACATATTGAATAACTATGGTGAAAGGATACAACCCTGACACATTCCCTTCTGGATTTTAAAACACGTAGTATTCCCTTTTTTTGTTCAAATGATAGCCTTCTTGTCTATGTACAGATTCCTCATGATTACAATTAAGTGTTCAGGAATTCCCATTCTTCTCAATGTTATCCACAATTTCTTATGATCCACACAATCAAATGCTTTTGCAAAATCAATAAAACACAAGTAAAAATCTTTCTGTTATTCTTTGCTTTGAGCCAAGATCCATCTGATCAGCCATGATATCCCTCATTCCATGTCTTCTTCTGAATCCAGCTTGCATATATGCTGCAACCATTTTTGAATTATCTTCAGTAAGATTTTACTTGCATGTGATATTAATGATATTGTTCGACAATTTTCATATTCTGTGAGATCACCTTTCTTTGGAAAGGGTACAAATATGTATCTCTTCCGGTCAGTTGGCCAGGTAGCTGTCTTCCAAATCTCTTGACATAACTGAGTGAGTGGCTCCAGCAGGGCATACATTTGTTGAAACATCTCAATGGGTATTCTGTCAATTTCTGGAGCCTTGTTCTTTGCCAAGTCTTTCAGTGCAGCTTCAACTTCTTCCTTCAATACCATTGGTTCTTGAACACATGCCACCTCTTGAATGAAAAAAGTAGAGCTACTATAAATGGATAATATTGATATTGTAATTAAAAAGTTTATTATATTTAAGTTTATTATAAAAAATGGCTACAATGAAGGAAGGAGTAGCAAACTGGAAGAAGATAGATATTAAATATCTGAATTGGTTGTGGTAAATATGTAAAGAGAAACAACTATAAATGTGTGGAGAATATGAAATATAAGTTAAAAACGTGGAGGAGAAAATGTGATGGTTTGATATGTATTCAGTGCAAGTTCTAGAAGGAGTGAATAAAGAGACTGGGCAGAATCAATCAAACATAGTGACTAAGAATATTTTGTAATTTTTGAGAGACATAATCCTTATATTAACAAATCATATCAGGACTGACCCAGGGCAAAGACTAGTACATTGGAATTGACTCAATATTAACTAACAATAACAGCCATATCATCATGAATCTCTGGAACACCAAATTCAAAAGGAACCTCTTAGAAACATCTAAAGAAAAAAGCCAGCTGACCTAAAAAGGAATAATGATTAGATTTCTCAGAAACAAGAATAGAAGCTAGAAACAATGGAAATATCCTCAATAGGATGGGAGACAACAACTGTCCAATTCACAGTTTTATACAGTGCATCTATCACTTAGGACTAGGAACACAATTAAACATTTTCATAGAACAATGACTGATATGTTACTATTTAGAGCTCCATACTGAAAGATCCTTATATCTATGAGAAGCAAAAAGTGAAGGAAGCAGGCCCAGGTGCAAGAATAATTGGTAATTTTTTTAAATTGTAGAAATGTGGGTAAAGCCAAGTATTAAGAAAAGAAAAATCAGGAACTAAAATACTTGTCACAATTACAGAGAAGCTGAGAATGCGTCATTAAACTGGTCCCTGCATTGTCATGGAATGTAGTAAATATATCAATTAAATGTACATAATGTTAAGGCAGGCATGTCCATTAAAAATATGAAGGTGATAATATAGAAATGTATGCATAACTTCAAAGGCCGTAGGAGGTAGAAAGAAGATAATACAGAAAATGAGATCAATCAGAGTGGTAAAAGGAAAAGAAAAAAAAAATAATAATAAACAAAGAAAATGAGTATATGCTGGTTATATGCTGCTTCAGGCCCAAACTCACTCTAGCCTCCACTCTGTGCCAAACCACATTTTCCACACTACCGTACCCACTGGTCTCTTTTGGGTTTTACCAATGCAAGATTAAGAGACAAGAAGAAGGAAGGAAGGAGCTGTTCTGCTTCCGGTCCCAAAGAAACTGCAGTTGTGGCAGGTGCTAGAGTATGGGTGGAGCAGATGTAGACTCCAGCAGTCCAGACAGTGTATAAACCCACTGTAGTGAGTCAATTATGCCTCATAGTGACTCTATAGGATAGAGCAGAACTGTCCCATAGGGTTTCCAAGGCTTTACAGAAGCAGATTGCCATATCTTTCTCCTGCAGAGCAACTGGTGGGTTTGAACTGCCGACCTTTCAGTTAGCAGCCAAGCACTTAACCACTGCACCACCAGGGTCCCTTGTTGTTGTTGTTATGTGCCGTGGAGTCAGACCCCGACATATAGCGACCCTTCCTTGGGTTTCCAAGGTGGTATCACTATTGAAGTAGATTGTCCAACCTTCCTTCCAAGGAGGGGCTGGTGATTAGCAGCCTTCTGGTTAGCAGTCAAGTGCCTTAGGCACTATGGTACATCTTTGCCCACCTATAGCAACACCTTGTTTGTGGTTCCATTTTGAACTGCAGTAGCTCATGGATTCCAGGCTGGTCGTGTTAGTGGTTTCAAGAAGCCAGGATATACCTAATTCCTCTAGTACCACTCTACCATCTTTTTCTACTCTTTAATAACTATGATACCTCCATAACTAAATCTTTTTATTATATGCTTTCCATTTGAGATTCAGTCTTTTACTGACTGCATTCTAACTGATATAGAGTAATAAAAGAGAAAGAGAGAGGAAAAAAATGTATGAAATTCATCCAAATATATGCCATACATACAGCTATTGGCACTCACAGTTGAAAATTTGTATACAATGCAAAATCTCGCCAAATATAAAGCAAAAGTAACAAGAGTAATAGAAGGAGAAAAAAATGTTAAAGGCAACAAATATTTCTTGAAATAAAGATGGCTACTACATAAATAATTTATCAGGAGTGTATAACCATCCTTAATGACAAGGACTCAGACATATAAAGAACTATTACTCCCATTACAAATAGAAATGGACAAATATGCAATCACAATGGGAGATAGTATAAGATAACTCTATCAGAAGACAAATCAATCAGACAAAATTTATTACGGGTGTAAAAGATTTCAATGAACTCAAAAGCTGATTTTTTTTTTTTT
>NW_006921601.1:22460391-22481170 GCF_000298275.1 Orycteropus afer afer | reverse complement strand
TTAAGGCAAGTTTTTAGAAAATTAAGTTGTCAAAATTGATTCAAGAAGGCAATAGAGGCAGCTGCCGGCAAGATGGCGGACTACACTAATCCCACTTAAATTCCAGTAAGGTTTTTGACAAGCTGATCACATATTTACATGGAAAAGTAATGAACATGGAAAAGCTAAATCCAATTTGAATCAGGAAGTCAGTCGGAAACTCTATCAAATACCAAGATGACTTTAGAGTAACTAAAACTTTTAACTGTGTGATATTGGGACAAGGATAGATAAAGACATGTATGGAATAAAATATAATAAAAAAGAGAACACTCACACATTTATACTGAGTGCTTTATATTTATACCAGAAACTGATATTAGATACTGGAGGTTCTAGCTAGTGCAACAATAGGGGCAGAAAAAGAAAACAACAGAGAGAGAGAGAGAGAGAGAGGGAGGGAGAGAGAGGGAGAGAACCATGTGGAATGAGATAAACAGTCATGAGATCCTGGTGTTTATGAGAAGCCTGGCTAAGTCAGAGGGAGGTTTCTAGCATGGAAGCATTTGGCATGTAGAAGCTAATTTCAGGACTGTTTGGCTTTGATTCAAGACTACAAAACTAATTTCTTTTAAAACTTCAAATTAAAAGGATATTTTTAAGTATGATTTTTATTTCAATAGCCAATTAGAAGCCAAGGACAACACACAGTCTTCATTTTTATTAAGATTAAGGCCACACCGGGCCATACTACAGATGAAATGTCAGCATGTTTTGAATCATATAATCACAACTGCATTCATTTATCATTTTTTTTCTTCTAGACCTTTTTTCCTTATTGGAAAAACAATAAACAAAGTGTTGTGCTTTGTTCCTTGACAGATATTTTTATTTCAATTAGAACTGCTCAAGCAATTGTGTAGATGTTAATGGCATAATGATGCTTTCTCAAAGCCCAAAAGTCTTCATAAGACCTTTGGACCTAGTCCCATTTCTCAAGCCAAAAGTCATTTCCAGCTTTATGCTAGGAATTTAATTGTAGTTTTCAATCTTAAAATTCCATTGTATTTGGATACAACTTTGTTTCTACAGCCAATTTTTATCTTAGGCCAAACTCTGAACTGAATTAATTTACCATAAACCCTGTCACCCTGTAGATATATCAAACCAGAAGACCAGTGACTCGTTTGTGAAATCAAAGTAAGGCAGGCAGTATGCATGACTCTCTGCATCAGCTAATGAAGCATTATTTTCTAATGTCAAAACCTCCTAGCAGACAGACATTTTTTAATAATTTCATTTTTATACTCCAGGTTTCAATGTTCAAGTTATAATTACCACTGAGCAACATGAGCAGTCAGATTTTTTAAATTTCTCTGAATTTCATTTGAAAAATAATAAAATCAGATGCCTAGCAGCAAATTTTAATTAATTAATTAATTAATTAAAATGAAAGGACTAGATTTGAAACTGTTTAGTATAACTGAAATAAACCGAACTTAAATCCAGATCAATATGGGTTTAATTTCAGTGTTGCTTCTCATTAACTAGGGAGCTTCGGTGGTATAGTGCTCAAGGTGTTTGACTACTAACCAGAAGGCTGGCGGTTCAAACCCACCAGCCACTCCTCTGAAGGAAGACTGAGCAGTCTACTTCCACAGAGATACCACCTTGGAAACCCAAGGAGGGAAAGATATGAGTCGAATTGACTCGACAGCAGTGAGGTTTTTTTTTTTTTTTTTTGGTCTGGTTAACTATGTTACCTTGTGAAAAATATTTTAAAACTCTAATCTTAGTTTATTTAGAGTTGAACAGCATAAGAGTATCTACTCCTCAGGATTATTGTGACAACTATGTAAGATATAATGTTGTTGTTGTTATGTGCCGTCGAGTCGGCCCTGACTCATAGCGACCCCTCCTTGGGTTTCCGAGGCAGTATCACTACGGAAGTAGGATTGCCCAACCTTCCTTCCGAGGAGTGGCTGGTGGGTTTGAACCACCAGCCTTCTGGTTAGCAGTCAAGTGCTTTAGCCACTATGCTACCAGAGCTTCTATAGGGGTTCTTAACTTGAGATATTTGAAGTGTATTCCAAGTGACTGTGAAGCCCTGAGAGTGCATGAGAATTTTTGTATGAAGAATGTTCATAATTTTATCAATTAGCTCTCAAAGGAGTTTGAGATGGGATACATAGGTGTTTGGTAATATTAGTTTGCTGAAGACTTTTGAAAATATTTTTATGATATTAATAATCAATTTTATTTACCTTACTGAAACAAATGAATAGATTAAAATTGCAAGCAAACTAAAATTCTATACTTAAGCCTCTTTTAGAACTCATCAACAATTAGAGGCAATACAATTTAGGGGTCAGGAATGTGGCCTTTGGATCTAGGCCTGGTTCCTAGTTTACAAGGTATGTGACCTTGGACAAGTCACTTAGTACATTGGTACTTCAATTTACTCATCTGTAAAACAGAGGCAATAAAAATAATATACACCTCATGAGGTTATTATGAGTAAAAATATGGAAAGTATTTAAGTCAGTGTCTGGCTCATGGTAAACATTGAAAATGGATCAATAAGATTTGAACACTGTCCTCATGGAAGTCAGTCTAATGAAATCAACTTAAATAATCTAGCTCAGAGAAATCCAGTTCCCATGAAGGTTTGCTACACTGGTGGCTGGTCTTTGGCTACAGTTGATGCTGTTTTTTAACATGGAAATGTGAGATTTCTTAACTTCAATATTTTGTCTGAATGATAATGCTCTTTCTTCTAGACAAGCAGGTTCTACTACTGTACTCTCAAATTTTCTCACAAATTTGGAGGTAATCTGATTAATGTTTGAGCATGTTAGCATTTGACTGCTAACCAGAAAGCTGGAGGTTCAAACCCACCAGCCACTCCTTGGAATGAATGTTGGGCAACCTACTTCTGTGGTGATACTGCTTCGGAAACCTAAGGAGCGGTCACAATGAGTCGGGTCAGACTCGACCGGACGTAACAACAGCAACGTTAACAGTTACTGGATTGTTTCACATAGAATCTTTACCTTGTATAAATACTAGTAACAACAATAATACTAATTACTAACATTTATTGAAAGATTGTATGTGTTAGAGATTATCTAGGAAATTTATATACGTGAGTTTGTTTATCCTTAATTCTTTAAGACAGGTATTGGTATCTCCGTTTTACAGATGAGGAAACTTAACTAAGCTACATTAATTTACATACTCATAATGTAGCAATTAGATAATTGAGCCAAGATTCAAATTAGGATAAACTCTTAATTATTCAAGAAGGCAATTTATTTTAAATTCTACAATTTGAGGGATAAATTACAAAAGTTATTCCCATCACAAAACATTTCCTTTGGAAATCATACTATTATTAATGCACTGTTATAAAGATTGAACTATTTAAATGTAAAATTCTCCATAAAATTCACACACTAATTAGCAAGATATTGTTAAATACCTGCCCCTGTTTATAAAATAAACTTTTTAGAATAATTTGTTATTAATGGATATTTTATTTGTTTACACTATTTTGCTTCAAAGAACTCATAATTGAAACAGATATTCTCTATGTTAAATTATTGCATAAAGATTATTGTTTGTTTATATACATAATTTTATTTTTTTATTCCTACTGCCTTCCCCTCTCTTCATTCCCAATTTTTTCCTCGTGGAGTTTCATTTTGGACTAGCAGACTCTTTGCATACTAAATTTGCATTTACATTTCTTCTCTGGGTTCTCAGAGTTCGTGCAAAATTGTTCAGCAATTTTTACCCTTATTAAAACTGCAAAACTACTGATTAGTAGATAAAACCTCAGAAAAGTACACAGTGCTGATAGTTTCATACATTGAATTAATTTTAAAGTTAGCAATATGTTGTAGAATTTTAAAATTTATTTTCAATGGGATTAAGTTAATAAATTCTCAAAAATGTGTATAATTCTTATAATAGTCTCCTCCTACCTGAGAACATCTATAGTTTGAACTCTATGAAATTTCTGAGATTCAACTGGCTTGATGCACAAAATTAGCAGGTTTACATGTTTCGACCAATATTTGAAAAGTGTTTTTTAGGGCCTTTACTCTTACTAGTCCTCCTGTATGAAATACTCTTTTTCAAACTCTTGTCATGATTGACTTTATCTTATCCTTGATTTATCAACTCAAATTTGACCTCTTTCATAAGGCCTTCTAGGCCAAAAGCACAAAACCAGCTCTCTTTCACTTCATACTGTTTACCTCTTTTACTCTCACCAGAATTTGAATTTTCTTACTTATTATAATTTTCTCTCTTTAAAATGAAAGCTGTATAGTACTCATACAAAAAATATTGAATAAATAAGTAAGTTAATGAATTAATGCTTATGTTTTGTTATCTTCAAAGATCACATGAAAAAACCCCTTGGATATATTCTAAATATTGTATTATCTAAAAGAGTTTTGAACACCAATGACTGAAGACCAGACAAGTTATGGCATGACATCAAGAACATCATAAATGAAGAAAGCAAAAGGTCATTGAAAAGACAGGAAAGGAAGAAAAGACCAAATTGGTATCAGAAGAGACTCTGAAACTTGCTCTTAAATGGAGAGTAACTAAAGCAAATGGAAGAAATGATGAAATAAAAGACCTGAATGGAAGAGTTCAAAGGGCAGCTAGAGAAGACAAAGTATTATAATGAAATGTGCAAAGACCTGGAATTAGAACAGCAAAAGGGAAAAACATACTCAACATTTCTCTGAAGCTAAAAAAGATGAAGAAAACACTCAAGCCACAAATTGCAGTATTGAAGGATTCTGTGGGGAAAGTATAAAACAATGCAGGAAGCATCAAAAGAAGATGGAAGTAATTTACAGAGTCAAAGTATCAAAAAGAATTGGTTGATATTCAACCATATCAAGAGCTAGCATATGGTCAAGAACCAATGGTATTGCAGGAAGAAATCCAAGCTGTGATGAGGGAATTGTTGAAAAACAAGCCTCCAGGAATTAATGGAATACCCATCGAGAGGTTTCAACAAACAGATGCAGCACTGGAGGCACTTATTCATCACAAGAAATTTGGAAGACAGCTACTTGGCCAAATGACTAGAAAAGATCATTATTTGTGCCCATTCTAAAGAAAGGTGATCCAATAGAATGTGGAAATTGCAAACAGTATTACTAATATCATACACAAGTAAAAGTTTGCTGAAGATAATTTTTAAAATGTTGCAGCAATATGACAGGAAACTTCCAGAAGTGCAACCTGGATTCAGAAGAGGATGTGCAACAATGTCATTGCTGATGTCAGATGGATCTTGGCTGGAAGCAAAGAAAACCAGAAAGATATTTACCTGTGTTTTATTGACTATGCAAAGGCATTTGAGTATGTGGATCATGACAAAACTATGGATAACATTGCAAAGAATAGGAATCCCAGAACATTTAATTGTGCTCATGTGGAGCCTGTACATAAACCAAGAAGTTGTTGTTCAAACAGAACGAGGGGACACTGCATAGTTTAAAATCAGGAAATATGTATGTCAGGGTTGTATCTTTTCACCATACTTATTCAACTTGCATGCTGAGCAAATAATCTGAGAAGCTAGACTATATGAAATCATTTTCTATAGTAGAACTGACAAGAGGCAAGGTTGTGGTGGCTTCTTGGCCACAGCCAGCTACCAGGAGGGAGTGAGTAGTTGGATCTGTGGGCTCAAGACCATGGTCACAGGGGACATCAAAGTCAATTGGCATAATATACTACATAAAAGCTTTGTTCTACATCCTACTCTGTTAAGTACCAACTAGGGTCTTAAAAGTTTGCAAGCAGCCATCTATATGCAATAATGGGTCTCTGCTTGTCCAGAGCAAAGAGGAATGAAGAGAATCAAAGACTCATGGAAACAATTAGTCCAAGAGACTGGCAGACCACGCGATCCTCAGCCTAGATGACCATGAGACCAGAAGGACTAGGTAGTGCCTGGCTACCACTGTCAAACACTCTGAGGGGGATCAGTGCAGAAGATCCTGGATACAGTGGGAGAATAATGTGGAACAAAACTCAAAATCATAAAAAAAAGAAGACCAAGTTTGCTTGTCTGATAGAGCCTAGTGAGACCCCTGAGACTATGGTACCTAGTTACCCTTCTGGAACTGAACTCACCCCAGTGGCTTCCAGCCAAACAATAGACAGGTATATGGGTGAACAGTTACATGAGATAGATACTCTCTTTAGAGCAATCAATAGTAGGAGAACAGAAGGGTGGTGTTTGCACAGGGAGACAGCTCAGGGGCTGGAGTGCATGGGAGGGAAGGACACAAGAAAGAGTTAACTATAGGGAGGAAGTGAGAAGAGAGTTGTTACATTGTGGGGAATAGCAATCAATGTCATGTAACAAAATGTGTATGAAATGCTATATGGAAAATCAATTTGGTCTGCAAACATTCACCCAAATCACAATGAAAATTTAAAAAAAAAGTTACATTATGGATAGCAAAGATACACACAAATATATACACATATATAGATATATATTTGTAATATATTCATATTATATATATATATATGTACATGTATGTCACATACTCTATTCAAATGCATGAGTGAGCAGAGGAGGGGGCACACAGGTTATCAGTGTTTAGAGCCCTCACATGCTTTAATCCATCCTGTAACTAAAATTGCACAATGTCTTTCACTATGACTGGCACAGTATAGGTGCTAATTCTCATCTGCTTATTTCCTTCTCTTCTCTTTGCTTCCTCCTTTCATCCTGCCTTTCCCAAGCTTTCTTTAGGAAACTAAAATGCTCTCATGTCCTTGGAGGATCTCAACCTACCTCAATTGATAAAGTTATATTTATTCAAGGAACTCATTCAACCATAGTAATGAGCTTAAAAGTTTCTGAACAACAAAGAAACATGCCACAAGTAGTGAGTATATTGGCCCAGATCATCGCAGTCAGATTTCTTTATCACAAGGTGTCTCTTTCATCCCTGATATTTTTCCCAGCTTTCTCAAAGGTCTATTGTGCACTCACCAAGTGGGTGTGTTGGGAGAGAAGAAATTTATCAGTGTGGAGAGAGTTCAGCTCTAGTTATCAGAAAACTCTATAATCAGTGGCTTGAACAAGTGAAATGTTTATTTGCCTCATGACAAAAGAAGTCCAATGCTAGTTAGTTTAGATTTAATGATGCTTTAAAGACCTTTCTGATTTGTCATCCTTAACATATAAGTCTTTAGCCTCAGGGTTGTCTCTTGTTATCATCAGATGAAACGCATGGACTGTAGCCATTTAACTCTCTGATACCTCTTGAACTCCCTCTTCAAAGTTATTTTAAATCTCCTTAATAGTATTTACTGACTACATATCCTTCTGGGATTTAGCCTCAAAAGAATTTTACCTAATCAGGTTGTGTTCGAGTTCCCAGAAAACTGAAAATCACCACCGGCATTCTATGGCTTTGCTTCCATGAGAAGGACCTAGCTTCTCACATGTGCGATTTCCCATATCCCACTATTGGACAGGGACCAGGCACCAAGCTTTCCTTGTCCATTTGTCCTCTGGTAGAATTCTCATTGATAAACTGATGATTTATGAAACACCAAAGAAGATGGAAGGAATACTCAGAGTCACTGTACCAAAAAGAATTGGTCAATGTTCAACCATTTCAGGAGGTAGCATATGATCAAGAACAGATGGTGTTGAAGACAGAAGTCCAAGCTTCACTGAAGGTATTAATGAAAAAACAAGGCTCTAGGAATTTACAGAATACCAATTGAGTTGTTTCAACAAATGGATGCAATGCTGGAAGCATTTACTTGTTTCTGCTTTGTAAGACAGCCAACTTAGCAGAAGAAATCCGTATTTGTGCCCATTCCAGAGAAAGGTGATCCAACAGAATATGGAAATTACTGAACAATATCATCAATATAACACTCAAGTGAAATTTTGCTGGAGATAATTTTAAAATGGTTGTAGCAGTACATTAATAGGAAACTGCCAGAAATTCAAGCCAGATTCAGAAGGGAACTTGGAATGGGGATACCATTGCTGATTTCAGATGGATCATGGCTTAAGGCAGAGAATGCCAGAAATATATATACCTGTGTTTTACGTACTATATAAAGACATTCTACTATGTGGAGCATAACAAATTATGGATAACATTGTGAAGAATAGGAATTCCAGAACCCTGAATGTGCTCATGTGAAACCTGTGCATGGACAAAGAGGCAGTCATTTGAAGAGGACAAGGGGATATTGTATGGTTTAAAATCAGCAAAAGTGTACATAAGGGTTGTATCATTTCACCATATCATGATCCAAAACACATTATGTTGTCTTATGGTTCTAAGACAGCTGCTGATGACCTTCCTGGCCTCCAGTCAGGAGGATAGAGAGATAGCCTCCCCAGAAATCCCCAGTAGACTCTTGCCTATATCTCATTGACTAGAAAAATGTCTTATGGCTGCCTCTTGCTGCAAGGTAACCTGGGGAACAGAATATTGCTTTAGTAGCAATATTAAGGTTCAGTTAATAAGGAAATAGGAGAGAATGGATATTGGGTAGATAACTGAAAAAGTGTTTGTCATGTGATAAATTGGGAAGTAGAGACTCTGTTAGATCTGATAAATTACATCTGCCTCCACTTATTAGCTATTATTGAGTATTGAATTATTTTCTGTTGAATCTGATGAATGGACTTTAAGTCCCATTAAAGTTTTAAATTTCAGATGAAAGTTCCATATTTCTTCCATTATACTCTGATCGTTTCCCCTAAAACTTGAACTCCTCCATTCCTCACCACTGGGTCCCATGCCATTGTATACAAAGCCTTCAGTCACACCCAAAACACTGAAATCCATAGCAGTCAAATAGTTAAAGCCAGAGTTCCTAGAAAATTCACCTGTAGGTGATTAGCTAAAGCAATTTGAAAAAGTAAGATATTTCATTGCCTGCCATATAATGTTTCTTCATTCCCAGCCCCTGTAAAAATAAAATGTCTTTAATGGAAGCCAACTCATTACCCAATAAAATTACTACAACACATGTGCTTGAAAATGTAAGACAGATATTCTTAACTTGGCATGCCAAAGTGAACCGCAAAAGTGTTCTCCAAAAAATGACTTCATTTTGTTGGTTTCATATTTAAAGTCACATATTTGGCAGGTAATCCCAAAGACAAAATTCTGAGAGCAAACTAGCCTACGAAATAGAACAGCTTTTTAGTATATTCTCCCACATTTATTTGACTAACTTAACTTCCCTTGTGTACCTGACACAATTATTTGGGAGCCTGGCTCCATGCTTTCTAAGTGTAGAACTCTTGACATCTTTCCTTCTTACTACATACTCAGTATACTCAGTACAGTGTATTAGTTTAGCATAGATATGTAGGGTTATAGGCCAGTCTTCATTTACATACTACTCTGTCACATAAAAGCAGTGTGAATTTGCACAATTTGCCTAACTTTCCTGCGCTTCAGTTTCAAAAACAAAAAGACAAAAGGAGCTCTGGTGGTATAGTACCTAAGGCATTTGACTACTAACCAGGAGGTTGGCAGTTCAAACCTACCAGCCACACTGCAAAAGGAAGACTGGGCAATCTACTTCTGTAAAGATTTACTGCCTCAGAAACTCAAGGGGGTTGCTATGAGTCAGAATACACTCGATGGCAGTGAGTGCTTCAGTTTACCCATCTATAAAATAACAATAATATCTACCTTATAGAGCTATTATGAGAGTTAAATGAGTTAATTATTAAAGTTCTTAGAACAGTGGCCCACCCACCCAAACCAAACCCACTGTGGTAGCATCAGATCTGACTCATAGTGACTTTCCTTGGGTTTCCGAGGCAGTATCACTATGGAAGTAGATTGCCCAATCTTCCTTCTGAGGAAGAACAGTGGCCAGAATGTAATATTGCATAAGTGGTAGCTATTATGATGATGATCCAGGTAGATAATAGATCATAGCCTAAATTAGCCAGCAAAATGGCTCCCTAAAGTAAGCCTACCAGAATGAGAATAAAAGTATTCTATAGAAATGTGTCCACCACTTGTTAGTTTGTCTTAATGTGGTGGCTTGCATGTTGCTGCTGGAAGCTATGCCACTAGTATTTCAAATACCAGTAGGGTCAGCTATGGACAGGTTTCAGTGGAACTTTCAGACTAAAACAGATTAGGAAGAAGGACATGATGGTCAACTTCTGAAATCGCTGGTCACTGAAAATCTTATGAATAGTAGTGAAACATTGTCTCATAATGTGCTGGAAGATGAGCCCTGCAAGTTGTAGACATTCAAAATACTACTAGGGAAAAGCTACCTCCTCAAAATAGAGTTGACCTTAATGACATGGATGGAATAAAACTTTCAGGACCTTCATTTGTTGATGTGGCATGACTCAAAATGAGAAGAAACAGCTGCAAACATCCAATAACAATTGGAATACGGAATGTATGAATTATGAATCTAGGAAAATTGGAAGTTGTAAAAACTGAAATGGAATGCATAAAGATCAGTATCCTAGGCATTATGAACTGAAATGGATTGCTATTAGCCATTTTGAGTGAGACAATCATATGGTCTGTTATGCTGGGAATGATGAATTGAAGTGGAATGGTGTCATATTCATCATCAAAAAGAACATTTTGAGATCTATCCTAAAGTACAATGCTGTGGATGATAGGATAATCTCCATATGCCTACAAGGAAAACCAGTTAACATGACTACTATTCAAATTTATGCACAAACCCTTAAGCCAAAGATGAAGAAATTGAACAGATTTACCAAATTCTGCACTCTGAAATTGATCAAACATGCAATCAAGATGCATTGATAATTACTGGTGATTGGAATGCAAATGTTGGAAACAAAGAAGAAGTACTGGTAGTTGAAAAACATGGTCTTCATAACAGAAATGATGCCAGAGATCACTAGAAAGAATTTTGCAAGACTAACAACTTATTCATTGCAAATACCTTCTTTCAACAACATAAACATACACATCGATCTCACCAAATGGAACACACAGGAATCAAATTGAGTACATTTATGGAAAGAGACAATGGAGAAGCACAATATCATCAGTCAGAATAAGGCCAGGAGCCAATTTTGGAATAGACCATCAATTACTTATATTTGACTTTAAATTGAATTCATTTAAAACTGAAGAAAATTAAAACAACTCTTCGAGAGTCAAAATATATCTCTGAGTATATCTCACCTGAATTTAGACACCATCTGAAGAATATATTTGAAGGATTGAACACCAATGACTGAAGACGAGATGTGTTTTGGGATATCAAGGACATCTATATGAAAAAAGCAAAGGCAATTAAAAAGGCAGGAAAGAAAGAAAATGGACTTCAGAAGAGACTCTGAAACTTGTTCCTGAAAGCAGCTAAAGAGAATGTAAGAAATGATGAAGAAAAAGACTGAACAGAATATTTAAAAGGGAGGCTTGAAAAGACAAAATAAAGTATTATAATGAAATATGCAAAAAACCAGAGTTAGAAAATTAAAAGAGAAGAACATGTTAGACATTTCTTCAGATTAAAGAACTGAAGGAAAAATTAAAGTCCCAAATTTCAATATTGAAGGATTCTATGAGCAAAATATTGAACAGTTTAGGAAGCATCAAAAGAAGATGGAAGGAATACACAAGTTTACTGTACAAAAAAAAAAAAATCCCACTGGTTGATATTTGGCCATTTTAGGAGGTAGCATATGATCAAGAACAGATGGTATTGAAGACAGAAGTCCAGACTACACTGAAATAGTTGTTGAAACACAGGCTCCAGATATTGACAGACTACCCACTGAAATGTTATAACAAACATATGCAACCCTGGATGCACTCATTCGTCTGTGCCAAGAAATTTAGGAGACAAGCTACTTTGCCAACTAGAAGAGATCCATATTTGTACCCATTCTAAAGAAAGGTAATCCAACAGAATGCTTAAATTACTGATTTATTATTATCATTATTACCACATGCAAGTAAAATTTTGCTGAAAATAATTTAAAAGTGGCTGTAGCAGGACACAGTGAACTGCCAGAAATTCAAGCAGGATTCAGAAGACAATAGGGAATGAGAGATATCATTGCTGATGTCAGATGGATCTTGGCTGAAAGCAAAGAATACCAGAAAGATTTATACTTGTGTTTTATTACTATGTGAAGGCATTCAACTGTGTGGATCATAACAAATTATGGATAACATTTTGAAGAACGAGAATTGCAGAGCACTTAATTGTGCTCATGAGGAACCTGTACAAACACCAAGAGGCAGTCATTCATTCAGAACAAAAGGATACTAATGGGTGCAAAATAAAGAAAGAAGTGCTTCAGTGTTGTATCTTTTCACCATAATTATTCAATCTGTAGGCTGAGCAAATAATCTGGGAAGCTGTACTATATGAAGGAAGAAGTCATCAGGATGGGAGAAAGACTCATTAATAACCTGTGATAAGCAGATGACACAACCTTGCTTTCTGAAAGTGAAAATGACTTGAAGTACTAACTGATGAAGATCAAAGCCTACAGCCTTCAGTATGGATTACATCTCAGCATAAAGAAAGCAAAAAATCCTCACAACTGGACCAATAAGCAACATCATGATAAATGGAGAAAGATTGAAGTGATCAAGCATTTTATTTTACTTGGGTCCACAATAACACCCATGGAAGTAGCAGTCAAGTAATCAAATGAAAACTATAAAGATGTTCAAAGAAAAAAAAAAAAAAGAGGGTTAACTTGGGGTCCCTAATTTATGGCATAGATTGACCATCAAACATAATATAAAATGTGAAACAGCAGAAGATAAACTAGATGACTGAGGTTTTCTAAAAATAAAATTCTTATGTGCATCAAAAGACTTCTCTAAACGAGTAATAAGAATCTACAGATTAGGGAAAAAGTATTTGGCAATGACATATCTGACAAAGTACTTATCTCTGAAATTTGTAGAAAACTTCAATACCTCAACATCCAACAGACAAACAGTCTAATTAAAAAATGGAGAGAGGACATCAACAGACACTTTACTAAAAAAGATTCTCAGGTGGCCAGCAAACATGGGAAGAAATGCTTATGATCATTAGCCATTAGAGAGATTCAGATCAGAACAACAATGAAATACCATGTCACCACAGCAATAATAGCAAAGTTCAACAACACAGAAAACAGCAAAGACTGGCAAGGGTGTAGAGAGATTAGTATTCTCATGCACTGCTGGTGGGAGTGTAAAATAGGGCAACCACTATAGAAAATGGTATAGTGCTTCCTTAAAAATTGGAAATAGAAATGCCATTTGATAGAGCAATCCACTACTCAGTATATATCCCAAAGAAGTGAAAGCTGGCACTCCAATAGATACATGCACACATATGTTCATTGTATCCACAACAGCAAAGAGATGGAAACAACATAAGTACCCCTTAATTGATGAATGGATAAACAAACTATGATACATACACACAATGGAACACTATGAACATTAAAGAATGTTCATTAAAGAATAATGAAGAATCCATGAAACACCTTATAACTTGGAAAAACTTGGGAGATATGTTGAGTGGAACAAGTCAATCACAAAAGGACAGATATTTTATGAGTCCACTATGATACAAAGTCAAGGAAAAGTTTACACATGGAAAGAAACATTCTTTGATGGTTGTCAGGGATGGGAGGGGAGGGGAAGGAAAATTATTATTTGGTAAGAGACATATATTGATTTGGATGAAGGGACAGACAATAAATCAAAAGTGGGAAACCAGCACAAACTCACTAAGGAAAAGAGACATGGAGAGGTATATAAGAGTTATAGACAACAAAAGTAAACACTGTTACATACACAAAGCTGCATCATCCATAATAACAAACATTAATCTACAAGTGGGTACATGGGTAGACAGGCAAGATGAGCAGGTACAGGTAGGTGAAAGGGACTGCATGCATTACCATATACGGGTCTGTCAGACATTACTTCTACATATGCATTTGTATGTGCTATAAAAATATCCATATATGTAATAGAGCTAACAGAAGGCAAAGTTATGGTAACTTTTCAGTCACAACCAAACACCTTGAAGGAGTGAGTAGCTAGGCCTGTGGGCTCCATACCATAATCACAAGGGACATCAATCTTGATTGGCATAACTAGTACACAGAAACATTGTTCTACCTTCTTCTTTGGAGTAGCAACTGGAGTTTTAAAAGCTTGTGAGCAGCTGTCTAAGTGGCAATTACTGGTCTCTCCTTGCCTGGAGCAAAAAAGGGTGAAGAAAATCAGATGCATGAAAACAATTAGTCCAAGGGACTAGAAGATCATGGGAACTTCAGCTTATACAAACCTGAAACCAGAAGAACTAGATGGCGCTGGCCACTAATGCCAATGGTTCTGAAAGGATCAAAATTGGAGATCCTGGATAGAGTGGAAGAAAAATGTGAAACAAAACTCAAAATCATAAAAAAGACAAGGCTTACTGACCTAATAGGGACTGGTGGAACTCCTGAGACATCTTTTGGGCCTGGAACTGAAGTCACCCTGTGGCTCAACTTTTAGCCAAACAAAAGACAGAACTATGAGGTGAACAATAACACCAGAGAGGTAAGCATTCCTTAGAACAATCAACCCTAAGAGATCAAAAAGGCAGCATTTGCCGTGGGATAATGCTCAGAAGGCAGGAATGGATAGGAAAAAAGGACAAGGGAAATGGTGACCACAGGATGGAGGTGGGAAGAGTGTTGTTATGTTGTGGGGATTGCAATCAATGTCATGAAACAAGATGTGTATGAACTATTGAATAAAAACAAATTTGTTCTGTAAACTTTTACCAAGATTACAATAAAAAGTTAAAAAAGAAGTCAAAGGATGTATTGCACAGGGCACATCTGCTGCAAAAACCTCTATAAAATGTTAAAGAGCAAAGATGCAATTTGAAGACTAAGATGAGCTTGATGCAAGCCGTTGTCTTTTCAATAGCCTCATATATATATATATGTGAAAGCTAGACAATGAATAAGGAAGACCTAAGAATTGATGAATTTTAATTATGGTGTTGGTGAGGAATATTGAGTATACCATGGACTGCCAGAAGAATGAGCAAATTTATTTTGGAAGTACAGCAGGAATGCTCCTTCGAAGTAAGAGTGGCCAGACTTGGTCTCTTGTACTGACATGTCATGTTATCAGGAGCGACCAGTCCCTGGAGAAGAATATCATGCTTGGTGAAGTAGGGGGTCAAGGAAAAAGGAGAAGACCTGCAATAAGATGAATTGACACAGTGGCTGCAACTATGGGCTCAAGTACAACAATGATTGTGTGGATGGCAGAGGACTGGGCTGTGTTTTGTTCTGTTGTACATAGGGTTGCTATGAGTCAAAACTAACTGGATGTCCCATAAAAATCACAACATAGAAATATGTGCATAAAGTGACTCAGGAAGTTGAGTGGTCATTGAAATTTGCCTGGGATTCAGATTCATTACTACTTCTAGATGCTTCCAAAAAACCAAAACCAAACTCACTGTCATGGAGTGAAATCCGAATCACAGTGACCCTCCTTGGGTTTCTGAGGCAGTATCTCTATGGAAGTAGATTGCCCAATCTTCCTTCCAAGGAGTGGCTTGTGGGTTTGAACCACCAGCCTTCTGGTCAGCAGTCAAATGTCTTAGGCACTAAATCGTAGAGAGTAAAAGAATTTTTGGGTTTATTTCACAAAGTTCTTTCATTTTACTAAGGAAGACCAGATATGTGGAGAGTTTGTACCATAATCCACATTCCTTAAATTTTAATGCAGTAGTCTTTTACCCACATCAAAGGAAGAAATCTTTATTCCCTCTCAGATAAGGTAGGGAAGAGGAAGAGAAGAGGCATCTGGAATAGACTATCAGTCTTGTAGATACTTGCTGACAAATCCAGGGACTCCAATCCACCTCTGGAAAATATACTTAGCACAATATCTTGAAATTTTAAATGTCTTTGGGCTCAAATCCTTATAGCTATTTATTCAGATTATTCTCTACCTCTATATTTTATCTTCTTTTGACAAATATCAGCAATACATTGTTTGCAGAATTGACTTCAGTTTCAAAGGGTGGTTACTCTGGTAATTATGAATAATCTTATCAGCTTTATCAATGATAAGCTCAAGAATAAGCTTATTATCCTCCTCTAGACTATGAGTTGAGAAACAAGTTTGCTGCAGGTTTCTGGATAAGTTTTTCTTGTTTTTAAGAAAGAGCCTTGAGAAATCAATAGTTTATCTGTTGGTATTAACAATTCTGGAGCAGAGAAAAGCAAAAAAAATTCTGTTGAGCTAATAAATTAACCACCTAAAACTTGCTTGACCTCAGGACTTCCTCTGTGTGAGCTAGTAAGTTTCCTTATTATTTAAGGAAATTTGAACTACATTTTATTTGACTTATACCTGAAAAGAAATGATTGTCAAGAAAGGTAAGATTGTCAAGAAAGATCTCTATAAAAAGATGACATTAGAACTGAAATCTAAATGATGAGAAAGATGTGACTGGCCAAAAATCTGAAATATGTGGGAACAGCCAAGAAAAGAAACTTAAGTTCTAACTGTAAGGGACAATAGGAAAGCTATATCCCAGAGAAGAGTAGACAAAGGGAAAATGGTTGAGACAAGACTGTAAGGTAGTCAAGAGTCAAATCATTTAGAGGCCATACCACACTCCCCACTATAGTGACCCTCTCGTAAGGGTTTAACCAAGGTTTATTCAGAATGATGATATCCCTCTTTGAAAGGAATAGTTGGAAGAGAAGTTTCTTTAACCAGTCATTCCAAAGTCATAGACATTTCATGACACTCATGTCCCTTCAAATATTTTCTAGCCACTTCAGCCTTTCAGAAACAAGAATCACATCTCAATTTTGAAGCCCCTCGATTACCCAAGTTTGATGGAACAGAGAGCAACATGCATTCTCCTTAGAGTTATAAACACCCATAGACAAGGATGTGGGCAGTAAAGCCGGGATTTTTAAGAATTTATTGAAAGACAAATAAATGGAAAGGGCAGAGGAAAGTCAATATGCAGATTCTTAGCTATGCCCCAATTCTACCTTATGATGATTTTTAAGTATCTGGAGGTGAGTGGAGAATGAGACAGAATGTTCAACTCTCACTGTGTGGTATTTTCATAGTTTATTTTATTATTGCATTTGATCCTTAACATATTGAAAAAATAATTGACCTTTATTTCATATAATACTTATTTGTACTTATTATGTTTTTAACTTAGTTTGATAAATTCATGTATGAGTATGCTTTTCCAATAGCTTGTAAACTCCTAGGGGATATGGGCAACTTCAAATCTCTTCTGCATTTCTTTACCAGCAAACACCTCTATCAGTGTAATAGCAGCTGAATACGTTCTTGATGAGTTCATGGCTCCGTAACTGTTACTTCATGCTTGTGTACAGCAGTGCTGGTTTCTATTTCAGTACTTACATCAAACTGAAGGCACAGTGGGTAAGCTCTTTATGGCAGTTTGTGATATTTGATAAAAGAGAAGAATTCTCTTTTGGGTTATGAATAACTGTATTTCCAGCTACCTGCCTAAGAGATTTAACTGTTGTCTGAATTTTTGAAAATTGATAGTTCTTTCATTTGCTTCATAAGACCAAGTGTACCAAATTTCAAAGATACATCTGAAAATATAGTTTCTTTCAAAAACATAGTATCTTCAGATTTCAGTTTCCTTAAAGAATCTGTTCTTGGAACCCAAAAGTTGGTTTTGAGGTCCTTTGCATGCTGTCAGAACAGACTAGTTTGTCTGACTTGGCCTATAAGAATCTGTCTTACTCTGATAGATACACGTTTGGTTGAGTGAGTAAGAAATAAGCGATACCCAATTCCTCCCCACCTCCAAGCTCTTCTCAAGGAACTAATCAATAAAACAATGTCTGCCATATGCTTTTAATACAAAAAGTAAGTACATATGCATGTTGTTGACATTTTAAATTATCATTCATTGTGCCAAGAGCATTCACGCTCATATATTATCTCATCCTTAAGTCTTCTGTCTCCAAATACAGTGATCCTTCCCCCATTCTTCTTAATTCCCATCTCTAGCCAGAGACTGAAACGCAGAATGATAAATGTGAAAGACTCCAGGAACAAATATTCTTTTAAAACTATTCACTAATGTTCCATATGCTCTATGCGCTAAGTCTAAGACTTGCTTAACTGCAGGAGGGATTATTTGTTGATGGTAGTCTCTTTAACCTCTTACTGTAGTTGCTGGCGTGTGATATATGTCCAATAAAAGGCCAATTGAATTTAAGGGAAGAGAAGATTCCTTCGGAAAGATTTTCAATATTAAGGCTACAAATAAAAGAAAAAAAAAAAAAGCTTATTCTCCAGCCAAACCAAAACTATATTTCCTCAGATATTTCTTTTCTTCAACTATTATTTTTAACCAAGATTTTACGGGAAGTGGGGGAACCTCACTCATTAAAATCAGGTTTGCTTGCAGACTCTAATAGTCTTAGTTTCTAGTTAGTCTCTTCATTAATAGCTATAAAGTATGCTGTATTTTTCTTTTAAAAAATTCAAAATAGAATAAATCACCATGTTCATTCTGCTACTTGGTGGATATTTTAACAAGCAAACTTGATTCATCTTTAAGATTTTGACAGAAAGTGTTTTTGCTACTGCTGGGTGATCTTGGATGAATCAGGATTAGCTCTCACAATTAATTTCTGAGGCTTTATACCTGCCGAAGGGAAACTGAAAATGACTTAGTGTCTGGAGGAATGTCAGTGTCTGGTCTATCATTATCTGCCAGTAAGTAACCTCAGTTTCTCTCCTCAGTTCCAACTGAGAGTTAAAGCAAAGATTCTGAATCAACTCCTGGATATTGCCCGTTTGTCAGAGAGAAGCATTACTAAATTATTGAAGACTCTGGTGGCTCCCTGATGGATATATTGCAAAGCACGTGTTCTCTTTTATTTAAGATAGTGCTTTTTCTTTACAAATTTATTATACTTTTTAAAATTCTTCTTTGAAAGGGCAAGTTTAGGTTTTATATTACTGGATTATTTACCATTAAATAAAGAGAAATAAAACATTTTCATTTCATCTAAGCAAGTGGATACAAAAATTGTTGCCATTGTTTCCTGTTTCACTGCAGTTGCTAGTGAATTCCTATACAAAGAGGAATGAATTCACCATCAGAGATCTGCACTTACGTGCTGTCAATAAACAGCAAACAGAAGTGAACACATGATTCCAATGAACATCTTACAGGTTGGATCCTATATTGAATCTATTTCTAGAATTTTTTCTGAATTTGGGGACAATGATTCTAGGAAAATCATTTGTGATCCAAATAATGAAAAAGATAGTAAGACATGTAGAAATATTTTATAAAATTTAAATCACTGCTTATATGTTTTGTTGTTCTTTTGGTTTTAGGGGTTTTTCCCCCTTTTTCTTTTGAAAGATATCCTTGGTAACCTACCGACCAACCATTCTGTCTTCGAGTCCATTCTGACTCATGGCAACCCTACAGGGCAGAGTAGAACTGCCCCATAGGGCTACCAAGGCTATCAATCTTTACAGAAGTAAAGAAGACTACCTCCCTCATCTTTCTCCTATGGATTTGGACCATTGACCTTTAGGATGGTAGCCAAACACTTTAACCACTGTGCCACCAGAGCTCCTTTGAATTTGGCTAAGAGTTAGTAATCTCTGCTTTAGAATATCAGCTCACCTGGAGAAGAAACCTGTATTTTAGTATTCACAATGAAGTTGAGGGTTTAAGCAGTCATCTGGGTTGGGCAATCCTACTTCCGTAGTGATACCGCCTCGGAAACCCAAGGAGGGGTCGCTATGAGTCGGGGCCGACTCGAGGGCAAATAACAACAACAACAACAACAACTGGGTAGTTCCTCTTCTCCCATTATGGTGGTTAAGGTTATGTGTCAACTTGGCCAGGCCTGGTTGAGTGGCTGGGCAGCTGGATGTAATTGTTCCCCATGGTGAGACTGGTGATCAACTCCATGGTAGAATTTACTGGAGCAGCTGAGTAGCTGCCTTAGGGATGTGGTCTGCTTCCAGTAGATAAGAAGAACCATTGAGAAAGGTCTCTGGAGCATTTTGGCACACATGGACCCCACATGAAGCTGAGTCTTCATTCAGCAGCCTGCCATGCTGTTTGCCGATCTTCAGATGATTCTTGGACTCAATCAGTGGTCTGCTGTGTTGTGTGATAATATTGGGTCTGTGCCGTTTAACTTGTCAACCTTGAGCTTATTAGCCTCAGCAGCCAGCAGAAGCCTGAGTGAAAAGACACCTCAGTTCCCATGGGCTGGAAGCAAGAGGCAGAGCTGAAGCCCAAGGTCAAAGGGCTTTCACCCAGGCCCTAGAGCTGGCACTTTGAACTCAGAATTCTAGCCTCCTAAACTGTAAGATAATAAATCCCTGTTTGTTCAAGCCATCCATTTGTGGTATTTTCTGTTAGAGTGGCACAACAGAACCACCTGAATTCACCTGGAAGGTCTACTGGTTCCAGAATTTATGGGTTCATAAATACAAAACATCAAAAGGCACACAAAGGCTACAGAAGGAGAAAGACCAATAGCTGCACTTTAGATGGCCACTGGCTAGCTGGGAAGACCCTAGTCACTACTCACCACAGTAAGATACAGAAAACTGTCTTTGTAAACTATGATAGGGAGCTCTGGTAGCATAGTGCCTAAGGCACTTGACTGCTAACCAGGAGGCTGGCGGTTCAAACCCACCAGCCACTCCTCGGAAGG
>NW_006921601.1:22426862-22459491 GCF_000298275.1 Orycteropus afer afer | reverse complement strand
AACATAATCATCTGATCCCATCATGGGAATAACCACATCACAACAGCTTAAACCACACAGAATTGTGGTCCAGCCAAGTTGACACACAGCTCCAACTATCACAAAGGGTATGCACTTCTTAGAACAGTTAGTTGACCATTGTTCCAAAAGAGCAGCTTTTGCCTAGGGATAAAGCTCAGAAAGAAGAGATAGGAAAGAAGGACAAATGGACATAAGAGAAACATAAGCGAGGAAATGGGAAGAATGATGATACATTATGGGGATTACAATCAATGTCATGAAACAAAAAATGCATGAATTATTGAATGGAAAACCAATTTGCTCTGTAAACTTTTACTCAAATCACAATAAAAAGTTCACAAAAATTTGCCACTTTACTTGGTCTATTTAAACACAAACCAAGCATGATTATTATATAGAGTTTGTGAGAGTTAAGAGGGCAGCATTTCACAGCATTTGATAAAGAACATACTAGTGAGTCACTAAGAAAAGCAGACAATCCTGTTGTAACTACATGGTATACCCTAAGTTATTATCTACAAATAAACCCTGGTAATGAGGTTTGGGGTCCCTCTCGGTTGCATACTGATGATAAATTCTCTGTGGAACTGACTCTAACACATTAAGCAAGCTTGCTCCTGCCATTGTAGCTGTTAATTTGACAGGACACTGTCACATTAAGTAGAACAAACATGTTTTTGCCCAGTCGGCCATCCAGAACCGACATGGCTGTTACTCTAACAACTGGATATTGATTGGAATCACTCACCCCTCCTGACCCTCCACTGGGAGGTGGAGACCTAGCTCAGGCTGAGAGAGGGTTTCCTTCTTTGGCACACATGCACACACGGATAGCATGGTAAGGATAGCCACAAATTCTGAACCATTTAGCTCCTTGTCATGTTCGTCCTTTAAACGCTGTCTGAGTCTAATTTTTGTCAGTGGACTACAGGTTCTGAATAAATCATTGTGTTTATTAATTTTACAGCTCTGCACATCCATCGGGAAGGATTGTTGTTTTTAGAATTTATAGCTTCATGAATGCAAAACACCATAAGGCACACAAAGGGATTCTGTGTTGTTGTTGTTATAAGCCGTCGAGTTGGCCCTGACTCATAGCGACCCCTCCTTGGGTTGCCAAGGCAGTATCACTATGGAAGTAGATTGCCCCATCTTCCTTCCTAGGAGTGGCTGGTGGGTTTGAACCGCCAGACTTCTGGTTAGCAGTCAAGTGCCTTAGGCACTACGCTACCAGAGCTCTCTTTTCTCATCTGTGGAGTGGATAGAAACCTATTTACTTTTCAAATGATCAACTCATTTACTGGATATGATCTTAAGTCTACTATAAATCTTACTCCCAGGGAATAAAATTGATATTTAGCCTATTTTTATGTTTGGTTACTTTTAACCTGCTTATTACTATGTGTACGTAACATTTAGCAGAGTTTGTTCTCACCCAGTAATTGATTTACCACAGATAAAATTAAACATGTAAAATTACTGGGCTCTCATTTATCTGTGTCTCTGTGTCAATGTAAGTTATCTTGTGTTTTGTTCTGTATATTAAATTCCATGTTCATTTTAGAATCTCCTAGTTGAAAGAAACATCATCGGACATTTATTCAGATTGTCAGAGTCTTTGCTCTCAAACATTCTTGGGGGGGGGGGAGCAGGAATTGCCCTCAGGACACCTCTGACTCAGGGTGACTGCATGTCAAAGTAAAACTGCTCCATAGAGTTTTCAGTGACCAGTTTTTCAGATCACCAGACCTTTCTTCTGAGGTGTCTCTAGTTGGACTTGACTCTCCCATCTTTTGGCTAGCAGCCAACAGCATTAATCATATACACCACTCAGGGACTCCACGATCATTCCAGTGATAGTGAACTCTTGAACCTCATCACCATCCTAAATACTGATAACAGTTTCATTCAACCAAAATATGCTGGCATAAAGCTTCCACTCATTGCTCATGGATACTCTGGTTGTATTCATAGATACTCCAGGTCAAATTCCTTTTCTGTATCAAAGTCATTCAAATATTTGAAAATAGTAATTGTGTTCTTTTTCTGTCTTCTCCAAGCTAAATACATCAGTTTCTTTCAACTGTGTTTCTTATAACAGGGGTCAGCAATCTATGGCTGAGGGCTAAATCCAGCCTGCTACCAGTTTTTGTGAATAAAGTTTTTTAGAACATGGCCATTTATTTACATAGTATCTAGGACTGCTTTCTTGCCACAATGGTAGAGTTGAGTAGTTGTGATAAAGATCTTAAGACCCACGAAGCCAAAAATATTTACTTATTTGGTCTTTCATATTAAAAAAAAAAAGTGTGCCAACCCTGTCCCACACGATGGCATACTGAGCCCTTCATCATCTTCATTCATCCCCAGGAGCCTTTCAGGTTTTCAGTTTCTCTCCAAAAATTGAGATGCTTATGTCTCTTATTCTGGATATACTTTTTCTATTAATGTTGGAAAAAAAATTATGAATTTAAAAAAATCTTCCATCATAAAACACAAAGAAATCTTCTGTAGTGAAACTACTGAGATTAATCTGGCTTACAGTATAAACAGATTTTTTTTGGATTTTTTTCTCCAAATCCAGTCTTATTTATTGTGTCAGGCACTGTATAAAAGCTAAAATAAGACACAATTCTTCTGCAAAAGAGCTCATGTGTGGTTGTATCCAGGAAACATTTACTAAAGTAATATATTTATTTTGTTTATTTTCTATCTCCCTTCACTATACTATAAACAAAGGCAGAGGGTTTTGTCTGCTTTATCCTATAATGTATTCTCAGTGTCTAGAATAGTACTTGGCACATAGTAGATGTTCAATAAATATTCATTGGACAGAAATAATGAAAGAAATGGCCTATATTCACATATTAAATGATCTGATGAAGATTATGTAAAAATATATTTTAAAAAATAGTAATTCTGAATAGAGATACATTAACTGTGTTTGAACATAGAACTGGATGGAAACTTTGTCATGTAATCTAACTTCTGCCCTTAAGTAGAAATTCCTTTTTATATTCTCCAGATTAATATTTTTCTCTTGCATCAGAATCCTTAAGTTCACATATTAAAAATTTATTAATTCCCACAACTGACCTTATGAGTCAGAATCTCTGGTTTGTAGGCCCAGAAATATGCATATGCATTTTTAGCAAGCAGTCCAAGTGATTCTTATGGACTCTAAAATTTGAAAGCCACCACTCTGAACAGAAATGAATTCCTCTGAGTCGGGGCCAACTCGATGGCACATAACAACAACAACAACAGTTATGAAGAACTCTATTGCAAGGTCAGCTTCTATTAATTTTAGTTGTTAGAAAATAATTGTTTATCAAGCTACAAGTCACCTTCTATAATTCCCAATCTCTAGCCCCAGTTGCAAGGGAATGCTGGTGGCGTAGAGCCTAAGGCATTTGACTGCTAACCAGAGGGCTGGTGGTTCAAACCTACCAGCCACTCATCAGAAGAAGGATTGGGCAATCTACTTCCACAGAGATACTGCCTCAGAAACCCAAGGAGGGTTGCTATGAGTAGAATTGACTCAACAGCAGGAAGTTTGAGCTTTTTTGGTTTTAGTCCCAGTTGCATCCATTCAAATTACATGGAACAAATTATTTTTGCTTTTCTTCCATATGAAAGCCTTTAAAAATGTGTGAAGCTTTCTTTAAAATTTCTTCTCTAAGCTAAATATTGCTTACATGTTGTTATTTTTGCTGTTTTTTATTAGCAGAACTGCTCGAAGGTATGTTCATTACCACAAGGTACCAGAGGAAGCTGACATCCAGAGAAGTAGAAAAACAGTCCACCAAGGCCCCACACCTCATCTGCACCTGAAGCCACAATACACACCTCCATCTCTAGCTCTTGATGTTTAATTTTAACAGGCTCATTACAAAGAGGAGAAAGGAATCTTGCTCATAGTTCATGAATTTCAGTCTCCACAGTACTCTTGATACTCTCCTAGTGAATCTATATTTCTCACTGCTGTTGTTGTTATGTGCCCTTGAGTCAGACCCAACTCATAGTGACCCCTCCTTGGATTTCTGAGGCAGTATCATTACAGAAGTAGATTGTCTCATCTTCCTTCCAAGGAGTGGCTGGTGGGTTTGAACCACCAGCCTTCGGGTTAGCAGTCAAGTGCCTTAGGCACTACACTACCAGAGCTCCCATATTTCTCAATATGTATCTTAAAATGTGTCTTCCAGAACAGTATAGTGTAGTTGCCAAGATATAAGTCACAGAATTGTACTTAGCCACTTATTGATGTATAACTTTCAGTGATTATGTTTTCACCTTTCTTAGCTTGTTTGACTTGTAAAACAGAGATAATAGTACCTATCTCACCTGATTGTAAGACGTAAATATGGTAATATAGGTATAGCACTTAATATAGTACCTACACATACACACATACACACTGCCATTGAGTCATTCCCAACTCATAGCTACCCCCATTCAGTTTCCAAGGCTGTAAATCTTTAAGGAAGTAGATTTTCCCATGTTCCTTCTGCAGAGCAGCTGGTGGATTTGAACTGCTGGTCTTCTGATTAGCAGCCAAATGCCTTATCCACTATACCACCAGAATACCTAGCACCTGGTAAATTGTCAATAAATATCACTATTACTACCTTCTGGTAAAATGAAACCATTACTTCCCAGTGATCCTGTGAGCAGTAAAATATTTTAATTTTCATTCCCATCTCCTCTTGCAGATGGTGAACTTCTTATGGAAGGGACCACATCTGATATATCTTCAGCATTAGCCATTAAAGGACCCCTGGGGAGTCATCAGTCATATAGTCCAGTACTCTCTAAATAAGTGTTCTGCGTCCCTAAATATATACCGTGAAGCCTCCTCTGACCCTTGTGCTTCTAAATCGGGGCAACCCCAACAACTGCCACATTATAAGCAAGTAATTCAAAAAAGCTACCGTCACATGAATCCTGTTCTTGGTAACCATCTTAAATCCAACAACTCTGCCCCTGTCTCTTGCCCTTGCTCATATACTGGGTCTATCTTCCTATCCTTACTGATCTCTGGATGGATCACTTATTTTAGTTCTGCATTTGCCTTATGGATGGAAGGACTATGTTTGAAATTGCCCTCTGGCTCTTCCCACTTCTGACCTCTGTGAGTAGCCACCTTGTCTTACACAGCTGCAGCTCCTAGAGGCACACATCTACCCATCACACAAAGCATTCCTGTCCCATCGTCCCAGAGAAGAGCAAAGCAGGGGAAAGAGAATGATGATATTATATAAGGTTGGCTATATGTCATCTGACCTGGCTTCATCATATCATTTTGGTCCCAACTTCTTTGTGGTGCAGATCAAAGGTGAGAATCAGATTCTGACTTAAAGTGACCCCCATTGGATTTCCAAGGCTGTAAATCTTTATGGAAGTAATTGCCTCATCTTCCTCATGTGGAGCAGCTGGTGAGTTTGAACTGCTGACCTTCTGGTCAGCAGCCAAATGTCTTACCCACCACACCACCAGAGCTCCTAAGGGTGAGAGTAGCACATCATTAATATTACCAGTGATGAAGTGCCAATATGGCTGGTTCAACAAGACATGGGGTTAAAGAGAAAATTTACCACTGTCATTTCTAGAAATCCAAAGGGATGATGGTGATATCAGATCTAAAAAATAAACCACAGATGGAGAGTTTGAACTCCTTTGTCTTTGTGGACATGGTGCAACACCCAATCAATCTTAGAACAGGAGTATGATGCTTTGCGGAGAATAGCTGGTGCAATTTAGCCCAGTGAGCGGGCTGATGGAAAGTGACTCTGACACTGCTGAGTTCAAATAGAATTAAGGATTCATGAGAGCGCTGTACAGGCAGGCAGGCACAGGGCCCAGATGAATACCGAATGAGTCACAAGGGAGACCCAGCTGAGCTTCGAATCCCAAATAAGCAAGGAATTGCTTTTTGATGATGCTGAACTATAAATATCATCACCAGGTTCTCCTTTTACATATCAAGAATGAGCAACAATGACTACAAGACCAAGTGCATATGTCGTAGACGGGCATAAGGATTTTTGTAAATAACACTGCCACTCCAAAGTCATTCAGGGAAGAATTTTAAATATAGTTTCCCTAAAATATTATTTTAATTGTACTAAATGTCATGGATAGAATTCAAACAAATTCCATTTCCTGGGCTACTTACTAGGTGACCTAATTAAAAGCATTTTCTCCAGTCCTACTGTAGGTTCATTATGGAATTGCTTATATTTAAGTATCTCACTGTCATGAAAATGACACTGGGTTTCAGCTTTGCCTGTGATGCTTAGCCCTCTAACCTTTTACACTCTTTCAAATTCCGTTCTTCCAAATGAAAGTGGAAAGCATGGAAACAGGAATTATGTTTTCCCAAAATTTTCTGAAACTTGAAAAGAACGTGTCCAAATTTCTTGAGTTTTAAATCTTTGTCTCTGCTGTACTTGTCATGAGCTGCTTTTACAGAATCTCTCACTGTGAGGCTTAATAAATTACTGCAGACCTTGTTCACAACCTAGGAAGGTGTTCAGTCATCTTCATGATCTGTGCAGTTCTGTAAGGGAATGTGGACCTATTTTCAGCAAAAGCTGTGCCCACATAATTTGCCAAAATGCAGGAGGCTGAAATTCTGCTTATAGTTCAATACTGTTTGCAGTCATCATACATTATATACCTGGGAGGAAATGACACATCTTAACCCTGGAGCTATATGTATAAATGTTTTAAGTACATACGGAGACACACACGTACATCAGTCTGTTACAATACTGTATTCTCACAATAGCAGCTTTCAATATAACTTGTCAAACAAAGAGACATAAATAAGACCTAATTTAGGGGAAATAAATTATGTATGTAGGGGCCTGGATCAACATAGCTGTACTCAACTCTGAGGTTCAGCAAGCTGATTAAACCAAAGCAAGTCTGAGCTTTGGAGTATGTGACCAGAATTCCATTAGCATAGACTCTGTGCATCATCCGGGAGGACTACATCCACTTTCTCAGATGTCTTCCAATTTCTGACTATTGTCTCTGTAGTTATTTGCCATCTAAAGGGAAGAGGCAATGCTACTGGCTCTTTTATGCTGCCTTTGAATTATGGGGTTGGCAAAGAATAATGAATATATCATAGACTGCCAGAAGAACAAACAAATCTGTCTTGGAAATACACAGCTAAAATGTTCCTTAGTAGCAAGGATGGTGAGACTTTGTCTCATGTTATCAGAAGGGACCAGTCCCTGGAGAAAGACATCATGCTTAGGAAACTAGAGGGTCAACAAAAAAGAAGACCTTCAACTAGATGGATTGATTTAGTGGCTGCAATAATGAGCTCAAAGCTAGGAACATTTGGGAGGATGGTGCAAACCAAGCCAAACCAAACTCACTGCCATCAAGTTGGATCCGACTCATAGCGACCCGCCTTGGGTTTCCGAGGTGATATCACTACAGAAGTAGATTGCCCAACCTTCCTTCCAAGGAGCGGCTGGTGTGTTTGAACCACCAGCCTTCTGGTTAGCAGTCAAATGCCTTATGCACTACACCACCAGAGCTCTCGGGATGGGCAGCATTTCCTTCTGTAGGGCATAGGGTTGCTATGAGTCAGAAATAATTCATTGGCACCTAACAACATCTTTGCACGTATCTACAATGAAAAAAAAAATCCATCACCTTAGCAGACAAATTCAAATAAAATATTATCTGTTTGATTAATCACAACAATATCACAGAACATCCATCTTTTATTAATCTTTCTTAATCATCTTTTCTTTTTCCAGAATTTACTGGGCATTTTCATTGTTTTCCTCCATTTTTGTGGTAATGTAAAAGGAGGCTATATTGTATAAATCCAACATTTCTATTTTTCCTATATGTAATATATACCATGTCACCTTAACAACTTTCTTTCTGTACATTAAAATTATATTATAGGCTGCTCATCTGGAATTTTTATTACATAAGTAAAACACCCTCTGCTTTTAAGCTTAAGTTTTTATATTTTGTCTTCTCTAGAATGAATGACAGTGTGAAATTACAATACAGGGCATATTTTTATTCTTCCAATCTTCTCTCACAATATGCCTATACATTAGAACCAGGTCTTGGCCCCACTAAAGTCCATCTGTGAATGTGGCATAGATTAATGAAGAAATCATATTAATTTTTCCTCAGAATAAAAGCACATGAAAAATGGCTGGGAATATGCAGACACAAATAATAGAAAAGCCAATATCTAGGAAATTGCACAGAATATCAGAACAGCATAAAGGCCATGAGACTTAGCAAAAAAAAAAAAAAAAAAGTTCCCCTTAGAAATGTGTTTATAGATTCAAGCCCTATAAGACCATTCACCAGCTGGCCTCAGCCCATCTTTCCAGTCCTTTCTCCTCTCTTTACCCCTCCACTAATCTATTGCTCTAGACCTAGCTAGTGTCTGGTCCCAAAATCAACATATCCTCATACCACCAGGACTTTGCCCACATTGTTCACTCTGCCTTTTTACCTCGCCATTCCTTCTCTATTTGTTAAACACTGCTTATTCTCCAAGACTCAACCCCTGGGAGCTCCCCTTCACATGCACACCCCTGTAATGAGTATCTTGTTCCATTACTCCTCACCCTGCTCGAAAAAATGTGAGCCTCTGACAGAGCCAACTAGCACAGTAAATGGCACAAGCAATAAGGGAATGAATACATCAGTCAATCATTTCTTCAGTATTTTGTGATCTTTTCTTTCTGAACCATGTTTTCCATTTTAGTTTTTCTTTGACCTAGTTTTCCAGTGAGTTTATGCTACTTTCTAATGGTTCAAGAGCCATTGGCAAGTTTTGGATTTGCCCTATAAATGTCTATATTTTTCCCATCAAAAAGCCTTCTGTGTTTTCTGTTGTAGTCTTCTGGAATATCTTAAAACTAATTTGAATATATCACCAGACTGAGTAAAAAGTAAGAAGACTGACCTTCTGGTCCTAAATCTTCTGCTAATTTTCTATAAGTTTGGGAAAAATAACTTTCTTTCTGAGCATCCATATATACTACTGCAAAACTAAGAGCTTACACTGAATGTCACAGAACCCTTTCTTTTGTAAAAAAAAAAAAAAAAAAAAAAAAAGCTGTGGGTGACAATATTTTTAAGACTAGTCTACCATATAGGAATAATTGCAGCTTAATAGAAATTTAGGAGCTCTGGTGGCATAGCCTAAGGCATTTGACTACTAACCAGAAGGCTGGCAGTTCAAACCCACCAGCCACTCCTCAGAAGGAAGATTGTGCAATCTGCTTCCATAGAGATACCACCACAGAAACCCAAGAAGGGGTAGCTATGAGTCACAATTGACTCAACGGCAGCAAGTCTGGTTTTGGCTATTTTGGTCATAGAAATTAAAATGATTTATTTATTCACTCAACAAACACATACCAGTTTTCTAAGATTTGAAACTAAAGCAATAAGCAAAGCATAAACTCCATCAATATAGACTGCATTATCAGGGCTGGGGTAGCAGGGAGAATTATTGGCAAAGGGAAAAGCAAGTGCAAAGGGCCTAAGGTAGCTGTGTGACTGTCTTGCTTGAAAAAAGAGCAAAAAGTTAAAATGATGGAACAGAGTTACAGAGAGGATAAGAAATGAATCTGAAAAGATTGGGCTAGAGGGAAAAGATCACTAGGGCCCTGTATGCCGTTGTGTGTGGCTTTGAGCATGATGAGAAAACTGTTGGAGGAATTAAAGAAAGAAATGATAAGATTTGTATGGTCAGTGAGAATGTTGAGTTGCATCTAGACTGGAGATGGTAAGTAAGTAGGTAGATAGTTAGAAGACTATAATAATAGTAAAACATATTAAAAACTACAAATGCTTAGATTAGGGTGGAAACTGTAGATGGTGTGAAGTTTCTGGATTCTATTAACATTTTGAAGATAGTGCTGACAGAATTTGACAATAGATTATTGTTTGAATGATTTTTTTGGAAAGATCTGCACAAGATTGGTCTCTATGAGGCAGAGGTTAAAGATGTCCCAAATGTCCAACTTTTCCAGACTTTTGTACTACTCTATCATCTCTAATGTCACCTACTACTCCTCCCTTCAGTAATCTCCTTCCTGTCTTAGGGTTCCACATCTTACTATAATGTCTCCCAGAACTCATGGACTGCCAGGGAGATGGCGCATGTGGCTGCAAAAGCTGACAAGTCCAAAACCCATGGGTCAGGTGTTGATCTGGAGGATTCCCCTCACTCATGTGGTTGCAGAGGCTCATAAATCTCAAATCAGCAAGTCAGAGGAATGGCTGTTGTCTCATGTCCCAAGTACCGGGGATCATATGATGATGAACCAGAGGTAGGCTCCTGAGCCAAGAAGAGGACTTTGCCAGAGCATTCGTATATATTGCAGACCATACCCTCAAGGAAAGATCTAGTAAGATGGTGACTCAAATTATATCCCACTTTAATCCTGCCTCATTAATATAATGGACAACTCACTCCAAAATGGGAACATAGCCACAGGCATATACCAAAACCAAACCAAACCTGCACTTGATTCCAACTCATAGATACCCTGATACTAGACAGATGTCATTCTTAGCTACTTGCTGCAAGGAGAGCCAATTACTCGACAGCAGGATGAGGTGAAAAGCAAGGTCATTTGTTGAGTATCAACAGCAAGGAGACAGAAGGATCATGTCCACCAAAGACTGTCTCCCTGAGTTGAGAAAAGGTTAGGGATTTTAAAGGGAATTGGACTATGGAGGTAGGGGGTTTGAAGAATGCTGATAATGCCTTATTCTTGTGATTGGGACACATTGTCTTTGCCTTGTGAACTTGCTGTTATTCTTCTGGTCAGTGATATAAAACCAGCCTTGGTCAGGAAAAATTGTTTTATAAGCTTCTCATCCTTACCTGGAAAAATTAACTTTAAAAGGAGGGGAGAAAGTGGGAACGGGTACATTCAGGGCTGCAAGGAAAAACAAGGAGGAATATGGGAGGGCCCACTCTGGAAGAGGGGCCTGTAGCCCTGTAAGGAGGGAAAGAAAAAAAATGTTAAAGCTTGGTCAAGATGGCTGTTCCCTTAGGCTATGTTGCTTGCAGGGTGGCTATAACAACCTATAGAATGGAGTAGAACTGCCCCATAGAGGTTCCAAAGCTGTCAATCTTTGCAAAAGCAGACTGCCTTATCTTTCTTCTGTGGAGCATCTAGTTGGTTCAAACCACTGACCTTTGGGTTAGCAGCATAGCACTTAAGCACTATATTTCCAGGGCTCCATAACCACAGGCATAGAGGCTAGAATTTACAATATCTCACAAAATGGAGCACTGTGGTTAGAAGGGCCATATTAGGTAATTCACTGCACTGCAATTATACATGCAATGTGGGGGAAAGACAGGTCAAAGACTATTATAATCTTTGTGGCCTGAGAAGTAAAAGGATAGAGTTGGCACTTAGTGTAATGCCCAAGGCACTTGACTACAAACCAGAAGGCTGGCAGTTCAAACCCCACAGGTCACTCCTCAGAAGGAAGGTTGAGCAATCTGCTTCCATAGTGATACTGCCTTGGAAACCCTGAGTCGTGTCTGACTCAACAGCACATAACAACAACAACAACACGATGAGAGGACTGCAAGAGGAACAGGAGAAGCAGGTTTTATCAGAGACGAGTATTCTGGAGTTTGGTTTTGAACAGACAAATTTGTCATATCTCTTAAACAGTGGAGATGTCAAGTAGGCAGCTGGGTAAGAGGATGGAATTCAGTTATTAGTTCTGGTTTAAAGATATACATATTGGAATAATCAGGATAGAAATAGTTTTATAAACATGGGAATGGACAAGCTCACCAAGGGAGTGAGCATAGCAGAAGAGGCTCAAATACTGAGTCCTAGGGTACTCTCAAACCAAAAAACCAAATTCACTGCCATGGAGTGAGTTCCAACTCATAGCAACCCCCATTGGGTTTCCAAGGACTTAAATCTTTACTGATTTACTGCCTTCTGGTTAGCAGTCAAGTACCTTAGGCACTATGCTACCAGAGCTGGTTACAAAGCCTATTGGCTTTTCAGAAGATTTGGGTGAATATGGTATTCTTTGCATTTAAAATGACAAATGTCCAGTCTGTGTGTTTGTGTGTGGTGACATTGGAAGTGTATACATTTGAAACAGACTCTGATGCCTAAATATTGAGTGATTAATGTAATACCAAAAACCAAAGTCACTGCCGTCAAGTGGAATCTGGTTTATAGCGACCCCTCCTTGGGTCTGCGAGGCAGTATAACTACAGAAGTAGATTGCCAATAGTGGTTACCTATTACCTACTTGGGAGCTCTGGTGACATAGTGCCTAAGGCATTTGACTGCTAACCAGAAGGCTGGCAGTTCAAACCCACTAGCCACCCCTCAGAAGGAAGGTTGGGAAATCTACTTCCATAGAAAAAGCACCTTGGAAACCCAAAGAGGGGTCACTATGAGTGGAATCCACTCCACGACAGTGAGGTGTTTTTTTTTTGTTTTTGTTTTTATTTTTGTTTTTTACCTACTTAATGATGATTAAAGGGAGCTCTGGAAGCGTAGTACCTAAGTCACTTGACTGCTAACCAGAAGGCTGGAGGTTCAAACCCACCAGCCACTCCTTGGAAGGAAGGTTGGGCAATCTACTTCCGCAGTGATACTGCCTCGGAAACCCAAGGAGGGGTCGCTATGAGTTGTCTCTGACTCGATGGCTATACATTTATTGAATGATTAACATGTAATAGGCACTACTTTAATAATTTTACTTGTACAATTTTGTTAAATCCTCATGACACCTTCTGAGGTTGGTACTAGAATCATCCTGATTTTCAGATGAAGGTTTGAAGCCTTAGAGAGGTAAAGTGGCTTGTCTAAGGTTACACAGCAAGTTCAATGGCACAGTCTGTTTTCAAGCCAAAGATTCTGTCTCTAGGGCTCTCAGCCAATAAAGAAGAATGGAAATTTTCAGTTCTCCTAAGTGCCCTTTCCTTGGATTATACATGCATTCTCAACTCTTTGTTATCAATTGTTCTTTTCTGTGACTCCCAATAGAGTTTGGTTGCTTGGATCTAATCCTAGAATTTCCCCAATGTTTGAAATACAGGTGATAGGTGACATGGTCATCCCTTCTTAGACTGATAAAAATTGCTAAAACTGTGGGATCTCACGGTCAGACTGACTAATGCATGGCTAGGAGCTATATGAGTGGTAGCCTTCATTCCTTCAGGACTGTAACATTGATATAAAGAAGGTATCTAGAATTTGTGGAATTATAAATTCAAAAAACACAGAATTCAGCCTCTGAATTCCCTTTTTGGATCACTCTCCAAAGGTCAGATACCAGATCTGCAATGATTGGATAGAGTTGGAATTTTACTATCATCCTTGTTATGTTGTTGTTGTTATGTGCCATCGAGTCGGACCCCACTCATAGCAACCCCTCCTTGGGTTTCTGAGGCAGTATCTCTACAGAAGTAGATTGCTCAGTCTTCCTTCCAAGTGAAAGGTGGGGTTGAACTGCAAGCCTTCTGGTTAGCAGTCAAATGCCTTAAGCACTATGCCAATATTAGTAACAACAAAGTACCCCAAAACTTAACTTAAATCAACAGATATTTATTATCTCATACAGTTCCTGAAGATCAAGAAGCCAGAAGCAACTAAGTGGGTAGTTCTTGCTCAAGGTCTCTCATGAGGTTGCAGTCAAAGTGATGAATAGGTTTCTATTATCTGATAGCTATAAGGATCTGCAGGAGCTCTGGTAGCTTAGTGCCTAAGGCACTTGACTGCTAACCAGAAGTCCAACGGTTCAAACCCACCAGCCACTCCTCAGAAGGAAGATGGGGCAATCTACTTCCATAGTGATATTGCTTCGGAAACCCAAGGAGGGGTCGCTATGAGTTGGGTCTGATTTGATGGCACATAAAAACAACAACAACATAAGGATCTGTGTATAAGCTCCCAAATGTAGTTAGTTGTTAAAAGGAGGATTCAATTTCTTGCTCACCACTGACTGAAAACCTTAGTCCTTAACCACATGAGCCAAAGGTCCTATAGGGAGCATGTTGTTGTTGTCATTAAGTGCCATCAAGTCAGCTCCAACTCCTAGAGACCCTATGCACGATGGAACAAAACACAGCGTGGTCTTTAATTTCATCATTTCTTCCATTTTCTTTAGCTACTCTCTATTCAAGAACACATTCTAGAGTCTCTTCTGACATCCATTTTGGTCTTCTCTTCCTTTCTTATCTTTTTTATGACCTTTTGCTTTCTTCATGTATGATGATCTCGATATATCATCTCACAACTTGTCTGCTTTTTGGTCATTGGTATTCAATGCATCAAATCTATTTTTCAAATGGTGTCTAAATTCAGGTGGTATATAATAAAGGTTGTATTCTGTCTCTAGTGGACATTGTTTTTGTTTGTTTGTTTTTTGTTTTCAATTTTCTTCAGCTTCAAATTGAATATATCACTTGATGGTCTGATCCACAGTCAGCTCCTGGCCTTGTTCTGACTGATAAGATTGAGCTTCTCCATCCCCTCTATCTACAAAGATGTAGTCAGTTTGACTCCTGTGTATTCCATCTGGAGAGGTCCACATGTATAATTGCTATTTATGTTTTTGAAAAAAGACATTTGCCATGAATAAGTCATTGGTCTTGCAAAATCCTTTTATGTAATCACCAGCATCATTTCTTCCACCAGGGCCATATTTTCCAAGTACCAATGTTTTTTCCAAATTTCACATTGCAATCACTAATAATTATCAATATATCTTGATTACATGTTTGGTCAATTTCAGACTGTGGAAGCTGGTACAAAGCTTAAATCTCTTAATCTTTGGCTTCAGTGGTAGGTGCATAATGTCAGTGAAATTTGTAGGGGTCCAGTGGTGCGGGGCATGCTGAGATATTCCTACTAAAGTAAAGGATAAGCTATTGCATTTGGCCCCACCCACAACTCAGATGCATTTTGGAGCCAACATATCCTTCATTTGCATGTGTTACTCCAGCCTACTTACCAAGTGACTTGAAAAGCTGCTAGTTTAGAGTGAGGCCCACATTAAGAGAAGGCTCGTCAATAGGTTCAGACTGCCATGCAAGCTGCTCTGCCACTTGGACCATATGATCCAGCTGACCTAATGGTGCTTGAAGTGTCATTGCAGATAGAGGTGTTGCTTGGAGTCTTTGGCAGGCCCCTATTGGTGAATCATAGTGCAGACCCTTAGGATATTGGAACAAAGTTCTGCCATCTTCTTCAGATAATTACTCTTCTTTTGAGAAACAGCTTTTGGCTTGTTGCTGGGTCTTAGAAGAGACTGAATGCCTAACCAGGGGCCACCAAGTCACTATGCAGCCTGAGCTGTCTATCACGAACTAGATGTTGTCTAACCGACACAGTCATAAATTTTACGTGCACAGCAGCAATTCATCATTAAATGGAAATGGTATATAAGAGATTGGGCTCAAGCAAGACCTGAAAGTGCAAGTTGCATGAGAATGTGGCTTAAATGCCTCTGGTCTCCACTCCAGTCACATTACTTTTCCTCTTTCAATTTGCACCTATGACTTTATGGGGAGTTCCTTATGATTATTTTACAGAAGAAAACTTGTGCTTGGTTTACAGATGCTTCTGCATGATACGCAGGTACCATTCAAATGTGGATAGCAGCAAAACTGCAGGCCCTTTCTGGGCCCTCACTGAAGGATAGTGGTGAAGGGAAATTTTCCCAATGGGCAGGATTTTGAGTAATGCATCTGGTTGTTCACTTTGCTTGTAAAGAGAAATAGCCAGATGTGTGATTTGGCTGGACGGTCAGAGACTTGCAAGGAATATGATTGGAAGAGTGGTGACATAGAGTTGTGTGAAGAAGTATGTGGATAAATTTCTCTGAATGGGCCAAAGAAGTGAAGATATGTGTGTCTCAGGTGAATACTCACCAAAGAATGACCTAGGCAGAGAAGAATTTTAACAATTAAGTGGACATGATGACACATTCTGTGGAAACCAGTCATCCTCTTTCCCCAGCCACTCCTGTCATTGCCCAATAGGCTCATGAACAATGTGGCTGTGGTGGTGGGGATGGAAGTTATTCATGGGCTCAGGAAGATCTGCTTCCAGTCACCTAGGCCAAATTGGCTACAACCCCTGCGGAGTGCCCAATATACCAGCAGCAGAGACCAACACTGAATCCACAATATGAAACTCTTTCGAGGTGATTAACCAGCAAACTAGTGGCAAGTTGATTACATTGGACAACTTCCACCACAGAAAGGTCAGTGTTTTGTTCTTACTGGCATAGACACTTATTCCAGTTATAGATTTGCCTTCCCTGCATGCAATGCTTCTGCCAAAACTACTATCCATGGACTTACATAAATGCCTTATCCATTATCATGATATCCCTCCTACCCAGCATCGCCTCAGACCTCGGAATGCACTTCACAGCAAATGAAGTGCTGCAATGGGCCCATGCTCATGGAATTTACTGGTCATGCCATGTTTCCCATTATCCTGAAGCAACTGATGTGAAAGAATGATAGAATGGCCTTCTAAAGACATAAATATGGTGCCAGCTAGGTGGTAATACCTTACAGAGTTGGGACAATGTACTCAAGAAGACTGTACATGCTCTAAACCAGCATCCACTATACAGTGCTGTTTCCCCCAAATCCAGGATTCATGGGTCCAGGAACCAAGGGATGCAAATAGAAGTGGCACCACTCACTATTACCACACTATTTCTAGTGTCCCACTCAAATATTTTTGCTTGCTGTCCCTACAATCCTGGAGGTTTTAGTCCCAAGGGAGGAATACTGCCACCTACAGACACAATACTGATTCCATTGTTGTTGTTGTTGTTGTTATGTGCTGTCGAGTCAGACCCGACTCATAGCGACCCCTCCTTGGGTTTCCGAGGCAGTATCACTACGAAAGTAGATTGCCCCATCTTTCTTCCAAGGAGTGGCTGGTGGGTTTGAACCATCAGACTTCTGGTTAGCAGTTAAGTGCTTTAGGCATTATGCTGCCAGAATTCCTGATTAAAGTTAATAATGCTGCCTGGCTATTTTGTGCTTCCCATGCCTCTAGCAGGAGCTCTGGTAGCATAGTACTTAAGGCACTTGACTGCTAACCAGAAGGCTGGTGGTTCAAACCCACTAGCCACTCCTTGGAAGGAAGATGGGGCAATCTACTTCTGTAGTGATACGGCCTCGGAAACCCAAGGAGGGGTCGCTATGAGTCGGGTCAGACTCGACAGCACATAACAACAACAACACAACGTGCCTCTAGATCATCAGTTGAAGAAGAGAGTTATTATGTTGTCTGATGTGATTGACCTGATTACCAAGTGGAAATCAGATTGATACTACTTAATGGAGGCAAAGAAGGGTATATCTGGAATACAGGAGATTCTTTGGGATATCTCTTAGTACTACCAAGTGCTGTGGTTAAAGTCAATGGAAACCTACAGCAACTCAATTCTGATATAACTACTAATGAATGGCCCAGACCTTCCAGGAATGAATGTTTGGGTCACCCCTCCAGGCAAAGAACCATGACCATCTAAGGTGCTTGCTGTGGGCAAAGGGAATATGGAATGGGTGGCAGAAAAGGGTAGTTCTAAATACTAGGTATGATACCCTGAACAGTTTCAGAATCCAGGACTATGGTTGTTACGAGTATTTTTTTCCTTGTTGTGTACATCAAATATTTTTCTTTTCTTTTGTGATAAAATATAAGATGTAAATGGGGCTAATGCATTTTCATTTGTATGTGTGTTAGTTGTATGATGTTAGATGGAAGTATGATTTTATAATTCTCTTTGTTTGGAGATTATGTATGGTTTAAGGAGATAAATACTGGTGCCAAGTAGACAAAAGGAGAACTGTGATATTTAAGGTTCTGTGTCAATTTGGTTGGGCCATGACTCTCGATGTTGTCATCCTCCTCCATGATAAGATCTGATATAATGTGTTGCTGTTGTTGTTATGTGCCGTTGAGTCTGACCCAACTCATAGTGACCCCTCCTTGGGTTTCTGAGGCAGTATCACTACGGAAGTAGATTGCCCCATCTTCCTTCCGAGGAGTGGCTGGTGAGTTTGAACCGCCAGCCTTCTGGTTAGCAGTCAAGTGCCTTAGTCACTATGTTACCATAGCTCCCTATATATAATATAATGTAATCCTTCCATAATCAGATGTATCATGAGCAGCCAATCAGTTGGAAGGGAGTTTCCTTAGGGGTGTGGCCTGCTTCCAATATATATGAATGTCCTCAGTCCTGGCGAAGATATCTGGCTTTTTGCTCTATCTGGATCCTGTATCTGACCTCTGGTTCTTGGACTGTAACCCATGGCCTGCTTTGTCGCTTGCCAATCTTTGGATTGTTGCCTTTGCATCTTGTGATCCAACAGCCTGTCATCTGACCTGCTGACCTGGGATTCATCACCCTACTGTATCGCCTGCTGATCTTGGGTTCATCAGCCCCTGCAGCTATGTGAATCAAGAGAAGCCTTCAGCTTGATGTCTGACCCATGGACTTAGGACTTGCCAGCCTCTGCAACTGTGTGAGCCATTTCCTTGACATAAATTTGTCTCTCTCTCTCTCTCTGTATATATATTTATGAGAAGCCTGAGACACCATCATACTCAATATAGGCAAAAAACTAGCCTAACTGTGTTAAGGAAATTATTCCTATTTCATTCTCATCATTATGCTATGAAATTAGAAGTTATTGATTTATCATTTTTAGATAAGAAAATTGAGCCTTAGAAAGTTGAAGATACTCACCCAAGGAAATGGTAGTTCTGGGATTCTAAACCAGCCAGATTGAATCTAGAAACTAAAGTGTATGAATCATCAACAATACCAAAAATCATCTATTTCCTTCAGTAAAAATCTTAATATTCTTCTTTAATACTGATAATTTATGTCAAAATTATTTGGTAATGTTTGTTGTTGTTGTTATTATGTGCTGTTGAGTTGGACTCGACTCATAGCGACCCCTCCGTGGGTTTCTGAGGCAGTATCACTACGGAAGTAGATTGCCCAACCTTCCTTCTGAGGAGTGGCTGGTGGGTTTGAACCGCCAGCCTTCTGGTTAGCAGTCAAGTGCCTTAGGCACTATGCTACCAGAGCTCCCTTGGTAATGTTTAGTAAACATAAATTTGGATTAATGAGAGTATATTATTCTCTGGCAATGCTAAATAATTAAGAATTAACTGTGTCTGAATTAAGATCAGTAGTGACCTTAGATAAATATATAAAGTTTATCATATTTTGCTATATGGGCTATACTTCATTCTCAAACAACATCAATCACAGAAGAAACCTTTTTAAAAATACTTAAGAAATTGGACCATTTTTTCAGCCAAGATGTTTAAATATACTAAGGGATTTCAAAAGAGTCTGGTATAAAATTATCTTAGTATTGTTTTCACCCTTGCCATTTTCAAAGTTCTCAGATTTATTTTTAATTATCTCATAAACATGAGAGGTGAAAAGAGCCCTGTTGAGAAATAACTTATACTGTCACTTAAGAGCTGTTTTTCTGCCAACAATGGGTTGAATTTAAATTACTATGGGGTAAAATTACAGTTGTTGAGCCAGTCAGAGCAGAAGGGGAAAGAAGCAATGATCCAGACCATGGCTTCAGTAACAGGAGAAGCAAAGATGTCAGTGAGATGTTAATAAAATAAATAGATGAGAGAGAAAGGGAGGGGAGCAAAGGAGGAGAAGAAGGGGATAGGGAGAGGAAGAAGGAAAGATGGAAAAAAGAGAGGAAGGGAGAAAAAGAGAATGGATGATAGGGGATAGACGGGGAAGGGAGGGAAGGGGAAGGAAGGCAAGTGGGCAGGCTAGGGGAGGGGGAGGGAAGAGAGATTGAATGCAAAAGTAGGGAAAATATGGTATATACAACCCAAAACCCACTGCCATTGAGTCCATTCCAACTCATGGGGACCCTTATAAGGCTTCCAAGGCTGTAATTTTTATGGAGGCAGACTGCTTCATCTTTCTCTCAAGGAGCTGTTAACTGGTGGGTTTGAGCCACCAACCTAGGCAAAATGCCCTACTATGGTAGGATGAATACTGGTCTCACATCTTTGTTGTTGTGGTTTGGATGTAAATTTACAGAGCAAAATATGTTTTACATTCGACAGTTCATTTACATTTGATTTCACGCCCTGATTACCATCCCTGACAGTAACACACTCTCCTCTCTTCCTGTACCTGTGAATACCCCTTCCTTGTGCCCTTCTTAACTACACACTCCTGTCTGTCCAGCTTTCTCTCTCTGTGAATGCTGTCCCTCTGGTGTCCCATGGCCCATTGCTCTAAGGGGTGTATCTCCCTTGAGTAGGTGAGTACATTGCCTTGGGGTGCACTGCCCAGGTTTTCTGCAGTAGGTCTTTCTACTGTTGGGCTGAAAGCCAATCCATGGGAGTGAGCGCCTACAGGGTAAGCCGTGGCTTTAGTCTTATTTTAGTGATTCCACTAAATTCCATCCCACAAGTAATTCTGGTCATTCTTGTGTTTTGAATTTTGTTCCACAGTTTTCCTTGCACTTTATCCAGGATCTCCAGTTTTGATCTCTTTCTGAGTGGTTGGCTTTGGTTGCCAGGCACCATCTAGTTCTGGTCTCAGGTCATCATATCCTTGGACTAATTATTTCCAGAAGCTTTTGATTTTCTTCACTCTTCTTTGCTTCAGAGGAGAGGAGACCAAGAGTTGCATCTGAAATAGCCATTGGAAAGGTTTTAAGAGCCCAGTTGCTACTTACCAAAGTAGGTTGTGGAACAAGATTTTTATGTATTATGTTGTGCCAACTGAGCTTGGTGTCCCCTGATACTATGATCCTATGTCGGCAGGCCTGGTGATTCTCTCTCTCAAGGTGTATGGTTGTCTCTGAGAGGTTACTCCCACTCTGTTTTCTGTTTCTTCTGTAATGTGTGTGTGTAGTTTTGTAGCACAAGTGCATATGCAAGATTATCTTCAGCTAAATCTACCCTTAAAAAAAAAAACACCAAACTCACTGCCGACGAGTCGGTCCCGACCTATAGCAACCCCTCCTTGGATTTCCAAGGCAGTATCACTATGGAAGTAGATTGTCCAATCTTCCTTCTGAGGAGTGGCTGGTAGGTTTGAACCCCCAGCCTTCTGGTTAGCAGTGAAATACCTTAGGCACTATGCCACCAGATTCCTGTTCGCTGACCCCCACCTGATCTTCTCAGTTGTATATGCATTTATCTGTTGCCTATTGTTTAATGTTAGTGGTCTCCCATTTTTATGCAGAAGTCTTCAATGGGTTTCCATTGTATGAGTAAGGAATAGGAAAACTACTGTCTGTTGCCAGACCCCAAGGCAGCCAATACCCAAGAAGTAATACCTAGAACTTCTTGGGCATATTCTAATTTAAAAGATCTCTGAACTCCAATCTTAGTCATTTATCTGAAACTTCAGAATAATGTATATGTCCATCAAAACTATTATAATGAGGATTAAATGAGATAAAGCAAGCAAAGCATTTAGCACAGTATCAGACTTATATCTGCTGTAATTATCATTATTATTATTAACTATATTACAGCTTTGAGACTGTAATATTATTCCAGTGAATACTCCAACATTAAAAATGAGTATGTAATTTTAAGTCTAAGGCCATACCACCCTGAACGCGCCCGATCTCGTCTGATCTCAGAAGCTAAGCAAGGTCGGGCCTGGTTATTACTTGGATGGGAGACCACCTGGGAATACCGGGTGCTGTAGGGGGAGCTCTGGTAGCATAGTGCTTAAGACACTTGACTGCTAACCAGAAGGCTGGTGGTTCAAATCCACCAGTCACTCCCTCGGAAGGAAGATGAGGCAATCTACTTCCATAGTGATACTGACTCAAAACCCAAGGAGGGGTTGCTATGAGTCAGGTCTGACTAGATGGCATATAACAACAACAACAACATGTAATTTTAAAAGATATATAAATTTAGGAGTTGTGGCTATTGAGATTTTAAAGCAAAACCAACAAATGGCACCTTTGTAATCACCCCAGGATCTGAATAAATTTAAAGGGAGGGAGGCAAGGGTGAGAGGTGGAGGCCCAAAAACACATTTTGACAGATGAAGATTGAACTGGGCCAGTGTGCACCATGGAATCAAGCAGATTTATCCACTCAATTTTGCCACACTGAATTGGGCCACCCCCCCCCCCACATTGTCCTTCGTCAGAGCAGAGTTAATCCCTGGAGGAACAGAGCAAAAAGCCCTCTTCTTAAAAACAAGAGAGTGGTTGCACTGAGTAGGCCTATGCCCAGTTCATTTTTCCTAAGCTGACCAACCAAATAAGTCATTCTTTCTCCTTCAGATCAGAGAGTAAGAGAACAAAGGAAGATAAGCAACAGGCTGACTGAGCTCCTTTCAAATGGAAAGATACACCTAGCATGTTGTTGTTATGTACCTTTGGGTTGCTGAGGCAGTATCACTACAGAAGTAGATTGCCCAACCTTCCTTCCCAGGAGTGACAGCCTTTTGGTTAGCAGTCAAGTGCCTTAGGCACTATGCTACCAGAGCTCCTACACCTAGAGTAGGAAAGGTTGTGGGAAAAACTTCACTCCTAGAGTAGGAAAGAAGTATTCCCTATAACCGTGATTTTATCAAGAAACTCTGAATGTTCCCAATCCCAGGTCAGTTCTCAAGTGGCCAGAACATTAGTCAGGGAACAGAAACATTAAAGGACACTTCTAAAGTTCTAAAATTCTCTAGGTATGATATGGCATATACTTTATAACACATTTTTGTTTTAATATATTTTCATTCTTTGCAAACATATTTTTTGGAGGGATATATTCCCTTCTTAAAATCTAAAGAATCATTTTATAAACAAATAATATCTAAAGGACATAACCAGGAAAGTGGTTGTATTAACAATTATCAAAAACAGGAAAGCTCTAGACTTATAGTTTGAAGATCTGATTTTGAATGCCAATTCAACCACATTCTAGGTAGACATCTTTGACTGGTCGTTTAAGCTCTTAATCTCAATGATCACATCTTAAAAATGGGGAGGACGTTCATTGTTTAAGATATTTACATGATTGAGCAAATCAGGAAAGGAATATTGAGGGTGCTAGACATGGAGATAGAGCATCTTTAAGAGTTTAAAATGTATTTTTATTTAACAGAAAAATAAAAGGATGCTGTAGTTGGAAAGCAACTGAAAATAAATTCAGCAAACCAACTGTAAGTGACAGCAAGGCACAAAAAATAAAGAACAAATTTTGATTTTTTCCCACTCATAAATTCATTAATTTCTCATGGTAGACTCAGCCTCACAGAGATTTTACACATTAGCCACTACAGTCATCCTCTATAAGGAAAAAAAAAAAGCCAGGTTGAATGTACCATGAGTACATTCTTGCAAATGTTTTTCATTCAAAAATGAAACAAAAGATGTACTGCTGCTAAGAGCATCAAGGTCTAGAATGCCTGTGTGTTCCTTATTATGATTCCTTTCTTCAAAATAGGCATTTTGTGTCCCTGAAGGACAAGCCTGTGTTCACTCACTCTAGGAATTGATTAATGTCTCAGGGTATGATATATATTTAAGCTGGACTCATGGGCTATTAGCAATTCACAAACCATAACTGTCCACAGTGGTGTGCTCAACTCCATTTTGCATTACAAAATGTTTATAAATCTGCCTCTATTCCCAGAATGTTATAAACATGCCAAAAAACTGTGTGTGTATTGAGGCAAGGGAGAGAGAAGGTTATGAATTTATCACAGCCTCGAGCTGTTCTGTGACAAATTAGTATCACCCCAGCCACAGAGGTCTCCATTAGGCAGTTGGTCAGATTGAACTATAGATGGATTGGATTGAACTTCACTTATTGGAAACAAGTCAGTAGCTTACCCAAACATTATAAACTGCAACCCCTCATACTAGAAAGAAAATCACATGGTGCTAAATGCAGCCTTTCTCATTTCTACAAGATTGCAGTGTTATGATGTCCTTCGAAGACAAAGAGGTATTATGCTAAAGAAAAGTCACAAGACATAGGTGAAGAGCAGGGATCAGAGAAGGCGAAGGCATTACCTATTTTGCATCCCCAACACCTGAGAAGTTTATGGAGTATAGTGAGCAAGGGGAGAGGCAGTTCAGGTTAATAGAATATATAGGATCAGAAGGGCCCAGTCCTTGGAGAATGATATCATGTTTGGAAAAGTGGATGGTCAGCAAAAAAAGGGGGAAGACCCTCAATGAGCTGGGTTGACATAGTGGCTGTGACCATGGGCTCAAGCATAGCAAATATTATGAGGCTAGTGCAGGACTGGATTGGACAATGTTTTGTTCTGTTGTACATGGGGTCACTATAAATCAGAATTGATGGCACCTAACAACTATATCATGTCACTTTTGTTTCTAGCAGGTAAATCCATTTTCATCTCATTTTTGGACACTTAAGAGGCACTTATAAGTAGGCAGAGAGGGTTCTCAGTGTAAAGAGCTCAAAAACTGTCCTAAAGTCACCTAAGAGATGACTTCCCAGATTCTATTTGTCAACAAGATGTAGTCACTAATAAACCTAATTTTCTCTGTTAATTTGAGGGTATGCTGTTGTTGTTGTTATGGCTGTGGAGTTGGCCCCGACTCATAGCGACCCCTCCTTGGGTTTCCGAGGCAGTGTCACAGTTGGGCTCAAATGGAACTGATCCTTTTTTTTTCAGTGATTGACAGGAAGAAATGCTTTGATATAAACCAGATATCCTAAAAGGTCCTATGTCAATTATAAGATTCATCTCTTAAAGGTTTAGCTCATAAAATAAGGTGCTTTCTCCTAGAGAAACACAAAAGTTGAATAGAAACGGGAAAGGTTTTCTGTGAGTACCTCATAGAATTATTGACCTTCAGATCTGGAAGGGCTATTAGAAAACCCATGCACTACAGAGTTCTTCAGAATGTAGATCTCCAAGTTAGTTATAGTTTTTACAATAAGAAAGACCTCCAAGGTTCTGATTCTCATTAGATCTGCTTATCACCAGGCAGTTTTCCTTCCTTCTGAGCACTTCCTGTCTCCCTTTGGATGATTAGTGATTGATTCTGGACAATGAGTTGTGAATAGAAATGATATGCACATATCATATTTGGGCTAGAGCATTTAATTGGCTGGTTTGAGACCTTCCTGAACTTCTTTTACTTCGGCAAAGCAATCTGTAATTTTCAACTGATATCCCTGAGTGATTATGATGAATAGAATCTCTCTCCACTGCCATGAAACAATGTTGGACATGTAATCTGAGAAAGAGAGAAAGCGTTCTTGTTTTATGTCCATGAGATCTGGATATATTTTGCTATACCAGGATAACCCCATCTAATCTGTTGGATAACAATGCTCAGTTCAGTTTAAAGAACACGGATTTATACAAGGTTTTATTTCTTTGTTGTTTTGTCACTACAGAAATTTTCAAAGGCTTTGAAATGCCAATAGAAAAGTGAATCTCAAGAGAAGAATTTATTAGGAAGCATTTTGACACCTATTTGACCAGAGAAATTTTCACTTTGTTTAAGATTTTGTATGTTGTTGTACAGAACGCTGATTAGCATACCAAAGATTAGCATACCAAAGATCATACAGAGCTATTAAGGAAACACTTCTGGTCCAATCCTGCAGTTTACAAAATTGGCAAACAAGTAGTGAAGGGCCTTGTCCAAGGTCATACTCCATGAGGTTGTAAATGGCAGAAATGGGAACTATGCCTGATCTCCATATCTTGGAGTTAGCAACCTGGGAGAGTTCCCAGTGAATAGCAAATATTGTGAGGATAATGCTAATTATTAAATCTTTCACATGCATTTCTAAAGAGCTAGTCACACATCCCACCTGACTGTGCAAATTAAAATCAACACAAAGAATTAAAACAAGGAAAGACCCACAAGAAAATATCAGCAATTTCTCAACCGAGACAATTGCCAGAGTTAACAGATTTAACAATTCTTGCAGCTGTGAGGGGAAAAAAATTCCCAGCTGAATCTTCCAAAGTAGGATCCGACCCATCCCACTGCCATCAACTCTTTACAGAATCAGACTGCTTCATCTTTCTCCCACAGAGCAGCCAGGTTGGAACCACCAACCTTTCAATAAGTAGACAAATGCTGTAACCGCTCTACCATGAGAGCTCCCCAGGACCTCACCATCCTCAGCAAAAGATAAGTTCTCTTGCTATAAACCTGGCAGGGAGAATCTCAAGGACACATTGGACTGCTTCTCTTTTGGGAAAGCCTTGGCCAAAAAATGAGATTTCAGCCTGAAATGAGAAGGAAGCTATGTGATTCACCGAGTTTGTTGTTAAGCTACTGAACAAACCATTCCCCTTTAAAACAATTAATTTTAAATGGTGCTAGAGGCTCTAGTAGGATTTCCTTCTTCAAAAAATTAGAGTAGTCAAAAGTGACAGCTTCAAGGTAGTAAGAAGGAAGATTGCTGAAACCTAATTTGGATTTAGTCACAATATAGAGGAAAGAAATAAAAGCTGTAGAGAATTAAGAACAAATTGCTGCATGGATATTGCCAGAGATGATGGATTAAGAAAAGCTATTGTTGTTAGGTGCCATCAAGTCAATTCTGACTCACAGCCACCCTCGGTACAACAGAATGAAACACTGCTCGGTCCTGCACCATCGGCACGATCGTTGCCATGCGTGGGTTGTGGTGATGGTGCAGAATGTTGAAGGTACTGTGGACTGCTAAAAGAATTAACAAACCCGTCTTGGAAAAAGAGCAGCCGGAATGCTCCTTGGAAGCAAGAATGGCCAGAATTCATCTCACCTACTTTGGTCCTGTTGTCAGAAGGGACCGTTCTCTGGGGAAGGACACCATGCTTGGTAAAGTGGAGAGTCAAGAAAAGAGCAGTAGTCCCTCAACAGAATGGATTGACACGGTGGCTTCACAATGGGCTCAGGTGTAGTAGCGATCGTGAGGCTGGCACAGGACCAGACAGTGTTTTGTTCTGTTGTATATAAGGTCTCTATGAGTCACAGATGACTCGACGGCACATAACGGCAGCAACAAGTTTGAATCTCATCTGTTACTTACTGTATGGTATTGGAAAAATGAACCTCTCTGCTTAGTTTTCTCATGTATAAAATGAGGATAATAATATTACTTAACTTATAAGGAGAGTTTAGTATATTAGCTAATTCACATAAAACACTTAGAACAAAGCCTGACAAATTGAAACTGTCAAAAATGTTAGCGGTTATTGAGAGGCAGTCTAGCATAATGATGTTGTTGTTGTTAGGTGCCGTCGAGTCGTTTCCGACTCATAGCGACCCCATGCACAGCAGAACGAAACACTGCTCGATCTCTCGCCAGCTCCACGATTCCTGCTATACTTGAGCCCATCACCACAGCCACCGTGTCAATCCATCTCGTTGAAGGCCTCCCCCTCTTTCGTCGACCCTTCACCCTACCAAGCACGACATCCTTTGGTTTAGAAATATCACTTTTGCAAGGTAACAAATATATCCAAAAGGGACAAAAAAAAAAAAGAACTAACAGATCTGTCCTGGAGGAAGTGCACCCGAAATGCTCCTTGGAAGCAAGAATGGCCAGACTTTGTCTCACCTATTTTGGTCATGTTGTCAAAAGGGACCATTCCTTGGAGAAGGATGTCATGCTGTAGCATAATGATAGGGCCATGGAAAGCTAACGTGCTGGGTTTGTATTCTTATTCTGCATTTATTGTTTGAGTAAATGTGTGCAAGTTGTTTTACAGCTCTGTGCCTTAGTTTTTCATGCACAATATGGTGATTAGAATAGCACTGAACACATACAGTTGTTAGGAAAAGTATATGAGTTACTGCATGCAAAATATGCTGAGAAGTGCTGGGATATACTGAACAGTAGCCATAAGTCTTCTATTAAAAAAAAAAAAAAAAAAAAAACTCACTGCCATCAAGTCGACTCCAACTCATAGAGACCCCATTTGTGTTTCCGAGGCAGTAAATCTTTATAGAAGTAGATTGCCCCGTCTTCCTTCTGTGCTGTGGAGTGGCTGTTAGGTTTGAACTGCCAACCTTCTGGTTAGCAGTCAAGTGCCTTAGGCACTACACCACTACAGCTCCTATGTCTTGTATTATTACTTTTATATTTGTTTTGTCCCTTTTGGATATATTTGTTACTTTGCAAAAGTGATATTTCTAAACCAAAAATCTGATAATGACATTCACGTGTTTTGCACTTGTTGGTTTTCCACTGGTTACTCCCTTAGCTTGGCGTAACAGAACCTTCATGGTCTGAAAAACCTCTTGAGCTTCATCTCTCTCCACCCTTTCCCATTGAACCTTGAATTCTAATCAGACTAAGCTACTTGACCTTCTTTAAGTGGGCTACTTTCTCTCATGGCTACCTATCATGGCAAATGCTGCATCTTCTACTAGAAACATTCCTTATATCCCACTGACTTAGCTAACTCCCACCTATGCTTTCAAAATTTAGCTAGTGATATCAAATTCTCCAGAATACCTCCTAAATACCATGGCTACCTTGTGCACTACACCCACACACGTGCAAAAACATACCCATATGTGCAAGTAGATCCTTCCTTGAGGACCCATAGTTCTCTGTGCTCATTTCTATATTTAATATCTAATAAGTTGCAATTAATCATATATTTCTGTTTCTCTCCACTAGAGATGAGCTATGTGCTTAAGCAATGAGCAGTAGCATCTGGAGCATTGTAGGCACTCAATAAATATTTAATCAACCAATAAATGAAGGCTCTCATCTACCATTTCCCTTTTATTTGAGAGTGCATGTGAACTTTCTGTATTTTGTACTTGCAGTTGCTTTTGTGGAACTGCCTTGATAAAATGGCAGCAACAACTAGAGGGATTCTGTTAAGATCAAAGTTGAACACATCCTCTGGATAATGAAGAATCATGAGAGGCTTAGGAGACTTTGCACCAATGTGTTGAGTGCAGCCCAGGTGAAAGAAGTCATGAAAATCTCCCTGAGCCTGTCTATTCCATAACTTCAGGCAAGTGTATACCTGGTTAAAGTCTACTATTTTAATTCCCCACTCACATCAAATGCCACAATATTTTTTATGAAATTGAAAGCTTTTGAGTGCTATAAGTGAGAGATTCAAACCACTAACTCCAATGAGGTAGGCTCTGTGTCTCAGCTTCCAACAACTCTCTAAGCAGTCAGGTGCCGTGGATTGGGGCTCTATTAGCCAGAGAGTGCATTGATTTCCTATTGGAAGGAGGGTCCAGGTCTGAATCCCTTCGATAAGTACCAAGAAAGGTGAGGAGACAAAAGAGTTTCCTAACTTTTTAGATGTAATCAAGCAACTGATAGATTCTTGGTTCTTAAAAATATTTAAGAATGAGGAGGTTATGCTTTTGATATATTTTGAAGAAGAAAAATAACTGTGAGAATGACATACTGCTGACAGAAATGGGGCAGGCTTTCTCAAGGCCTCAACAAAAAAGGAAGACAGTCAGGATCACTAATGAGTTCTTCTACTGAATCCACTCAACTCATAAAGGTTCTAAATATATATGTAAAATGAGCAAAAATAGTTTTATGAAACAGACCTATATTTTCTAGGTAGGAAAGATAAATGAAAGGAAAAATATACCAATAAAACTAATTAAAAGGATAAAGAAATAACTTTTTTTTTTTGTTTATATTTCTAATACAGAAAAAGGAAGATGGGGCAATCTGCTTCCATAAAGATTTACCACCTTGACGACCCAAGGGAGGTCACAATAAGTCAAAATAGACTTGATGGCAGGTTTTTTTTTTTTTTTCAATACAGAGAAACAGAATTGTTTTTCAACAATGTGTTCTCACTACTAGAGTATGTCATCAGTGTTCAGGGTAAGAGTGAAAGACAGAATTTTTATTCCTTGCAATATATGTACATAGTGGGATCTTTGGCATTTCCTTTGGAGCTAATAATTCTCTCCTAGTTGCTGGCTTGAAGTTCTTGTGTTGCTGCAAAAATAGGAATAGAAGCAATAAACAACTGATTGGGATATTTTATGTAAGAAACTGCAGTTCATAAAAAAGTGGCAGCAAAATAACTGACTACAATTTTGATCTGACTATGAAAATAATATATATCAGTTGAACAGCAACTAGAAAATGATGTGTCCTGAAAATGTGGGCCCAGTAAAATACATACAGGACTGCTCAGTATAATTTAACTCATCCTGCACCATAAACATCACTCTAGAATTTAGGACAAAAGAAGCTAATATGTTCTAAAAAGGGTTCTACAGCCTTATATTCCAACCTGTGATACAGTGAAACCTGAGAGAGTGGGAACTTGATGGGACTGTCTTGTTCTTCCAGGTCTTGAAAGCTTGCAAGTTTTCTGTCTCTGACATGGTACAGTCTTACCACATTTCCATCACAATTAGTAGAAAATATTTGAGTTTTCTTCTCTGACATGTTTCTGCCTTACTTACACAGTGTTCAGCTTTTGCAGGTTTTACTGTATACCCTTGTTACATGATGGTCCCTAAAAAGATAATAACATTGTTGTTGTTGTTAGGTCCCCTCAAGTCTTCTCCGACTCATAGCAACCCTACGTACAGCAAATTACCACCCAGTCCGGCGCCAGCTCCACGATCCTTACTATACTTGAGCCTATTCCCATAGCCACTGTGTCAATCCATCTCGCTGAAGGCCTTCCCCTCTTTCGTCGACCCTCCACCTTACCAAGCATGACTTTCTTCTCTGAATTGTCCCTTCTGATAGCATGACCAAAGTAGGTCAGAAGAAGTCTGACCATTCTTGCTTTCAAGGAGCATTCCAGCTGCACTTCCTCCAGGACAGATCTGTTAGTTCTTTTAGCAGTCCACGGTACTTTCTGCATTCTTCGCCAGCACCACAACTCAAAAGCATCAATTCTCCTTTGGTCTTCCTTATCCATTGTCCAGCTCTCATATGCATATGAGGCAATTGAAAATACCAAGGCTTGTGTTAGGTGCACCTTAGTCCTCGAAAAGACATCTTTGTTCCTCAGCACTTGAAAGAGGTCCTTTGCAGCCGACTTGCCCCGTGCTATACATCTGATGTCCTGACTGCTGCTTCCATTGGCATCAATTGTAGAAGCAAGCAATGTGAAGTCTTTGACAACTTCAATATTTTCTCCATTTATCATGATGCTGCTTACAGGTCCAGTTGTGAGGATTTTTGTTTTCTTTATATTGAGATGTAATGCATATTTCAGACTGTATTCTTCAATCTTCATCTGTAAGTGCTTCAAGTCATCCTCACTTTCAGCAAACAAAGTTGTGAAGACAGCATATCGCAAGTTATTAATGATTCTTCTTACAATCCTGATCATGTTCTTCATCATACAGTCCAGCTTCTCAGATTATTTGTTCAGCATATAGATTAAATAAGTATGGTGAAAGGATACAACCCTGATGCACTCCCTTCTTGATTTTAAGCCATAGTGCGTCCCCTTGTTCTGTTCAACCAACACCTCCTGGTCTATGTACAGCTTCCTTATGAGAACAATTAAGTGTTCTGGAATTCCAACTCTTCTCAATGTTATCCACAGTTTGTTATGATCCACACAATTAAATGCTTTTGCATAGTCAATAAAACAGGTATACATCTTTGTGGTATTCTTGGTTTTAAGCCAAGATCCATCTGACATTAGCAGTGATATTCCTTGTTCTATGTGCTCTTTTGAATCCAGCTTGCACATCTGGAAGTTCTCTTTCAATATACTGCTGCAACCATTTTTGAATTATCTTCAGTAGGATTTTACTTGCATGCTATATTAATGATATTGTTCAATAATTTCCATATTCTGTAGGATCACCTTTGTTTGGAATGGATTAAAAATATGGATCTCTTCCAGTCAGTTGGCCAGGTAGCTGTCTTCCATATCTCTTGGCATAGTCAAGTGAGTGCCTCCAGCAGGGCATCCATTTTTTGAAACATCTCAATGGGTATTCCGTCAATTCCTGGAGCCTTGTTCTTTGTCAATTCCTCCAGTGCAGCTTCAACTTCTTCCTTCAGTACCATTGGTTCTTGATCATATGCCATCTCCTGAAATGGATGAAGATTGACCAAGTCTTTTTGATACAGTGACTCTGTGTATCCCTTCCATCTTCTTTTGATGTTTCCTGCATCATTCAATATTTTGCCCATAGAAACTTTCAATATTGCAACTCGAGGCTTAAATTTTTCCCTCAGTTCTTTCAGCTTGAGAAATGCTGAGTGTGTTCTTCCCTTTTGATTTTCTAACTCCAGGTCTTTGAACATTTCATTATAGTAACTGGCTTTGTCTACTTGAGTTGCTCTTTGAAATCGTCTATTCATCTCTTCTATCTTGTCATTTTTTCCATTTGCTTTAGCTACTCTCCACTTAAGGACAAGTTTCAGAGTCTCTTCTGACATACATTTTTTTTTTCTCATCTTTTTAATGACCTCTTGCTATTTTCATGCATGATGTTCTTGATGTCATCCCACAATTCTTCTGGTTTTTTGTCATTGGTGTTCAATGCATCAAATCTATCCTTTAGATGGTCTCTAAATTCATGAGGGATATATTCAAGGTCATATTTTGGCTCTCATGGACTTGTTTT
>NW_006921601.1:22422294-22426002 GCF_000298275.1 Orycteropus afer afer | reverse complement strand
ATAAGGTTTTCCCTGGCCAATTCTTTGAGAAGTGGATGGCCTCTTCCTTCTTCCTAGTCTGTCTCAGTCTGTAAGCTGCATTGTAACCTGTGCACCACATGCAAACCTGCTGGCATTTGAAACACAGGTGGCACAGCCTCAAGCCTCACAACAACATGCAAGCCACCACAGTATAACAAATTGAAAGACCAGTTTGTCTCCCTTAGATCTTCAAAACCTCTTTGCCCTCCTCTTACCAGGCTCCTGCTGCTGCTTGGTCAATCCTCACCTAGTTTGTATTTCCCCCCACTTCCTTGCCTCTTAGGGAGTAGGGCCTGTGTCCCTCCCCTTACTTGGATCTCTGCCACTGCTCAGTCAGTCATCACCCCCAAATAAATGATGTATCAATCAAAGCCAGTCTAACTGGAGAAAGGGTTTTCTTAAGATGTATCTACTAAGGTATGATATCCAGGTTAAAAAGAAGTGTAGTTCAGCACTTTAGAAACAAGCAACATGGTAAAGGGAAAGAGAAGTATTTTGAACAGATACAATACATGAAGGGTGTACAAATGGTCAATAAATACAGGAAGGAGTTGGTCATCAGAAAAATGCAAATTAAACCACAATAAGATACCACTACCAACTCATAAGAATGACTGAAATGAAAGGGACTGACCATACTAAGTGTTGGTAAGGACATAGCAATTAGAACTATCATACATTATTGTTACAAATGTGAAACAATACCAAAAACAACAACAACAAAAAATCTTGAAAAATTGAAGCTTTACCCCACCACCCACTAACATTGAGTCAATTATAACTCATAGCAACCCCCATTGGGCTTCCAAGGCTATAAATCTTTATGGGAGTAGATTGCTTCATCTTCTTTCCACAGAGTGGCTGGTGAATTTGAACCACCAACCTTCTGGTTAGCAACCAAATGCCTTACCCACTACACCACCAGAGCTCCAAAGTGAAGCTATCACCCAGCAATTTTCTAGATACTGACCCAAGATAAATAAAAACCTGTGTTCACAGAATGCATTTCTAGTAATAGTTCATGACAGCTCAGGTGTCTATCATAAGAGAATGAATAAACAAATGGTATAGTCACAAAATGGGATACTATTCAGCAACATATGTATCACAACACAAATGAATTTCAAATACATTTTGGTGAGTAAACAAAACTTTACTTAAAAACTATGCTGTATGATTCCATTTATATTAAAGTCTAAAACAGGCAAATTGATTTCTGGAGGAAAAATCAAAGTAGAGTTTACCCATGTGGATGGAGGGACAGGTAAGGAATGTGAGAGAACTTTCTGGGGTAATGTTAATGTTCTATATGTTAATAAGTGTTTGAGTATGCAAGTGTCTGCATTTGTGAAAGGTTAATGATTGTATACTTGTGATTTGTGCATTTTATGTATCTAAATTTTATATTAAAAGAAAAAAATATGTAAGCGAATACTGAACTCTAATGATATGCATGCTGATGTATTTAAGGTGGAGTTCACTGATGCTTGCAAATTACTTTTAAGAGCTTTGAAAAGTGAGACTGATTGATGTATAGATAGAAAGGTGAATAAATAGGTAAATACATGATACTGCAAATATGGAAGAATGTTAATGGCAGAGTCTAGGTGATGAATACACAGGGATTCACTATAAAAAACTTTTGGCTTCACCATGTATTTGAAAATCGTCATGATACAATATAGAGAAAACAATCCAGTCTCTCAAAATAGGCGAAAAGTATCTATTCTCCATCCTCATTCTACTGTAGTTAAGCTTCAGTCCCATGACTATATGAAGCCACCAATGACTGCCATATTGCTAAACCAAGTGGTCAGTGATAGATAAGAGGACTGATACCTTAGCATGAATAAAAACATGATCATCAAACTGTACTAGTTTCTTCACCACCAGGCATTTTTCACAGATTGAATTGTGTCCCCCCAAAATATTTGTCAACTGGGCTTGGCCATGATTCTCAGTAGTTTGGCAGTTATGCAATGATGTAATGTGGCAGTTATATAATGATCTCCTATGATGTGACCCACCAGCCACTCCTCGGAAGGAAGGTTGGGCAATCCTACTTCTGTAGTGATACTGCCTCGGAAACCCAAGGAGGGGTCGCTATGAGTCGGGGCCGACTCGACAGCAAATAACAACAACATGATGTGACCTGATGTGATAAGCCAATCAGTTCTAAGAAGATTAGAATGAGATGCAGTACCCTGAATCTGGTCACAGCCCTGACCCAATGCAAGGAGAGTTTCCCTGGGATGTGGCCTGTAACACTTTTTTCTTAGATGAAAGGGAGAAACAAGCAGAGAGAGGAGGCCCTACTACCAGGAAGGAAGAAGAGCCAGGAGCAGAGCATATCCTTTGGACTCACCGTTCCTGTGCTGAGACCTTCCTAGGTCCAAGAGATACACAGAGAGAAAGTCTTCCCCTAGAGCTGACACACTGAATTTGGACTTCAGCTTCCTAAACTATAGAGAATAAATTTCTGTGTGTTAAAGTGACCCACTTGTGGTATTTCCTTTAAAACAGCGAAATAACTCAGCATTCTTCCCCACCTTGCAATCACAAGGAAACAAGAACAAAAAGTAAAGGAAAAAACTGACATTTAAGAATATCCTGGATGAAGCAGTAAAATGTGCTAATTTTATTAAATCTCTGCCCTTGCGTACTTTTTCAATATTCCATATGACGAATCGGGAGGTACACATAAAACACTTATAATGTGGACCAAACGACAATGATTATCGCTACAAAAAGATTAGCTCTAGAAAACTTATGTGATTGAGTTGAGAACTTAATTAGGCCTTTTGGGGGGTGGTGGATAACATTTTTAGTCAAACAAACACCGACAAACTCGGGTATTTGGCAGACATTTTCTCAAAATGAACAAAGTGAACCTATCACTTCAAGGAAAACAGCTAACAATATTTGATTAGCAATAAAAGTCAAGCCTTTCAACAAAAATTAGAGTTATTTTATTTTTTTTTAATGTGTCACTATGAGCTTGAAAGCTTCCCAATACCCAAACACCTTTCTGGTGAGATCAGTGGTAACACTAACAATTTGATTTTTAAAAAGTTATGTAATGAAATACACAAATATTTGGAAGACATGTATAACTCAGTGACTCACTATTTTTCAAATGATCATTAACAAAATCACAAGTAGATAAAAGATATAAAATTCAAAATGGACTAAGGATTTTTAATATAGTAGAACATGAAAAATTCATTGCTATGATTTTAAATTCCACATTATATTTAACATTTAAGAAACTACCACCTCAGGCTTTTGGTATGGTTTCAATGAATAGCCACAATTATCTGAACATACTATTATTTTCATTCTTCCTTTTCTAATTATCAGTGTGAGGCTGTCTATTCTTCATGTATTTTCAACAACATCAACAAATTGAGTATAGAAGCAGACATGTGAATTCAGAATCCAGCCGTCTTCTATTAAGCTGTACAATAAAGTGATTTACCAAAAATGTAAAACAATGTGACTCTTAGCGCTTTTTTTTTAATTTTGAAAATAGTTTTTTTTCAAAAAAATATTTTGTATTAAATGTAATTTAATTGTTGATTTTAGATGAATAATTTTTAAATTTCTCTGTTTAAGTTTCTAATATGATAAATATTACTATACATAACCCACATAAACAAAATCACTTTGGGTTCTTTCATAATTTAA
>NW_006921601.1:22402609-22421897 GCF_000298275.1 Orycteropus afer afer | reverse complement strand
TTATATCTATATCTATATCTATAGTAGTTAAAGTTACGTGTTGACTTAGCTGGTTTTGAGTGTTTGGGCAGCTGGTTGTAGTTAATCCCCATGATGAGACTGGCAATCAACTCCATGGTGGAATCTGCTGCAAGTAGCTGAGTAGGGATGTGGTCTGGTTCCCTATATAAGGAAAAGCTTTGGGAATGGTGTGCAGCTTTTTGGTATACTTGGACCCTGCATGTAGCTGAGTCTTCATTTTGTAGCCTACCATGTTTCCTGCTGATCTTGGGACTGTCTCTGGACTTCAATTAGTGGCCTGTCTTGCTGTTTGGTAATATTGGGACTGTGCCATTTTATCTGTTGACCTTTGACTTGTTAGCCTCAGTGGCCAGCAGCTGCTTGAGTCAAGAGATGCCTCTAGCTCCTGTGGGCTGGGAACAAGAGGCAGAGCTGAAGTCCAAGGTCAAGTAGATTTCACCCAGACCTTACAGCTTGGCACTTTGAACTTGGACTTCTGGTCTCCGAAACTTTAAGAGAATAAACTCTTGTTTATATACAATCTATCTATATATAGAGAGAGAGATCTAAAGCTTTATAGAAATTGTCATCAGCTTGTATCCTATTATATTTTTAATAGTTGTCTAGCACCTATCTCATTAAATTGTAAGCCATGAGAAGTGGGCCTGGATCATCCTTGTTCATTGATTTATCTGCACCTGGAAGAGGAATTGGCACATAGTGGGGATGCTCAATAACTATTTGGTTACATGATTAAGTCCTCATTTTAAAGATGAAGAAACTGAGTGTTAAAGAGGTTATGTAACTAGGTCTCATAATAAGCAGCTGATCTGGGATTCAAATTCAGCTCTAAAATTACAAAGTTTATGCTCGAGATTAAATTACTCCATCAAACTGATTCTGTAGTGAGAATTTGGAGGTGATCTTGTCACAGCAACATCTAACTTTAAAATCAAGAGACTTCTAGCTTTTATGAGCTTTTATTTTATAGCATTTTATGCTTAACATGAAAGTATTCTAGAACCAGAGGGAACTTTAAAGATATTCATAGAATTGAAGACTAAGTATTAAGGCAATGTGTATGGAATCAAGACCATATTCTCAGATAAAGCACACCAGGATTCCAGTCACCAAGATGTGAAGATTAGTCTGATGTCCACTTCCTCACTTCTCCATTATCTGACACCTGATGCCCCCCACTTCTTTTTTGCTGAGTTCCATAATTCGCTGTAAGGTCTCACAGACTGTAGACTATACTTATGGTTTTTTTTTTGTAGTTTATTAGGGTAAAATGATACAACCTAGGAGTAAATAGATACAATTTAGAAATAAAAAGATAGCAGCATCAGGAAGAGGTACACAAGCAAGGGCTAAGACTTCTGTTTTCTCAAGGAGAACATATCTCTTCCTTCAATAGGGACAGCTCTCAGAGCAGAAAAACACTCAGTCCCGTGTTCAAAGTCTTTACCTGTCAGTTCACGTGCTCATTATCAGTTACCAGGTGGGCTCCCTAGGCAAGAGGGTGCCCAGCAAATTCTCAGGTGTAGTCAATATGCCTTGATTACTCAGGAAATCTGCCTAAGGTTGTTTTCCAAAAAAAGAAGGGCAAAGCCTAAATAAGGGAATTCATTGTACCAAACCATGGAAGTCAGATGAAGTGGCTTTCAGTTTTTCTGCCTCATCCCCAGCTCTTTCTTTTCTTAAACCCCAGAGGATGAGAAATAGAGGAAGAAGTGTACCTGGTGTGCCAAATTAAGTTTAATTTTCTGATCACCATAGAGCTACTTTTCCATAGCTCACAACATAGCTGACATTGTACACCTCTTTTAGATGTGTGTCTTCATGCATGGCACCCAGCTACACAAAGCAGATGCTGCCCAATCGGAGGCTGTAGGTCTGAGGTAGAAGCACACTGTGGCAATGCCAGCATGTGATAGAGGTACAACCTCCGAGTCTACAGAGAACAAGAACCTTTGGAAAGACCCTTGACAAATCTCTATTGCAATTCAATTATCTTTGACACCAAAGTGGGGGGGGAGGGGGGGAATTTTATTATCAAATAATTTCAAATGCCATAAGTCAGCAACCAAAGCAATTGTGATCCAAAGTGTCACAAAAGAATATGTATATGTGTTCTTGTGTTCACAGGTAACATAGCTGGGGAATAGGAAGAAAAGGGAAAATGTGTCTCTTATACCTTGTCCTAAGATTGCTCAAGGCAATTCTAGTTTCCCACCAATTTCCCAGGCTGAGGGAAATACCCTTGATCTATGCTGGTTTTAAACACTGAGTAGCTACTTAAGGTGGTAAGCTCCCCAGCTTCTAGAATATAGTAGATGCTCAATAATTACGCATTGAAGGACTAATTTTCCACTACGTCAACACGTATTACAAGCATTCACCATAAACATGAATCCTCAAATCTGGAAACACATTGGTTGCCCTGAATACAAAACAAATATCATCAGCCACTTCTCAGAAGGAAGATGGAGCAATCTACTTCCGTAGTGATACTGCCTCGGAAACCCAAGGAGGGGTCACTATGAGTTGGGGCCGACTCGACGGCACATAACAACAACAATAGCAGAGGTTGATTTGTAATCAAAGTGGTTTATATACTTCTGTTGCTAAAGAAAATAATATTTTACTTTTAGAGAGAGCTTATCTGCAGATTAATGCTGTCTGATTAAAAATAATGACTTAGCCTACAGCTCTACTACAAAATATGGAATAGTGACATTTACCTCTTCTAGAGGAAATTCAAACACCGTATCAATTGGGAAGGGAGATTAAAGCAGATATTTAAGTTCAAAACATTTGAGTTAATAATTAATTTGAAATTATTCTAATTAATTTATTTGCTCCTTGTTTTTCCCTATTGCTGACACTGTCAGGTATTGGCGGCTCAGTGGTAGATTCTTGCCTTCCATGCCACAGCCCTGGTTTCAATTCCCAGTCAGTGCCCTTATGCACTGCCACCAGCTGTCTGTCAGTGGTCAGTTGTGTGCCTCCATGATGCTGAATAGGTTTCAAGGGGACTTTTAGACTTAGAGAAACAGGGAAGAATGGCCTGGCAATTTACTTGTGAAAAATCAGTCAATGAAAATCTTATGGATCACAAGGGTCCCATCCACGACCAGTCATGGGGATGATAGAGGCAGGGCTTGAAACCAGATTATTCCAGTTCAACTCTGTGGTATAGTGACTTATTTAATGTGGCCCTTCTAGTCTTGATCTTTGTAACTCCTACCTAATGACTGGGTGGGACTTTGCAAATGTGAGGTGCTTGTGGCCCACCAAGGAGATTGGATAGCTTGCTAATAATGTAAGGTGCCTGGCACCCTTGTGGGGGTGAGACCATGCAAATAAGACATATGAATCCTAACATGGAGATTGGTCAATTTGTCATCCAGATAGGCTTAAAGTGAGCCACCCCAGAGGAGAGAAGGGGAAAATTCCACTATCACCAAGAAAGAAGAGCAGAGAACAGAGAACATCCTTTGAACCCAGGATCCCTGAAGTGAGAACATCCTTGACCCAGGAGACAGAGAAAGCTGTAACAAGTTGCTGAGACAGCGAGAGACGGTGGGAAGAAGTAGCAGAGAAATGATGGCGACATAATCTATCAAAAGACCAGCAGAAGATGATGCAGTGGGCTTCCAGACCCACAGAAGAAAAAAGCTGAGTGCCTTTGGGCAGAATGCTGGCTGGCAGCATGAAATGCCTCTGGGAACTTGGTAGAGCTAAATTTGCCCACCCATGGAGCCAGAGCTGAGTGTCATGGGGCAGGAACCTTGCTGGAGTGGGGTGAACCTAGGTATACCTACTGACAGAGCTAAAAGAGCTTTGTAACACCTGCCCAAGAAAGGCAGAGGCCAGGCCGAGGCTGAGAAGCCAAGAGCCAAAGAGAGGCATACTTGAAGGTATGGCTGAGAAAAGGCTGTCCTGATCAAAGAATTATGTGCTGAGCATTCCTGAACCTGAATTGAAGCCTGTTACTTCTGTAATAAATCCCATTTTTGAGAGTATTGTCTGTGAGTTCTGTGTGGCCATTGCAGTGAATTACCAAACCCAGCAGAGAAGTAGAGTGCCATGAGAGGGACAGCTGGTGTCAGAATTGGTAAAAACCTTGGAAGGTGGCAGCATGTCTGGGCTTGTAGGAATCAGCCTTGGGTTGCTGATGGTGATTCTGTTTCCTCTTCATAAGGCTGGAAGAAGTCAGAGGAAGATGCCACCCCCACGTCCTTTTTGCAGGATCTGTGAATATCATCTGGGGATCTTGCTACAATGTAGATTCTGATTCAGTACATCTGGGGTGAAAACGCAAATTCTCTGTCAGGAGCCAAAGGGGAATAAATTAGTTGGAAGCCTTGGCAGCATTTAGTTCAGTTGTGCGTGGGGGTGCCATGAGTCCAAGGCTTACTCAATGGCAGCTAACAACATAATTCATTTTATGTCCTGATTTCACCATCTGTACTGTTCAGGCATTAACACAATCTAAGAGTTTAATTAATTTTTGTTGAATTGTTTTAATACAGTGACTCCCAATGTGAGGTTCTCGGAGGACTCCAAGGGGCAGTGATATGCTGAAGCTATCTTCTATCATCGTGCAAGAATCAATTGCCTAATTGCCAAGAATTTTACCAAGAAAAAACAAACCAGACTCGCTGCCATCGAGTCAATTCTGACTCATAGCAACCCCCATGGGGTTTCCGAGGCTGTAAATCTTTATGGAAGTAGATTGCCCCTTTTTCCTCTCATGGAGCCACTGATGGGTTTGAACCACTGATCTTCTGGTTAGCAGCCAGCTTTTAAACATAATCATTATTAAAAATTAAATGATAAAAACTTAAAATTAGACAAATTATAATAAAAAACATTAATAAATACTCAAAACCCATTGTTGTTGTTGTTGTTAGGTGCCATCCAATGGTCTCAGACTCATGTTGTTGTTGTTGTTGTTGTTATGTGCCGTCGAGTCGGCCCCGACTCATAGCGACCCCTCCTTGGGTTTCCGAGGCAGTATCACTACGGAAGTAGGATTGCCCAACCTTCCTTCCGATGAGTGGCTGGTGGGTTTGAACCGCCAGCCGTCTGGTTAGCAGGCAAATGTCTTAGCCACTATGCTACCAGAGCTCCCCCTCTCAGACTCATAGAGACCTTAATGTACAACAGAAAAGACACTATCCAGTCCTGTGCCATCCTGGTGATCCTTGCTATACCTGAGGCCATTGTTGCAGCCACTCTGTCAATCCATCTTGTTGAGGGCTTTCTCCTTTTTTGTTTACCCTCCACTTTACTAAGTATGATATGCTTCTCCAGGGAATGGTTCCTTCTGACAACATGACCAAAGTAGGTGATACTTCCTAATTATTTCACTACATTTTACTATTATCGATGCTCTTGAGGTTATTTATATCTGTTGCATTTGTGTGGTAGAAATGCTACTATGCATCTCTTCCTAACTCTGGATTATCAGTCACGTTGGAAGTAGCTACACTTCCAACAATGAGCAAATGTTACAAATTGCCACCCATATGAGCTAGCTATTAAAACATACTACTTGCAGACACCTTTTCAAGGGTTGACCAGGTCCTCCCTTTTTCAATTTTGCATGTATGTATGAGGCCAGATTTTCTTCACATGTTAACCAAAACAACATATGAAAACAGAAGAAGCAGGTAAGAGATGCCAACTGTAAGCCAGATACTAAATTTTCAAAAATGTAAACCTATGTCTCTTTTCCCCAATATTTTTCATAAAAAATATATTTGTATTAACATGCAATAGATTTTATTGGTATTTTAAAATTGATTAGTGGGGATTTTTAAATCTCTTAGTTTCGATTTCAATTGCTAGTATGGTAAATACTGATAGATAGAACCCACATAGGCACAAACTCTTTGGGAGTCCTCAATAATAAGAGTATGAAGGAGTCCTGATATCAAAGTTTGAGAACTATTCATGTAATAGCGTAGGAAACCATGCCTTCAACTCTGACAATCTCACTTACATCTGTTTATGTTGTGATATACACACTTGTGTGTGTTCATGTGTGTGTGTGTGACTTAGTGTAGTCAAACTAGAAAAACAGTCCATATGCCTATGTGACCTTGGGGAAATTCACTTAACTCCAAATCATTATAGTTCATTTGCAAAAAGGCAGTGCTAGACAAGATGATTTCAATGAACCTTTTTGGCTCTTAGATTCTGTGACTATGAGAATTATTAATGACCTTTGCAGTTTGAAGGCTGTAGAAATGTTTCTGCTTTGTCTTCTTTTTCATACCTCCAACCCACATCATCACTAAGGAAGGGCAATCTACTTCTGTAGTGATACTGCCTGGGCAACTCAAGGAGGGGTCGCTATGAGTCGAGGCCGACTTGACGGCACACAACAACAACAGCACCAAGGCATTTGACTGCTAAATAGAAGGTTGGAGGTTCAAACCCACCAGCCCATCCACGGAAGGAAGACTGGGCAATTTACTTCCCTAAAGACTTACCACCTCCGAAACCCAAAGCAGGTTGCTATGAGTTGGACTCAACTAGGTGGCAGTGAGCTTGGTTCTCCACCTGAGCTCCTGCTCCCAAGAGGATTTAACATTGGATTACATCACAATTAGAGAAATCACTACTTCAGTTGTCAAAAAATCAGACCAGTTCTGGACTAGACCGTATGCTATGTAGCAGACACAATAACGCTGTGCAGATCAACAAAACGCCATGATTTGGTGTCAGCCCATCCATCAGGTGGAAAATGAAACCACTAAAGCAGCCTGTGTGACTGAATTTATTAAAGCCAACTGTTAGCCAGGCGCTGCTTTGCACCTTCCCACAGCAGCAGAGTTAAACGTAGACATAGGCTGCCTGAGTATATTCTCTTTACTATGCAAACACCATGGAAAGGATCTGCTTGGTGTTCTTACAAGTGTGTGAATTATCACTCTTTGTCCCAGACAGGTCTGTCTGCTTTGCTTCCAAAATCACTGCGGCAAAATGCAAATGATGTATGAAATGAAAGGCCAAGTGCGCCAAGACTGCAGCTTCGCTTTCGAATCACATCTGCGGCTCCTTTCTCCTCAGCCAGAGCGTTATGTGAAATCGCAGCCTGGTCGGCTGGGAATTCAATTTCCAGATCCTCTCCCAACTCTATAAACAAACGACCACGGAAAACCAACCCCACCCGGCGCCAAGGTGCGCGGGAGTTGGGAATGAGCTAGGGAGTGCGTGCGTGCGCCCGCATTGCTGGGCCTGGACTGACTTGAGCCCCACTGAGGCCTGCCTGGTCGGGATAGGAGCAGAGGAAGCAGAGCTGCTCTAAAATGGCTGCCAGCAATGCGGCTACCAGGAATGGACGGCAGGGTGCTTAGAACATCTGCCTTCCCAAGCGGCCCAGTGCGATCCGCCGCGCAGCCAGCGCGCCTCCACCTCTCGTTAGCACCACAGGCGGGGCCTAAACGCACCGCTTTTGGGGTATTTCCCAAGGCCAAGGCCAAGCTACTGCCACAGCTTCATTTAAATCTGCAGAAGGCCACCTCCTTACAGCCCTCCCCTCGGCGGCACATGCGGCGAGGCATCGCCATGGCAACCTTCCTTTCTTCTCCTCTAACATTATTGAACAGCTGAGACACGGGCAGTCCCTGAACTTGTTACTGCACAAGTTAATGCGGTCCTTGGAGGGCTTGGTTTCCTAACTAATGCTCTTTGCGCAACTGCCTCCTGAAGCTAGAAAACCTACCCGTGTGTTTCAAACGTTCTCCCCAGCACTTTTGGGCCAGCATTACAAGCAAATCAGTGAATCTGACAATTCTTCTAGGCAGTGCAGCTAAATAAACTAGAAGGAAGCAAGGATTCAACTCTGACCTTAATTCCCTGATTTGAACCTTGAGACTGTTTTGACGTTTAGAGACTTCAGTTTCTCAAGATGCAAACCATAATTGTACAGCTTCCTTCTCTCCCTTTCTGCCTGCCTGTAACTACTTAGTATTGGAAGGTTTTATTTACTGGTGCAATTAAACTCTATAGTTATGGCCAATCAGAATGCCCAGTGAAATGGCCTTGGGGGAAATAAATTAGCTAAGTTTGCATTTTAATTGTGACTAAATAAAAATAGTAATTCCAAAGGATCAAATTGTGTAAGCTCTTTAACGATCAAAGGTATGCAAATTAAAACAACAAAAATACGCTGTTTGATAAGGATTTTTTATTTTTATTAAGCACTAGTGCTGACAAGTGTGTCATAGAACACTCTCACACTGCTGGTGAAGTGGTGAATCAGTACAAGCTCCCTGGAGGAATTTTTTCAAGAAATAATTACAGGTTTTAACAAAATATAGCTGCAAAGATGCTCAGAGCTGCAGTTACAATCATTTTAAAAATCAAGCTAAATGTTCAAAAATAGAGGATTGGCTAAGCAAAATCAAATACAAGGGGATACTGTGTATCATTTTTAAATGAAATGAAAGAATTCATAATTCCTTGAAAGATTTTTTAATGATGTATGGCTGAGAGAAAAGTAGAAAGTAGTGCTTAATCTGATCCAGTTTTTATTTTATTTAAGTGTATATAACAAGGAAAACGTTATCAGTAGTTATGTCTATTGGTGGAATTACAGTTCTCTTGCTCCATAAGCACTTGACTGCTAACCCAAAGCTCAGTAGTTTGAACCCACCTGAAACACTGGCGGAGAGAACACCTGGCAATCTGGTCCGGTAAGGTTTACTGTTGAGGGAACTGTATGGGGGCAGTTCTGCTCTGTCATAGAGGGTCAGAGTCAGAACTGACTGGAGAGTACAGGACAAACTCTTTGTTTGGGAAGTACTATTTTATATAACAATAGCAAACAAAAAACATGCTTTATTTTGTTTGTAATTTTATCAACAGGTCCAATGTGTATTTTATAAATAAATAATATGCATGCTTCAAATTTTTTTGAAAAAAATGTAGTTTCCTCAAACGTAAGTGTGAGGATTTTAATAGAAAAGTCTGGATCACTCAAATTGTTTTTCCCTTCAGATATCAAAGTACCTGTGTTTGGTTCAGAAGCTAAATGTTTCTTTAATTCTTCATATTGTACCAAAGGAAACAAAAAAGAGTTTCAACTGAGAACATCATAATATTAAGGAATATTTTTTAAAAAAAATAGTGAAATACATGGCCACCAAGGATTAAAACTTTCGTTCTGTTCTCATTCTCTGCCTAGAAAATTTCAAATTGAAAAGTAGTTGTTAGTTTAAAATGGAAATACATGAGTGATGGAGGCCTATCTCTGATGCCAGTTGATGCTAAAGTAGAACCCTTCAAAGCCTCCTTCTCTGTGGTCCCTGCATCCAGGCCGCAGAACAGCAGAGAATGATCTGTCATCTCCTTCACACAAGACTATTTGATTCCTCAGGGAAACTGCTCCATTCCACTTTTGGCAGGAGTGAATGTGGTGGCAGCAGCCTGTGGGGAGAACTCAGGCCTAACCATCGTGGTGTTTAACTCAGGGCCTTTATAAGGCTTGAGAATTGCTGGGCTTGAATTACACTGAGTGGAAAAAAAAAAAAAAAACATAGACCAAGATAAAGTCACAGGACTGTTTATTTTTCACACTATAACAGTAAAATTTTAGAATGGATATAAATGTCCAAGAGTTGAAGAAATTGCTACAGCTGGATGATAAAACTTAAGGCAGTCATTAAAAATGGAGATGCAGGAGAATTGTTAATGATACAGGAAAATGCTCATGGTGATTTTAAGTAGAAGAAAAGCATGTTAACAATAGAATATATAGAATGACCCCATTTGCATAGAATATGTACTACACACAGTATTTAATATAAACACAGCTGAAAAATTGAACTCCAAAATTATGGCTTGTCAGTTATTTTTATTTTGCTTTTGTAACTTCTCTAATAATTTAAATATCAACAAGGTATTAATGGTAAAATAATTATTAATAAGTTGTTAATAGAAAATATATTTGATTGCAAGCCAGGGAAAAGTGCTGCATGCTGGGATGACTTTTTGTTTTGCATTTCACCGTCACCTGGAAACTCTTTCAAAGTACACATTTTATAGGTCAACAATTAAAGGATGATACCTCGCCTGAGTCACATCACCCACACCACATATCTATTCATCTGGAATAAAGTTATTTGCCTTGTCTTTCTTTCCAATCTAATTTTTAGAGCAAATATGACAGCATTCACCTGAGGACATCTGTTTAGTGCATTGAGGAGATTAAATCAGCTAAAGTTGTCCAGGTCTTGAGTAAGCAAATTCTATGCATTCTCATGAACATATATGCTCTGGATTCTGATCTTATTTTCCATAAACCCCTAATTTATAAATGGAGAAGTGGTTGGCCACATGACTCTCTAATCGACAATCCATAAGGGCTACCCCTCTGGGTACATAACTAAGTTTATGGCACAGCCCAGCAGGAGTTTTTTTCCACTTGGTTCCTGCCAACCATTTGAACTTCACGTCCTGACTCTGCCTTCCTCACATCATGTGCTCAGTCACAGTGGGACTACAAGCACTAACACAAATTGAATCTTATTATATGGTGGATATTGTTCTCAGTCTCCCAACCAATCTATGGGTGTTATGCTAATATTATGCTTCCCATTTTACAGATGAATGCACACAGAGAGGCACAGAGAGATTAAGTAATGCTTTCATCACCCATAGTTAATAACATTTAAGGTACAAACCCAGGAAGTCTGGCTCCAGGCTTGATTGTTATAACACCACCCAGATACAAGTTTCCCTAAAATGTTATTGTCTCCATTGTCCTCTGCTTGGCCCTAGCTCTTCCCTCTGCCCAGAAGTCCCTTCCACTTTGCCTGTCAAACTCTGACTCTTCTTTAAAAGCACAGATGTAATAATGTACCTTCTCTGAAAAGTCTTCCTCAATTATTCTAAACAGATTTTCGGGTTTTCTTCTATGCCCTCATATGTACCTAACTTATAATATTTACTACATTGCTGTAAGGCATATTCATCTAACTGCTTTGACCATCTGTGAGGCTTTCAGAATTAGATTCAAATTTCTATTCATCATTTTCCCTCTAATATCTCCAGTGTCCCACACAGTGCCTGACACATTATTGCTAGATCCCTTCAAGTCAGCTCTGACTCGTAGTGACTGTACCCACAACCAAGCAAAACATTGCTGGGTCCTGCACCAGCCCCACAATGCTTGCTATGCTTGAGCCCATCGTGGCACTCACTGCATCAATCTATCTTGTTGAGAGTCTTCCCGTTTTTCCCTGATTCTCTACTTTATCCAGCACGATATCCTTCTCCAGAGAATGTTTTTTTCTGACATGACCAAAGTAGGTGACACAAAGTCTGGTCATTCTCACTTCTAAGGAACATTCCAACTGCACTTCCTCCAGGACAAAATTGTTTGTTCTTATGGCAGTATTCTTTGCCAATACCACCATTCAAAGGCATCACCTCTTCTTTGGCCTAACACATACATAATATGAATGAATTGTACCAAGTAGCTATGTATTTCCAAATATATGGTGTTCAGTGTCCCATCATGACAGCTACTGTCACACTATTACCACCACTTACCATTTGTCAAGTTGACTCCACCTCACAGCAACCCCATGTGTGTCAGAGTAGAATAGTACTCCTTAGGGTTTTCAATGGCTGATTTTTTGAACATTGATTACCAAGGTTTTCTTCTGAGGCACCACTGTTTGGACTTGAACTTCCAACTTTTTGGTTAGCAGGTAAGCAAGTTAATCATTTGTAACATCAAGGGACTCCATCACGCCATTAGTGTGGATGGTAGGTAGGAGAACCCTGGACTAGTAGCCAGAAGACCAGTATAATGGCAGCTTTGCCCCAAAGTATAATCTTTGCCTTGTGGGCTCTAGTTAACTGTTAACATACCCTTAAAGAGGGGAGGGAGAATGTTAACAGAATCTATTAAGTCTTGTCAGAGATAAATTGAGTCAATTTGCCAGCTACTCTATTAGGAAGAAGGAGTCTAAAAGGCTGGGACAAAGGATGACTAAGTCTGATAAAGGATGTAGGGCTAGGCATGTTGCCAAGACAGGGCACACTTTCACAGGGCCCTAAAAATAGTAGCCAATAGAAACAGACCACTGTGAGGGGCATTTCACACTTCCCCTACTTCATAAGTTTCCTTATGGTCAGTCCATGTCAATGTTCTTGAATAGCTGAAAGATGGTTCTTGTTCATTTCAATCAGCCAAGTAGTAGAAATGATCGAAGCAGTGTGAAAGTAACTCATATTTATGTCTTAAAGTTAAAATCTAATGAATATTTAACATAAGGACATGTTTCTGATTGCATCATTTTTAGTATTTACATCATCTTACTGTTGTACCTGTTGTGTTCTGTTATTAAGCTGCCTCAAATCCCTTTTGGAACAAGCTGGGAATAAATAAATGCATACGATCAAATTAAATATATCATTGATTCACCTTGAGACTAAAGGAATCTAAGATATCCTCACAGACACCAGAACAAATCCTTTGAAAGAAAGGGTCAAAATCTCAGTGGATCTCATGTCTATTCTTTTGAAGGAAATAAAACCAATTTCACCCTCAAAACATTTCTTGCATTCTAATTAGATACATTAGAGGTTTGGGTATTTTAAAGTTTCCTTTGACAGTCTTTGGGAAGTTTATGTTATACTTTTACGGCACGTTTAACTAAGTGTTTCTTTTTTAAACTTCTCCAAATTTCTCATAGATATCTAGTGACTCCTTGTGGAGTTTTCTTTCTACACACAACACTTCAATGAAAAGTTAAGAAATTACAGAATTTCGGACTTGAAGGAAGCATAGTATTTAATGTCTTGTTCCATCTAGTTGGGAGTCTATTTTGCAATAATTATGAAAGAGGTAAAAATCTCCAATGACATAAAGACATCTTTTTAATTATGCCCCCTGTCCTCTATTGATGAGCTAGAAATACAAACCATTTTGCAGTTTGCAAAGGATTTTGCCACAAAGGTAATCATTTCAACAGGCCTCAGAGTGAAAGTAAAACAGAGAAAGAAGGGAATTTCACACTGGACAAAGTCTGTGATTCCAACTAACATTCAATATGAGAACTGGATCCTCATGACAGATTTAGTTTTACTTGGAGGCCACATAATCAATGTTCTAAGTTATGTTGTTGTTGTTGTTGTTGTTATGTGCCGTTGAGTCGGACTCAACTCATAGCGACCGCTCCTTGGGTTTCCAAGGCAGCATCACTACGGAAGTAGACTGCTCATCTTCCTTCCGAGGAGTGGCTGGTGGGTTTGAACCACCAGCCTAGTTAGGAGTTGTGCTAAAATCCTCCAAACCGCCCCCCACATGCACACACACACTCACAAATCAAGTATCACTCTTACTTTAAAATTTCACCATTACTTTAAGATTTTGGCTTTGGTACTAAATATCTAAAATCATGGCAGGAGCTCGGATAGTACCCTAATTGCTTTGTGTGGACTAAATTTCCCACACAGTGGTGAGTGGTAAAACTAGTTGCCCACCTCCCATTCTTGAAGCTTCGGTACAGCAAGGTGATTACCAAAGCCAATTCTCCCAGAACACTCAGTCTTATCCAAATGATCAAGGACCCCAGAAACCATTTGAAACTGCAATTGCAGCATACCTTTCTAGCTATGAGGTCATGTGCTCACCTACTGTTAGATCGTTCCTGGTTCTTCAGCCTTTGCATCATTTCTTAGCATTCATAATATCCTTTCAATGTATTGTTTTTATTTAAAAAAAAAAAAAAAAAGTTAACCAAATTCCAAAATTGTATCATTTCATAACTCTGCAGATAGACTAAAAAGTTTCTGTACACTCTCAATGCATGAATTTAATGGTATATGAATTATAACTCAATAAAGTGGTTACCAAAACAAAAACTGAAAACAGCCAGAGTTGGTTTCCACTGCTAGAAGATAAAGCTGATCACATATTCAAATCTTACTCCTCCTTGAGTTTCTGAGGCAGTATCTCTAAGGACAGCCAGCCTTCTGGTTAACAATCAAATGCCTTAGGCACTACACCACCAAAGCTCCAAAAAGGATTATGCATTCTTAGACTTTAACATTGAGTTTATCAGGAATTGAGAATAAGGTACAAGTTTTGATGATGATAGGACTGTTGCTGTTGTTATGTGCCGTCCAGTCGACCCAACTGATAGTGACCCCTCCTTGGGTTTCCAAGGCAGTATCACTATGCAAGTAGATTGTCCAACCTTCCTTCCAAGGAGTGACTGGTGGGTTTGAACCTCCAGCCTTCTGGTTAGCAGTCAAGTGCCTTAGGCACTATGCTACTAGAGCTAGTGTAGCAAACACAGTGGTGTTCTGAAAGGGCAGGCAAAAATGAGATTTCACATAGATGATTTTAGATGTTCAGATTGATATAATATCATTAAATCACCTGGGGTGTTGGAGAAGTGTGGAAATGTATTATGATAATCCCAAAGGGAAAGCAAACATTTTTTGCTAGTGGTCCTAAATTCAAGTTAATCTCAAATCATAAACTTACTGCAAAGTTTATCACTTACCCTCCTGCAAATCATTTCGTATCCATTCTATTGTTTCTAACAACAGGTGTAGTGCTTGAAGATGAAAGACATATATATGATATATGAGTAGTCAAAAAGTATCACAAATTGTAAGCCTTGGGCTAAGAGTTTTCTATAGGTTATTTATTCACAACCCACAACAAACCTGTATTTCAACTTAGAAAAAAATTGTAATTTTTTCCAGATTATGAGTCCAGGAAGTAAAGGAGATGAAATTTAAACTCGGGTCCATCTAATTCTGAAGGTTATGCTTTCTCTTAATGTCCCCCATTATTCTTACTTTTTCAGCTTTGTAAGTTGCAATCTCTCAATCATTTCATGATTAACTGAGAGAAAGATCTAGATAATAGTATATTTAAATGGGCAATCTACTTCCATAGTGATACTGCCTCAGAAACCCAAGGAGAGGTTGTTATGAGTCGAATCCAACTCCATGGCAGTGAGTGATTTTAATGAAATGTTCATTTCTCTGTTAAATCAACACAGTGAGGAACATTTTGTACTTTTCCACACATAGACACACACAAAACACATATTCTAGGAACATGAAATTCACTTAATCCGACCCTGTTGTTGTTACTTGCCATCCAGTCACACCCGACTCATAACGACCCCTCCTTGGGTTTCCGAGGCGGTATCACTACGGAAGTAGGTTGCCCAACCTTCCCTCCAAGGAGTGGCTGGTGGGTTTGAACCGCCAGCCTTCTGGTTAGCAGTCAAGTGCCTTAGCCACTATGTTACCAGAGCTCCTAATCTGGAATATAGTAAGCATAAAATAAATACATGTTGATAAATTAAACTTACAACCACTCAGTCATTTGTAAAACAAAAAAAACTTTTTTCCAAAGTTGATATTCTAGTTAACGAGTTAGTTCTGGAGATAATATCTATGTCATAGGTGTTATAAAAGAACCCACCATAGCATGAACAGATGAAAACCTCACTAACCATAACTCAATTTCTCCTTGATTAAGCAATTTTGGATATTTTGAAAGTTAGAGACATCATAAGCACTTATTAGGTTTCATCAGGAGTCATGCTTCATTACCAGTTAATAAAAAGTTTTAGTTAGCAGGGCATCAAATCCCAGGGAACTTATTATAAAAGGTCATTTGTAGTATTGTCATTTCTTTTTCCCCCATATATTTATTTAGTAAAGGGAGCTCTGGTGGCGTAGTCCCTAAGGCATTTGATTGCTAACCAGAAGGCTGGCAGTTCAAATCCACCAACCACTCCTAGGAAGGAAGATTGGGCAATCTACTTCTGTAATGACACTGCCTCGGAAACCCAAGAAGGAGTCGCTATGAGTTGGATCAGGCTTGACGGCAGTGAGTTTTTTTTTTTTTTTTAACAGAATTTCTAAACCCAGAAAGCCGGGAGGAAGCGGGGGGGCACCTATTTTAGAAGTTCCTGTGGAGATTATATTCAGTATTTTAGGGAAAGGTATTGTCACCCTGCTGCAATGACCTAGAGAAGCATGTCACCAGACTGTTGCAGGCAAAAGTTCATGTTTGGAGGCTAAGCTAAGAACCCCTGCCTACCTATTTGCAATTCATTTGTGCTTATTTTTGTCATCAAAAATCCTGATTCCATATCCTAACTTGACATAATCTCTTGGCCTCCTTATATTTTATAACTTTTTAGACTCCATCCTTGGCTTTTAGGACTTCAGTAATCCGGAAGGGTTTTGGCTTTCATTCCTCCTTAACCTTTGACATCACTTGCTGTCTCAGCTGAGACTCTGCTCCAGGGCCCAGTGTACTTCAATTTTGCCTGGTACCATTTCCCAGCTTCCTCCAGAGAGAGTGAAGTGCAAAGCGGTTATCTAAGCAATGCTTTGACAAGTTTGTTACTCCTATATGTCATCACAAATATATGACCTGCTCCCTTATAAAAGGAACCCAATTGACTCTAGGCCAACTTGGATTGACAGGCAATTTTTAGTGAACTGTGCATGGGAAAAAATGGTTGTCTCAGTATTCCCTGAATTCTAATCTTTACTTTGAATATTTGTGTGTGTACACAGGAAGTTATCTTGAGTGTTCTTGAAGAGCTGTAATTTAAAAGAATTTAAAAGGCCTCTATATGCTAAAATGATGGCTCTCTCTTGTTTTCATTAGCTGGAACACCAGAGATTCGGATGGAACTTACTGTGTATATGTCTAGGTAGTAATATGAAATACTTAGATATCAAATTATATCATGTGAACCAGAAATATTTTTGTTAGCGGAAAACATACTATATTTTACTTCTGCCCTAAAATCACAATCATGAGTGTTCTGGGTGATCAGGGGACAGGAGTGGAGAGTTAAGCATTTAAAAGCAGCATGAATTACCATTTCCAAATTTTTCCACATATTTATTCTACAATAATTCTTTTTTGTCTTGTTTTATTTTAGACAAGTTGTAGAAAGTATCAAATATAAAGAAATATACACAGAGGAGTTTTTAAAATTTCAGACATTACTTGTCTCAAAAAGTGAATTTAACACTTTGGAAGCAGAATGTTCCAACCTAGTTCAAGGAACTCAGAACTCAATACTACTGTACTTTCAGAACCACTTGCTCATACCCCATGACCAATCTCCAGAGCAACTATTTTATCTACATTTTCTTTAAAATGAACTGAAGACTGAGATGATATTACTCAGGTGAGGATTAAGATGCTAATATTTCTAAAAAGAATGAATCCAGAGTTCATATAAATACATAAAATGTACATTTTTCATTTTTAATAGTCTCTTAAATGTTGACATAGAGCATTCACACTGAACTCATTCATGGAATAGACGTATAATTTGAAACATATTTTCCATTAGAGAGATGATTATATATGGAAAAGGAAATAACTCCCTTAGTCCCTCTGTGTATATAGAAAAAAGAAAGCTAGAGCCATTTGTATAGTTTATGCTTAAGATTTTGATTAAAAGATACCATGAAAATCCCAAGAGAGCTCAGTTCAAGGAAGAGGATTTGAAACTAGCATATTGGAAAGAGATTGGGTGCCCAAATACCAGTTTTAACTATCTTTTCTTGCAGAACTATATAATAAACAATCTGCACGAATGTAAAAACCAGCCACTTCCTGAATAATGGTCACATCTGTTTTCCAGACAAACTTAAATCCTCAACCTCTAAATTTGGTGAATAATTCAGTTTTAGAGCTAGAAGAGAACTAAGTCCAATTGCCTCATATTACAGATGAGGAAATTGAGGCACGGAGAGATTTTTCCTTAATAACCTCTACTAATCCTTCCAGACTTGGTCAATATATTTCTCCTCAGGAAGGCCTTCTCTGACTCCTGTGATCATCAAAAAATGAAGTTTCTCTACTATATTTTCCCTTCTCAGTACTTAACATCATTTATAATTTTATAGGTGATTGTCATGACTTTTGGTTTGCGTTGGGTTGCAACCAGGTACAGCTTCATGAGGCTCCGTGAGCTGCATCCCCACTGTCTAGCACATACCAGGCCCTTAGAAAGTACCAAAAAAATATATAATAAATCAATGTTTCAGTTGCTCTTGAATGTGGATTTGTTACTGTGGTAGTAAAGCGTCATTGAGTCAGATCCGACACATAGTGATCTTACATACAACAAAACAAAACACTGCCCAGTTCTGTGCTATCCTCACAATCAGTGCTCTTCTTGAGCACATTGTTGCAGCCACTGTGTTGATCAATCTTATTGAAGATCTTCCCCCTTTCCCTGACTTTGGACTTTACCAACTGTGTTATCCTTGACAACATGACCAAAGTACAAAAGACTGTTTTGGTTACCTAGTGCTGCTCTGACAGGAATATACCACAAATGAGATGGCTTTAACAGAGAGGAGTTTATTCTTAAAATGATTTGAGGCTAGAAGTCTGAGTTCCAAGTGCCAGGCTCTAGGGCTGTGTGAAAACTCCTCGAACTTGGGCTTCAGCTCTGCCTCTTGATCCTGGCCCACTGAAGCTAGAGGCATCTCTTCACTCAGGCAGCTACTGGCTGCTGAGGCTAACAAGCCCAACATCGGCAAATAAAATGGCACAGTCTCAATGTTACCAAACCACATGGCAGGCCATTGATCCAAGTCCATTGAAAATCCCAAGATCAGCAGAGCATGGCAGGCTGCTGAACAATGACATGGCTACATGCAGGGTTCAAGTGTGTCATAAGCTAGAGACCATTCCCAAAGCTGCTGCTTATATCTGAGAAGCAGACCACATCTCTAAAGAAGCTTCTCAGCTGCTTCTGTTAGATCCCACCATGGAGTTGATTGCCATTCTCATCATGGGGAATAACTACTACTAGCTGTGCAGCCATTCAACCAGGCCCAGCCAAGTTGATACACAACCTTAAATACCATGAGACAAACTCTGGACATACTCCTTCTAAGGAGAATTCTGATTGTAATTCATCAAGATAGATTTGTTCATTCTTACAAATTGAATTATTATAATGAAATGTGCAAGATCTGGAGTTAGAAAACCAAAAGGGAAGAACACACTTGGCATTTCTGAAGCTGAAAGAACTGAAGAAAATTTCAATCCTCAAGTTGCATTATTGAAAGATTCTATGGGCAAAATATTGAATGATGCAGGAAGCATCAAAAGAAGATGGAAGGCAGAGGCGGGGCAAGATGGCAGACTAGGCAGAAGGATTGCACAGACCCTCTTCAACAAAGAAAAGGGAAACCAATTAACACAGACACAGAAGATAATCTTGGACCCCTGAGCCTT